>NC_137943.1:29135527-29603027 GCF_963969265.1 Rhamphochromis sp. 'chilingali' | reverse complement strand
ATCTCTTTGGATCCAATGTCGAGATTTCCAAATACAAGTTTAACACTTGGATTAAACTCCAGATTTCATTTGTTAGAAAACAACAAATGAACAGGCCTCACTTGGCAACTGCTTGTCAGTCAATTGTCCAATTATTTTTGAGCCTCTGAAAAGGGGGACTGTTTAAAAGTCCTAAACAGTCAGTGCAATGCTTTTGTTAACCCTCTTAAATTAAAACTGTGGCGAAATACAGAAACATAATTACAAAAACTTGTCATTGTCCAAATATTTATGGACATAACTGTATTCATATACACCACCAAACTATTGTTTATACGGTGGGTTTATTTCACAATATTAATGTTTCTGCAAACTTTTATCTTCCAAACAGTAAATTAAAAGACTTGAGTGTCAGGTTGAGCTGTACTTTTATGATTAATGGCACTACTTTGTGAGTCACTCCATGCAGCAAATAACCACAATGGTAAAAGCTGTAGAACGCACTGCAGGAGATTAGGAACTATAAAACTAAAAGGATGCTGGAGAGAAAGGCCAGACGTGTCTTTTGGGGTCTTCCTGTAGCACCCTGAAGCCACTGGTTGTGAGCTGAAAGAGAGCTCAATAATTTAAACTCTGTCGTGCCAAATACTTAATTTTCTCTTCCATTAAACTCGTTTTATTTTGTTCCTTCATCTACATTTAATTTGATTGGCTTACATTTGTTTCGTTCCAAGACTTCGACCGAATTCCTTTTCCTAAAGGCAACATGGGTTTCTCCGAAGTTCATTCAAATTTAATAGAATCGTGGTATCTTGATTTTTATGTAAAAACACTCTCCTCATATCGAGCCAAGTCCCCGAGTTGAGGGGAAAAGCAGCGAGTGAGTGGACTCCCCAACAATGTGCCAACATTTCATGAAAACACTGGCTTCACCAGAGTGCAAAATGAACAAGCACTGCTTCATGATTTTCTTCTTCTGCGTTCCTTTAGTTCCTTGTTTCAAATTTTAACTTGCAAGGTTATTTCTGATAGTTACTGAAAAGGTAAACAGTTTGCGTTTCTTATGTTATTCTAAATATAAGCCAAAAATAATGTCTTTCAGTCGTATTTGCATACTGTCACTTACACATAGCAGCCTGTTAGATTAGCTTCGCAGGAGTGTAAACAAAGGAAAATGGCTGACCTGGATCTGTCTAAAGATAACAGGACAAAATGTCTATGTATTTATTATTATCTATTTATTCAATAGAAACCCCCCATCAGGCTGTGGTTATAAAGTGGGTTTCGACCAATTCGTTTTTACCTATGTTTACGATACAGATACAGTTGCCACAGAGAGTAGTGACAACTAGCTGTCCCTTAATTCTACACATACACCTTATTTAGAAATCTTATTTTTGATCATTGCTACTGTTGTAATCTGCTAGCAATGAAAAGCTTTTTGGTTTCTTCTTGTTGTTGCTTTTACTCTGAGTGCTATTGATCAGTCAGCTTTGAGCAAGGAATCGTTGCATGCAGGTAAACAGTTTGCTTAAAGAATAAAAGAGAAGTGGCAGAAGACCAATGCCAAAACCACTGGCTATCATCTGATAATTTAGTTAATTTCTCTCTGTTGTTAAAAATGTATCTGCAGCATTATTGACTTTTTCACCTTTATTGTTCTGCACTAGAAGCTGTTGTACAAGTGACCCAAGTCGCCGTTCGTAAACAATGACCAACAGACAAAAACAGAATTGCCTACAACATCAGACTCACAAATGGATTCTAGTAAGACTGATCATTACTTTTCTGTTGTTTCCTCTTGTTTTTCTTTCTTTTTCCCATCCCTGTCTGTGTCCTGTGTGTACAGTTTGTACTTTTTGTTCCTTACCTCTTGGACAGCTGGGTAAAAGTGCCAGATATCCTGCCAAGCTTAGGCTTAAAGTCCATTTTTTTCATAGAATTTACTCTCTTATTGCGTGACTAACTCACTGTTGCCACTCATGCTGAACTCGTACCCTGATCAGGACCAGCATATGTTCAGTTTCAGTTTAAAATCAGGTAGAAGCGCCCACAAGTGTGATATAGATCCTCTGCTAGGAGAATGTGTTTTCTTTTAAAGTTCAGCATATTAAGTTGTAGTTTAAAAAACCCCATAAAATGAAGCCCATCTATAATGTTACCGAGGCACAAAGTGTGTGTCACCTTCTCATTGGATTTGACATGTATTCAGTTGGTGATGCTGGAAGTGTTTACACGATTTTATGTCTAAGTTACACTCCTGGAATTTTAGCTAATAGAGCGTAGATTAGAAAACTGATCAGTTGCATTTGTTGGCCATTTATCACCAAGCATACCAATTCAATCAATACAAATAATTTCCTTTGTGTTTTCCAAAGGTTTTCTCCTTCATTAGAGTGTGTTGCCGTAACCATTTTTTTCAG
This sequence comes from Rhamphochromis sp. 'chilingali', assembly GCF_963969265.1. Classification (NCBI taxonomy): domain Eukaryota; kingdom Metazoa; phylum Chordata; class Actinopteri; order Cichliformes; family Cichlidae; genus Rhamphochromis; species Rhamphochromis sp. 'chilingali'. Next base: position 29,600,625 of record NC_137943.1, on the reverse strand, counting down.
TTTGATTTTCAGGGTGTCTTTGAATTCTGTCCCACTGTAGGTTGAACATTTTAATTTGATCAAAAAATGGCAACACGTTATCCAGTCCATATCAGTAATGGATATCCAGCATGTTTTTTCCCCTTTGAGATGTGATGTGTTTTGAAAGTGTTCCTTTAATTTTTTTTAACAATGCATTTAACCTTATATAGATTAGGGAAAATCCAAAAGGAATTCAAACATGTGCACCCATTTCAGTTTTTAAAGAAGTTAATATATGCTGCACAATGATAACACCCTGGAATAAAGAAGAGGTCAAATAAATCTTTAATAGCCCCAGATTACCATGACATGCGAGTGATGAAACCTTTGACCACAGCTGTATATAATATGTGTGTGGATGTCTTTTTCACCAGTTATATATAAATATGTACAGCTGGCACAGCAAAAACACATTTTCGAAGTCATAGAAGAGCCAAGACATCAACTCCCGATTATTACCTATGCAGAAAATCTTCATCTTTTCACTCTTCACATGAACAGCAGCGAGAAATATTGAGTGTCTTAAGACTTGTCATCTCCCTTACTTCTCAAACATGTCTGCTGAATTACAATGAAGCCATTTTGGCTTTTGACAAAACAGAGCCTAGTGCAGAGTGCTGTTGAGTAAAGTGAGAACCAGTGGGTAGCATTTTCCCCTTATTCTCTTTCATCCATGAGAAATGAAATGAGAGCAGAGAAAGCACCCTGAGAGGTGAATGGATATTCTGCCACCTGCGGCACAGACCATGTCGACTGTTGAAAATATCTATATAGTACCAAACGCCATTTAGATTCTGCCTCAGAGTGTGACCGTTTGATGAGACGCTGAAGCCCGGTGACATTAGATCATCATTTTATGTTGCTACTTTCATTTGAGCTTCTTTAAAGCCAAAACAGTATGAGGTCTGATGGATTCTTTGATGCTCTGTACATATGTTTCTGTGTGGGTTTATTCTCTCTTAAAAGTAGATTTGTTTTAAAGGGAACATACCATGCTTTATTTTCTGCCATGCATATATTAAAATGATGTTGGATGCGTATTTATAACATGGCCAAAGTTTCAGATAATGAGGCCAAAACCTCAGGCTTCATATTTCATTAAATGTGCCGTCTCCAACAGTTTTCCTGGACACCAGTGGCTGTGGATTTCCTTAACATGGTCATTTGAGGCTGGCTGCTAGTACAGCAGCCCAATGTTCCTTCTACTGAAGCTTTCGATTTGCAGGAAGTTGTTATGGTCCTGGATATGCTAGCCTGTGATTTGAGTTTTTTGTGGACTTTCTAGTTTTCTTTGTGTAAATGTGTGATTCTTTGTCACAGTCCAGGTGAGCTGCTGGAAATTTCCACTGGGTTCCAGATTCACCTGTGTCCGCCAAGACCTGCGTTGTCTTGTCACCGCCAGTTTGTCAACTAACCCATGTTAGTAACAGGCTCTTATGCTCTATGCTATTGTCTCAAGTCCACCTTGTTCTCTTGTGCTGCAGTTTTCTGGTCACGCCACGGCTCATCCCTCAGGCTTTGCTCATTTCTCAGACTCCAAGCCATACTCTCTGCTCTTCACACGCCACCTTTTGGAAAGCTTCCAGCTCTACACCTGCCTGCCCTCCTGTCACCTTTTGCTCGGTGGATCTCTCGAACCCAGGTCAGCCATTCCACTCCGCTCAGCTCACCCGGAGCTACACCTTCTCCCATCAAATCTACTCCAACTCCACCTGCAACTGCTACCACACCCGCTTCCAGCCATGACTCAGTCCACCTCGTTAGTCCCTCACCCCTCACCCTGCTAAGTTGTATTCTGTTTATATTCTAAGTTGCCACGTTTCTATGCCAAGTTATTATGCTGTGTTTGTCACCACCAAAATAAAACTGTTAAAACTACTTCTGTTGTCTTCGCACTCTGTTCCACACTTGGGTCCAATTTTAAAATTATTTTCCCCTTTGTGTATTAATTCTGTTCTTTTTCTTGGGTTTTGCATATCTTCCATGTTGTTCTGCCCTTTCTGTAAAGTTTTCATCAGTGGGGTCCCGCTTGTTTGGTTATTTCCTCTCTTACTTTGGTAGCCTTTGTCTAGTGTGCTTAACGGGATTTAGTTTATTTCCCTTGTCCATTTTTGTTTGGTTTTTTTCCTTTTTAAATGTGTTGCACCTCCTGTTTTCTCTTTCTTTATTATCTTGTGTATTATCATGGTCCTACCTCATGCCCATGATAAATATGGATTTTATTTCAAACTGAGTCATTTAAAGCTAATCTGTTACACTCCAATAATAATATGAAGTTGTAAGGTTTCCTTTAAATGTTCCATTAAAGTGCCCATAATCTAGTAATTAATATTTATTTAATTTAGGTACCAGGAATAGCATTTTAATGATATTTGAAGGTAATAAGTACTCCTTAATTTTTAACCTATTATGATTTTGTTTTTTAACTAACATATGGATTTAGGGCATGTGCACATGATAAATGTTTTAATCATCACTGAATTAAGGTTAAGTATTAGATTTGTATATTAACAGCAACATTAATACCATCCTTTATATATCACAGTATTCATATAACTGATGATTAAGTCTGTAAAAAATTGTAGGCTCATTTAATCAGTTTAAGTAAAGAATCTCCTAAAATACCATTATTTGTGCACCAGGAATGTTTCAGCCAAATTGAGGTGGTTTAAGAATTACATTGGATCTCAAACATGCGTGTGTGCATACTCTGTAAAAGATGGATGAATAAACAATGATAATAAATACTTCAAAGTGGCTCTGTCCCCACTGTAGCAGACTGTGCTCTATAATAAAACAGCCTTGTGATTTCATCCGCTTTTATTAAATTTAGTTACAAATCGCATATGAGAACAAACATGTGTTACCTTGGCAACTGTTGATCACACTTCAATCCCTTTATTATTCACATAGAAGAGGTGCCATATGTTGAATGCATTCCATTGCTAACATTCTGGGGTGATTTGAGATTTTTATGTCTGAGACATCCTGTTTTATTTCTTGTAGGTGAAAGTAAGTTTTTTTTTTCCCCCCACACCTCTTTGGATAGGAAAAACACAAATATTTCAAAGATTAAGATATTGTCCATCAGCAGGCAGCATAAATCGTGGCATGACCGGTTCTCACCCACAACATTAATTTGACAAATTCTTCGCCAAAGGCTCACAACTGCCACCTTATTCCATACTGACTTTTCTCCTGTTTATCCTTAGTTCTGTTTCATCTTTTAAAATGATTTTTCTAAATGTTTTATGCACAGTGACTTCTATTCTTAAACTATTTTATTCAACCACAGGTAAACCTCTGTAACGTCCACCGAGAGTAAACAGATGGATGTAACTTTGAGGTCTGAAAACTGAAGCCAAAAAAGTAAGTGTTTTAAACCTGCATTCTATTTAATGCCCATCAGGGGGTAACTCTTGTGGTTGCAGAATGACTTCCAGTTGTATACCTCTCTATGGGAAAACAGCCCTGGCTTTCTTTTTCGCTCTGCAACCTCACTAAACACTTTCCTGATGACTTTATGACCTAGATTTGGGTTTTACTGAAAAGAAAATTAAGTCAATTTTATGACTTATGATCCAAGAGTCACAAAGGAGGATTATCCTGGGTATTCTCATTGGCTAAAGACTTATCACTAGCCAATGAGTGTGCGGTTTCATAGTCGCACCATTTTTTGCTTGTTTGAAAGAGAAAAAACACTCAGTTCAAGTCTTCATAACAGGACTTCACAAAACAATGGGTGATGTCAAAATAGCTTTGTTCACTTTTTGTACTCTCTGGAGTATTATTAGGGTCAGACTACACCGCTCTTTTGAGATGGTCAGATTAGATGGTTAAGATTGGCCACTAGGCACAACCCTTGCTTATTGTGCACACAGGGCAGCACCGACCAGTCATTTTTTCCAGTAAAGTCACTGAATAAAGTTTGACATGCTTTTGGCTGTCTATCAATATTGTGTACAGAAAACAACAAATTTCAGTCTTAAATACCACAGAGCTATCAGATCACTCTATTTTTAGGTTTGAGTCAGAGCTACACGCTTCCATTGATTGTTAGATCCCATTGTGGGATTTGTTGCTATCAGCCTTTGTTGTACAATGTGTTTGTGCTTTATTAGAAAGGATCAAAAGTCTGTTAATTGATGCTCTTCTTCCTGATCTCAGCATATGGCGAGCTGCTGCACCGCTTAATGCTGATTCCCAGGCGAGCGATGCCTGGTGAATCACATACAGCACACACACCAACACACACTTACGCTAATGAACATGTCGAATGATAGATTGCAGAGTGGAGGGTCTCCAGGGACAAAGAGAGGCTCTTAAAAAGAACAGAAGAAACATGCATGTGCGCCCATGCACATTTGTTTGATCCTCTTTATGTTTCTGCACAGATATACTTGCATGTATTTACACACACATGCAGAGATTTCATCAAGCTATCTCATCTAGGACAAGTATGCTCAGCTTTGTTCTGCCTGGTATTTGTTCCCAAAGAGAGCCAAGGTAAATTCATAACTAAAGCGCTGTGTGTTCACGCATTAGCATATAAGACGGAAGCAGTGCAGGGGATGAGGAAAAAGGCAGAGAGATACACAGTCTTTCTGGTGTTTAAATTAGGTATTTGATGGTTCAGCAAGGGAAACGGCTGTGCCAAATCAAAGCATCTGAGCAACAAGTGGTGCAGGAGTGGAAGATATTTACCATGCAGCACAACAGGGGATTTTAGTCAGTCTGCCTGTGAAGTTCAGTCTGTTGTGTGATTTCTGCTCCTGACTTTTTTTTTTTTTTTTTTTTTTGATCAGAAACATTTGAAGCTGCTTAATGTTTTATTTCTTTGCTGCACAGCCGGATCCTCTGATGGAACTCATGGGATCAGAGTAAGGTCTCCTCTGCTTCTGTAAACAAGCTTTGCTGTTGTTCGCAGAGAAAGGTGCTGCTATTCGAAGTTGTATAGCAATTGTAATATTGGAAAGAAAAGCTGTTTGCTTTTTTTTTTTTTTTTTTTTTAAACAACTCACACAAAGGCGGCGACTTATCTAACTGGACAGCATGTGGCACAACAGCAGGTCAGAACATTAGCCACATGACAAATACAATTCCCTCCTGACTGACTTGATGATACTTGGCTGTGTGGAGCTTTGCCTCAGATTCCTGAGCTGATTTCAGTCATTAAATAGACACCGAGCAAGGCAAGACGATTGTTAACCAGTAGTGACCAGTGTCTTTTGGTCAATTAGTCATGGCGGTACTTTTCAGCTGGTCCAAGAGCACATGCAAGTAGTTACGGTGACCAGCTGTGGGTGTTGCATTCTCAACCTATGGGGGGACCGCTGCTTGCAATGAGATTATATAGGTCGCATGCAGCTTGTGTGCAACGTGCCTCTTTAGTGTATAGGCGACTTGACTTAACTGGTTGCAAACTAGTTTTACCCTGGTTATATTCCTGGAGTGGTAGTTAAAGTAGATGTGGGTGGCAGCAACATGTACATGTAAGTTGCTTTGAAGACTGCAACTGACTGCAAATGATTTCAGGCCTGTTCCCAGACTGCAAGCATGGATTTTAAAGCAAGAAGAATGCAAGTGCAGTGTCACACTCTGCCTAAAATAATTTGCAGTTTGGTACACTCAATAAACTGGTGGCTGAGTCTACATGTTCTATGTACTGCTCTGATATAGATTTGATATATCAGTCCTAACAGTTAATTCAAGGCAATTTTCTTTACATATTTCGAGAAAATGACAGCAACAAGAATACTTGTAACCATTACAAACTAAACCCACACGCAGCAGCTCCACTGACCTTTACGGCAAAACACAAAGAGCACCCGAGAGCTTAAAGAATATAATATAGAAATAAACGGGAAATGTTTGAAAATCACACAAACACCAGGTTTATCCGACAGTCAGACCACTTAGCAGGTTTTCTGTCATTCAAAGGCCGCGTTGTTCCAGATCACTGACCCAGACTGTTGTGAATGTGAAAGAACATCATTTGTGTATTTTTTTTATTTTTGCTCTATCAGGTCAGCTGTCACTATTATGTATTAGCTTTGCTTTTGTTCTAATATTTATTAATTTCTCTTTATGTTTTTGGACTTCCTTTAAAAGAAGGTGGTGTAACCACACAGGGTTTAACCCTTAATTCAAATTTAAAATACTATAAAATGTTTCTGAATGTGTGTCTTAGAAAGATTTCTGATGTTATACAAGTTCAAACATGCTTTTATTTCATCACACCTAAATTATTGGAATTCATTAATCCTTAAACTGAGCAAATCACTTATTAATGTTCCCACATACTGCAGTGAGGCTTCCTGCCAGGTCCACTCTGAGGTTGGATGTAACACCGATTCTTCCCACTGGCTTCCTGTAAAGTTGAGTGTTCAGTTTAAAGTTCGTTTCAGAGATCTTTAAGGTCAGATGTTTCCCTGTATTTGTGAAGCTGTATATAAATATGTTAACTGCTATGTCTCTGAGGTCAACTGATCATGTCTGTGGTACCTCAGTCCAGGTTCAGAATAAAAATCAGACTGTGCACTTATGATCTGTGGACACTGATGATACCTTTAAGAAGAAGCTTAAGAGCTACTCGTGCAGGTTTGCTTTTATTGTGTTTTGTCCATTTATTTTATATTGTAGCGTGGCTGTGACTTACATACAGCAGGTTATCTACTAATTGGAAGGTCGGTGGTTCAGTCTCTTGCTCCTCCAACCTGCATTTCAAAGTATCCTTGAATAAGATACTGAACCCCGAATTGCCCCCAATGGATCCACCAGTGTGTGAGTGTTAGAAAAATGCATTTGTGGGAATGGGTGAATGAGGCTTGTAGGAAGAAAGTGCTTTGAGTGCTCAAATTGAGTAGAAACTACTATATAACTAACAGTCCATTTACCATTTGTGAATCTTGTTCTTGAAAAGTGCTGCATAAATAAACTTTACCTACTTATTTACTGGTCCAAGAAGAGACATCTGGTTCTTTGGCTGCAAAATAGTTCAATATGTGTCCTCCAGCTCTCTTCTCTGTTTGCAAACAATGCTATGAGAATTAGTGAAGAGTGAGAGTGAACCAAAACATCAAAGTGGTGGGCCAGAAAGCAAAGCAATGACTTGAAACAAATCATTAAGTGAATGGGAGTCCATAGATTCAGAAGATTATTCTGCGCAAGTAGGTTCATTGCAATTGAACCCTTTTACATTGAGTTATTTTCTCAATGTAATTTGGTAAATTGATTGTTGTGGTTAAAATTTGAGTCCTTTAAACATTTTGGTCTGATTTCTTTTAATATTTTTGAGCCTGTAGCTTGTGTTTCCAAAATGGGGATATGGGGTAAATATCGCCTAGCTGCCACTCCATGTCAGTTAAAACACTCTTATATCTACGTAGTTCTGCACTTGACACATGTTGTTGAGTGGTTTGCAGTCAATAGATAGGGATGTATTGACTCATATCCAGCAGGTTGAAATGCGTGTACATTAACCTCTGCGGGTTGTTTCAGAGTTCTTTCCCATGATGCCCCGCTGGGCAATCAATAGGACCGCAGACACATGACATTTGATGTCTCTGACAATGTGTGTGTGAAAATACAATTGCAATCAGTTCTATGCCCTTATTCTTTTTTAAAGGGCTGCTTCATGCTTGGAGCTTTAGTATCCAACAACTTGGCACAGCCCAGCATGCATGCGTTATATCTTAATAAGCTGTGAGTGAAATGAGCAGCTGTTGTTTTTAAGGTTTCAAGACTTAATTTACACAGCAATGGAAAATCTACTTCACCCGCCTTTCTCTACATGATGTAATACTTTGTAAAAATTATAATGTCACCTTATGATATAAAAGATCGGGCATGATCAGAAAGCTAATCATGAACTTGATATTCAGTCTGAAGCAGGAAATGTTTCTTTATTACAAATATTCTTGAACACAATACATAACTCTCTGGAACTATTTGACATAAATCTTTTCCCCTTCATACACCCAATGAAATGAACTAAACTTGGTGACATGGAGTTAATGGATGGCTTCAGGCTGCGTGGATCCTCGTCGTGACTAATCCTAATGACTAATCCGGATGTAAATGATAGACCTGTCACTCGTTTCTTTACAGTGTGTCTCACACGGCCTATTTCTGTACAATAATATTCACATGACTGCTTTTTAGAGATATATGAGTTTATTTTTTCAGTGTTTACAATAGAAACATTTCTAATATTCCAAAGCTGATTCACAGTGAAATTATTTTGTAACTGTTTCACAAAAAGGGGGTGGAGGAGCCACTGCAAGTTGGTAGGCACATGGATGACTCTCGAAGCACCTCCTACTTGATCCCCTGAGGGATGTAGTCAAACGCCTTTTCCACATCCACAAAACACATGTTGACTGGTTAAAATTCATTGTTCTTTCTGAATCCAACAAATGGAAAGGACTTTCCGCCCCAGTACGCTGGCACGGACCTTCCCAGAGAGTTGTGTGATTCCCCCTTATCTGGAGCACACCCTCCCTTTTCACTTCTTGAAGACTGAACCACCACCTCATTCTTCTAATGCAGATGCCCAGTCTCTCCATGCAACATTACAGAGACGTGTAATCCAAGACAGCATATAACATGCTTAACAAACTCGAGCAGTTTGCATCCATCGTAAGGACCCTACCACCAAGGAGTTGTTTAAGAACCTCAGTGATCTTACACCTGGTGATGGGTCAGTTGTCTCCCTTGTCCATCTGACTCTGCTTCCTATATTGAAGGCATGTCAGGGGAAGTTTGGAGATTCTCAAAATATTCATCCGACCACCGCCTGACCATATCCTCAGTTGAAGTCAGCAGCAGGCAGGCCGTTCTTCTCAATCACACCCTTCATATCTAACTGTTGTTGCTGATGTAAGTGTTGAAGTCTCCAAGCAGGACAATGGAGTTGCCAGTAGGGCAGCCATTGCGCTCGGCGCCTCCAAGAACGCTGGAATTTTCTTTTGGTGCGTAAGCACAAGCGATAGTCAGGACCGAACCTGAATGTGCAGGAGAACAACCCTTCATCTATAAGGCAAAAAACCCAACATAGAGACAGTAACACATGGAGATAGAAAGTCATGTGAGGGAATCCATGGAAAGGACTGCTTACAGGTGGAAATGGTTAGCTTGTCCGAAAGCTTTAGAAAAATGCACTTATCAGGATCTCTAAAGTTAGTTTTTTAACATGATTCCAGTTTGTTTTAAATCTCCACATAAATGTCCATTAACAGGGGTATGTGTCAGACTATTTCTTTGCCAGAACCTGTAAATTTCCACTATTTTCTCATGAACATGAGGTTGAGCCTATGGTAATAAATTGCACTCTTTTGCATTGCATTACTTAACTGTGCACTTAACATAAGCTCACAGTGGCATTCTCTTCTGAAGCTGGGTAACGTGCGTTAGAGCAGTTTTAGGCTTTCAGGGGCAATTTTTGTCCCCTGATGATTCTGTAGAGCCAGGAATTAAAAAACCTGGCCCTTCATTCCACATTAATGAAGGTTTATGTGACATGCTGAATGCCATAAGCTCAGTCTGGTCTCATTAATGGGGGATTCAAGCAAGTTAGCAGGTCCTTAGTCAAGCCCAGACAAATGAGACAGCTGCTTTTCAGGCACTCTGTATCCTATCAAATGGCTAAGGAAGCATTTCATAAGGAGGGATTTAAAACTGGAGAAGGAATTTTTATTTCACTCCACTGTCTAAACTTTCTATTATTGAACAAAAATTTCAGATATGCACCATGCAAACCTGTGTTGCATATGCCGATCCAAAAGGGAAATGTTCTTTGTTATATTGCAATAATAGTGGCTTCTGTATGTATTGCATGCCATCAAAGTATATTTCTGATCTATTTTAGATCACTCCGATATTGCAGGTGATTTTGTTCTTCCTTTAATATTACTGCTGGTTTTATAGTGAAAAGCAATTTCATGGCAGGTGGGCAAGGCTCCACTGTGTCTGAAGATGAATGTTGTGTTTCTATGTGGCTTTGGCGAGCAGGCAGACACTCTCAGTAGCAATGTTGCTCATTCTGAGTGTATCAGAGGAATAGAGGCGATTAGTAGCTGTGGAGGCTTGAAGTCCACTCATGGGCCATTTCAGTCGTTCTCAGTAGATTGCATTTCTGTAATTTCAGTTTGTTTCTCTCCACTGAGGAGGTATGCAATAACAAATTCTTCAAGGCTTTGGAGATAACATCATCATACAAACATCCTTTTTAAAGGATGTTTAGAATATGAAGGGAAAGTAAAAGTTGTTTGCAGCTCGTTATGACCACACAGTGCACAGAACACTTTCCATTGGGCTCTTACATATGCATGAATGTCAAAGGGCTTCAGGAGGAATGACACATTTCAGAATTAAAGTGTGTTTGAGGGACTGCTCAGCCTCTCTCTGTATCATGACTCAGAGTGAGTGAGCACATTTGCTCGGGGACTCAGGGACTCAGAGATGATTCTTATTACAAGAAAGAGCTGAAATATCAATGGTGCATCACCCTGGTGCCCAAATGGAAAGTATTTAAATAATTTTGAAGCTTTTCAGTCAGGCCTGCTATAGCTAAATGAAGATTGTTATTTCCATGCAGATGGCTGTCATCCTTACATGCCTTATATGTGCAAACGTGGAAAGGGAGATCAGGTTGAAAAGTAACTTGCAGATCTGTGCAAAGCAAGCTACAGCAGGTTAAATAGTGCACACTATGTGTCCAACTAGAGGTGTCGAGGGGTATGAGCTGGCTTGCCTGAAATAAAGTAGTCAAATCACTATATTTAATGTAGACTTTTAAAGTAAGGGAATAAATTTCATCTGAGGCCAAAATGTTTTTCTTTCAATCCTTTTTTTTTTTTTTTTTTTTTTGGTGGGAGGTGTTAGTCTATGACTACGCAAACTCTGTGTTTGTCTGGTAATGAGTGTTAAGACAAACCGCAAAGTCAATCCTAGTACAACTGTATGTATGAGACCAATTACAGATATTAAAAGAACAATCATCCGACTAACCAAACAAACAACAAAGACACTATTTGAATCATCTTTGGAAAATTAAAGGGAAATAACAGAAATGGCTGGAGCTCCTGTTTCCATTTTATCAATAAAAAGCAGTTCTGAAAACTTGTTTTGATCATTTTCCAGAGTAATGGAAAACATTCATTTCTTTTTAGTGCACTGAGCATCACAAAGTACTTCACTGGCTGATAATTATATTGGAGTGGAAACCAAAAATCACAGACAGCAAAACAATTTGAATGTCTAGATTCTACTAAAGGAAAGATAAATATTTTTCTGTGAGGTAAAGTGGATGGAGGAAATTTAATCCAGACATTTTCTTTTTTTCAGTCACTTTTAGTTTAGTTCCTGGACAAGAAATTTGAGATGATAGCTGAAAAATTAAACACAACAACAGGATAACCTTGTTAATCCACAGGGGCGGTAGACTGACCACCACAACCAACCGCTCCACCCTGTCATCCCACTTTTTTCTATGCACAAACTGCAAGGAGGTGCAGGCACACTCCATTACCTCTGCAATGGCAGTGGAATTGAATTAGCCGAAGGTGGCTTAAGCATGTGGGCTTTCGTGAACCTGTTAGCGAGGTGCGAGTGCATCATCTTTCACAATCAGCCGCCTGTGTGATGTACATGGGAAAATGAGGCTGCTGTGGCTCTGCAGATGGAGTAGCACCTCGCTGGTGAAAATGTATTCGTTTTTCCTCTTGCTTTTTCTGGGGTGAGAGATCCTGCTAGTGCGAGGGTGCTGGAGAGAGATAGGAAAGATAAAATAGAAAAAGGGATATTTCTGATTTGATCTGTGGGTCACAGTTAAATCGGAAGTTTAATTGCAGTAATAATTGCTGTGAGACTTATGCACAATCTGATATCGGCGTGTTGGTGTTGTTCCCAGATCATCATAGTAAATGTTGTTCCAGGATCAACATAGCAAGTGACCAATCAGAATGTTGTGACGTCATACTTTTGTGACTTCGGGAAAAACCGCCGTAAAACAAAAAACTGTACTTAAGCTGCGAGAAACCGCCTCTGTCCGCCGATCAACGGACCCTAACCCTGACCCTAAACCTTTAATAAACGGTAAGCAGAACTGATATTGTCCTTGCAACATTGGAATTTCATAAATGCACGAATGGCTTGGCGCGCAAAAGAATAACGTCACAACAATGTGATTGGTCACTTGGAATGTTGAACCTGGAACAACATTTTCATGATGATCTGGGAACAACACCAACACGACGATATCAGATCATCCGTGACGCACGCACAGTCTTCACTTTTTACGAGCGTAAAACTTATTACAAGAAAGAGCTGAAATGTCAATGGCACATCACCCTGGTAACCAAAGTCAAACAAATACTGCAGCATCACTGAGAGCTAAAAACTGTCTAAAATCTTTATCAAAATTATCTGTGTGGCTGCTTTACCAGGTGTAGCAATTACGTTTAACATCCAGGCATCCATGAAAACAGAATTTATGAAATTTAAGGGAGTTGGAAGTTAGCAGGAAGTGAGCTCGCTAGTTTCCATCTAAAGATGATATATTACATTCTGACTGAGGGATTTCTGAAAAAATTCAAACATATAGCTCTGCTATCACTTCCAACATAAATGAAGACAGAAACCTAAACAGTAATGACATTTGTAGGGTTACTGAAGTTGGGCTAGCTGGTATATAATGAAGTGCTACGTGGTGGCTAGCTCCACAGCTATGGTTAGCATAATATAAACGCATTAGCACAGTGAAGCTGTAGCATGAATGCTAACTTCCACGCGATAAAAGTTAACGTGAGAGTTCCCGATGGTTAGGGACAGATATAATCGCATGGCAGGATGCTGTAAACGGACCAAACTTCAGTCAGGAGAACAACTGAGATAATCCATCCACAACAAGACGTTAGTCATTCATTTATTGCTGCATTGGCTGGGTTGTAGTTACATCGTAAGGTTTTAAAAACTGAGCTTTAAAATGAATAGTGGTAATGAAAACCGAGAGAGGCCGACAGTGATCACTGACTGTTTTTAGGGGCTTGTTCAGATTAAATAGAACAAAATACAAAGCATTAAAACATGTTAAAAACACAACAGCCTTAATAAATGCAGAGTAGTTTGGACCGGAAGCAGGGTTCATCATGTCATCACTTAAAGACCGGATAGCTAAACAATGATGAAACAATGGAGGTGCAGGTAGGAAGACATGGCATTGATCAAGTTAAACACATAATACACTATCAGCTGAATTTAGTGAAACATTGAGATAGTTTCATATACACCCACTAAAGTCATCAGTAAGATCACTCAGTGATGAATATTCCTAAACTTTCTCTAAAGAAGGACTGAGCTCTCCTACTCAGAGGCGCTGCTTACTGCCAGGCAAGGCAGACAACTGACTTCCTTCCAATCCAATCTGATTTGAAGCTGCTAAAATCATTTGTGTTGTCATGTTTTGTTTTGTTTTTTAGCTTTTTTTCTCAGTAGTTGTGATATCTGATATGGGTTTATTGTCTGCTTTACATTTACCTTGCGGCTGTTTTTGTAAACTCGCTCGTGCCTTGCTAACAGAGCAGAACCATGTATAATTTTTTTTATTGGTTTGCATATTAGTCAGCTGTAAAATTAGATTTGTTACAATGGTTTATCAGTCTGAATGATCACTGACAGGCTACTGAGTTGTTAAATTGTGATTTTTAATTAAGATTATTTAAATGTGAGAAGTCATTGAGGGCAAAATCTTGTTACTGTACTGGTGAGTAATATTTTCAGTTGATACCAGCCATAAAAAATAGGAAAAAGAATCCAGGGAAAGAAAAAAATATACATACAATTAAGAATACATGATGGAAATTAAGACGGATCAAAAAAAATGTTTTTGAACCTAGCCTAACGTTCACTACTCAAAGAAAGATACCTATGTGGTATATATTTACACCTATTTGCTGTAGTGATCTGGTCATAGTCATGGATTTTATGGCTGTGGGTAGTTTTGTACTGAAACTGCAGTAATAATAGCCCATTTCATGGGGAGATGGCTCTGCATTCATGGCTGTCTAATCAATACTGTCTGTTAGGCGTCTGTGTTTGATGTGGGTTTGCGATTCTGTGATAACTGGTAGAATTAACTGGTGGCCTTGGACAGAAAATGTATTATTTTGTGTTTACAGGTTTTATACATTCAGAGTGGCTCTTCATGATCCTGTATTTCTGATCAATAATACCAATCAAGTCCTGCACTTACACAGGAGTAAAGCCCTTTTTACACTGAAGCATCTTTTAGGGATATTTTTACATTATTTTGACCCACTGCAAAGAGCACAGCATCCATGCATCTTAATATTATGATTCAAATAATCAGTGAGGGGAACGTACTGTATGGGTGCTAAACTTGTGCTGTCATTTGATAGTTTCTGGACAGGTCACTTTTGTATAGCCTTATTTATGCTTATCATTCAAACAGCGTTTCATCCTGGAAACACTTAGCAGGTTCCTTTATCTTGTCATGAGAACAATTTGCTGACTAGAAAAGGTATCCAGTTTCTTTGGGACTGCAGAAATTCATTTGTGAAGTACCTTTGGTTTAATTCTTGTAAATTGCATGTTGTTCATAGTTTGCAGAAGAATGGATGTCTTGGACCTTTGTTTAAAGTGCCTGCAGCTTGTTCTATCGATGTACACACACACACAGTGACAGCTTCATGGGTCTTAGAAAAATGTATGAACTTAGACTTTTGATTTGTGTTGTCATCTTCTAGAGTAAACAAGAAGGATGTGCTTTGGATCCACCGAAGAATCCATCCATCCTTTTTCTGCTCCTTATCTGGGTTCGGATCATGGGGGCAGCCGTCCGAGCAGAGAAGCCCAGACTTCCCTCAGCCAAACCACCTCTTCCAGCTCATCCGGGGACACTGAAGCGTTCCCAAGCCAGTTGAAAGATGTAACCTCTGCAGCGAATCCTGTGAATTTATTTTTTCACTCTCTTGCTTGCACCGTACAGTTGGTGCAGCAATGCATTTGTGTAGGATTTAGTTTCTCACAGACTTGAGGCCCCTATTATGTGGAACTCCACACCAGCATCGGCTTGGCATGATGCATAATGCTGATGTACTTTTTTCCCGTGTCAGCTCCCATTGCTCCCCTTTTCTCTGCTCCTGGCACCTCCATTTCATCACTTCTTTCTGCGGCCTGTGTGTAGTAGGACAATTGATGAGGGGAAAGATGCTGCTGGTTGAGAAATATCACAAACTATGAGATCCACAATCTCCACAACATGCCTAAAAATGACCACAACTACTGTTGTAAACATCAGCACAGCTCGTACTTTAGTGTGAGACTTGGTATGTAATGTCTTCGTTAGTAAGAAGACTGTAAAACTGACGATGATTCAGACTTCTGGCTGAGAGGAAATAAACAGCTCAGACAACCACTCTTATGATGTGATAGACTATTAAGAAACTACAGTACAGTACCT
This sequence comes from Rhamphochromis sp. 'chilingali', assembly GCF_963969265.1. Taxonomy (NCBI): domain Eukaryota; kingdom Metazoa; phylum Chordata; class Actinopteri; order Cichliformes; family Cichlidae; genus Rhamphochromis; species Rhamphochromis sp. 'chilingali'. The sequence goes on along the minus strand of NC_137943.1, from coordinate 29,585,123 downwards.
GCTGGTGTTAAAGATACAGTGAAAATTACAAAAATCATATTAACATAGTTTTGTATTGCTATTAATTGTACATTTTTTATATTTTATTTCTCGCTTTTACTTATTTTGTTATACAGCGTTTTGTAACTTAATGTGAAAAATGCTCTATAAATAAATTTTTTCTTTTTTGTACATCAGCAATTATAAAATTAATTATTTGGAATTGATTATTAATTATAGAATTAATTCACATGTGAGAAGTGTGTTGTGTGAGTTTCCTTTGTTGGTAGATTTGGGATTTAAATAGTTCTTTGGGTTTCATTCCAATCCAATCCAATCTTATTTATAAAGCACTTTAAAATACCCAGCACAGGAACAAAGTGCTGTACAGAAAATAAGTTAAAACAATAGAATAACAGAAAACAGCAAAATAAATGAATAAAACACATAAAACATTTCATTGACCAATAGAGGAATTGGTGTTAGGTGAATGAACAGTGGGGGGAAAAATGTCTTATCACCTGCAGCCCAGTTTGCGTTCTAGTTGTTTCTCTGTTTCCTGTCTGTGATTCACGTGCTTCTTTGAAAGCACTTTGAGGAAGGAAACATAGAATGATTGTCCCAGTGAGACTTTGTGGTTGTTTTGGTCTTTTTACCTTCATTTTTATACGGACTATTGTGTGTGACGTAGTTGACACAGCCTTGAAAAGCTATTCATCAACATACAACACTTGATGTTTTGGGTTTTTTTTGCTAAAATTAGCGCAGCTTTTCAAGGCACCCTTTTGAGTGGGAAGTCTTCATGTTCCTCTGTGACAATGTTATCTCGTGGTGCAGTAAACAGCTTTGCGACTGCTCTATCTCGCTATTCCCATACACCAAACTTGGGTCATATAGTTGATTGAGATAAGCCTCGAGATTTAAGGAGTGGCACAGTCAGATTTTGGGATCATGAATTGTTTGTGTGTCTTTGATAATGTATCCTGATATTGAGCTAAATAGAAAATATTTTTCAATCACTTGATGCGACTGAGGTTTCTGATATGATGCAGTATTAGAACCACGAGGTGAGAGAGAACATATTTATTACAATTTTGCAGTATTAAGAGTGAGATGTTATGACAATAAACAACATTTTATCGTTTACGTACAAGTAATCAGCAATGATTTACTTTATTAGAATCATTTAAATAAAATATTTGCGCTACTTTCTCACAAAATTATGACAAGGCCACCAAAACAACAGCAAACACATATACAAGCACACATACACCCATTACCCCTAGTAAAGAAAGCATAGGACCTTTATTGAGCTTCATTTTTTCAACTTTCAGCAAACTCATTGAGGTCCTCCTTTAGCCTGCGGTGGGTCCTCATTGACCTGTTAGGGGCCTGCATGTAAATAAAGCATTAAATAGTTTGACAATGTGGAAAACTCCACGCATCACTGCACCATCAAACCAACAGGAGCTGCTCTGGAGAGCAATCAGTGCTGACTAAACACGTCATATTGATGGATCTATCAGCCACTGGCTGACGTCCCAGAAGCCCCTGGCTTTGTGGTTGGACCATATTGTCAGCTCAGTTTGAGATCCAGCACCATGAATCCTAATCCTTCTGTCATGCCCAAACACCTACTGACAGCTTTAATTACTGCCGCGAGAGAAAGAGGTTTTCGTACCAGGGTGGCCCAGGTCAACAAGAGCATGTTTTATTGTTCAGTTAGGAACATTTTCACTAACAGTGAATCATGTCTGTGGAAAAATTTCAGTAACACTTTATTAGGACTGTCTTATTGATGTTAATTGGTCAAAAGAAAAATTCTGTGGTTTCTTTTTGAGTTTTGGGCTGTCAGACAAAAATCTTGATGGTGTCTTGGGAACTTTTTCAAAGTATATGCTGACTATAATTTGTGACCAATATTGGTAATTAATAAAGCACTGGAATCCCTTATTGATGGTTTGGATATTGTAGTAGCACAACAGGCCCTTTGTGACACAAATAAAAATAGGAAATAAACTGAAATAGAGCACAAATAAGACATGTTCCTGATTTTGGCCCGTGCAAAGTTCTGGACAGTTGAAATATGAGTCCAAAACATACACAGGTAGAGAAAGGTAATGCTTGTGAACTTTCATCCAGTAAAGGGTTTTACAGAGACAATGGATGATTTCATTTTTTAAATTAAATTAAAATAAATTTCAATATGAGACAAAGACAACCTAAAAAACCCAACAAGCTATCCAAACCTACCTGTCCTTATGTGAGAAAGTAATTACCTCCCTTAAGTTAACTGTTTATCATATTTCTTGCAAAGCGGAGTCCAGTTTTACTAGCCAATTTTGTCACACAGGTTCTGTTTATGATCTCAACAAACAACACATCATTGCCACGATCTAAAGAAACTCAAGAACAGATGAGAATCAAAGTCAATGACATCTGTCAGTCTAAAGATGGTTACGACACTATTTTTAAGGCTTTAGGACTTTAGAGGTGAGAGTCATTATCCACAAAGGGGGAGAACTTGGGACAGTAGTGAAGCTTTCCAGGGATGGTCATTTTTGGGAAAATATTCTATGGACCGATGAGACAACAGCTGACTTTTATAAGCTAAAGCAATAGTTTTAACCCATTTGAGGTTGTTTTATATTGATTTTTTTTCTTCTTTTCAGCAGGTAGACCTTCTAATTCTACACATGAAAAGCCCTTGTGGGGAAATTGGGGTCTCAGAGCTTTATTTAATCTTTATCTGGAAAACCTTTCTCTATGTGGGTCCCCAGACAACAGCCATCCATTAAATATACCTGCTTTATCCTGCAGAGAGAGGAGTAAAGCTTATCCCAGCTGATATCAGGCAAATAGTGGCACACGCCCATGTGTCAGTCCAATCAGAGCTAACACAAAGAGAAAGGCACCTCACACCTTGGACCAATTTAAGATTATCAGCTAACCTACCAACCATGTCTTGAACATGTGCATGGAAGCTGGATCACAAGAACATGAAGAAAAAACCCTGCAGAGAGGCCCCACTAAACCCCACAGTTTCTTATTTCACCTCAGTTGGATCAAAATTGCCTAAAATTGGTTGTGGTATCCACACATAAACTCTCTGCTTCCTTTGTCTTCCTTTTTTTCTGGCATTCTTAAACAATTATCAAGACTGCTTTATCCAACAGCCCTGTTTCTCCATTCCTTGATAAGGGATGAGTGCAGGTCTTTGATCTCAGACTCCAGACTATTTCCTGTCTCAAGAAGGCAAACACAGGAAGTGTTGGAACTGGGGGTTTTACAAGGTGGTAACAACGAGGGCAGAGTAAATCAGTGCCCAGTGACACCAGCTCCTACGAAGTCCGTGGGAAAGTTACTTGCAGAAAAGAAATGCTGAATGCAAACTCACCAAAATATAACAACAAAACTGAGATTAGTGTGATAGCATATAGAAAAATTCCAAATGAGAAATCACATAAAAAGCTTATCACCTGCGATCAGGAGGAATAAAATCCAATGAAATGGTAATCTGCAATGTATTTTAGTGTTTTGCAGGAATCAGCTTAATATTCAGACCACTGAACACTTATTTGCATTTTTTTCTGCAGGCATTTATCAAATCATAACTCGTATGGAGGCCAGAATTCTAGGTTTGTGAGGTTGATTATTAACAGTTTAATATATTCAGACAAAAGAGTGTGCTTGCTCACCAGTCCATATCTATTGGATTCTTGTTCATCCCATCCAACCAAAGAACTCAAAGTCAGTACATATTTTCTTTCTACATATAACTACATATTTTTCTACATAGCTACATATTTTTTCCTTTTAAACAGTTTGACCCAAGAGGTGGTCATACCTTTAAATCCGATTGTGGTTGTCATATTGCATGTATTTACGTAGGTAAGCCTATTGCGATGACCTTCTATATCAACATAACCTGTTACATTTTTACCAGACTGTTTTGTGTCAGCAGCCACGTGAGGTCAAATGCTTGCAAAAAAGCCCCTGATCTCAGAAGTCCCCATGTATCGGGCTCATGTACATGAAGTGAATCTCTACACAAACTGTGCATGTAAATGTATAGACCATGTGAGGAATTAGTGAAACCTTAACCCACTCTTTCCTTTCAAAAAGCGAGTGAACTGTGGGATTCAGGAAAAACATACACGTGAGTAGAACCACCATAAATGTTTGATTAAGTCTCTCATTAACAGGGTCGTACGTGAACTGACTCATGCGGCTTCCCAGCTTACGATAACATAAAAATGTGAGGAGTTTAATTATTATACAAACCATTTCAAATCAAGGAATTTGATCAACGCTCTTTACAACAATAGTGTGCATTCAAAAAAGTCCTAAGCCATTACCAGCCACGCGTCAGCACTGGTTCCTCGTGACTTCTATGTCTAAAGAGCAAAGAAGGTCTTGTTTGTTAAAGCCCATCATGACACACAACATTGCCCAACTCCCTTGGCTTCATGCGCAGTGGCTGACAGGCAGCTAATGATTCTCAATGAGGGTTCCCTGCAAACAGCCTCATGAATTAGTCATCACCTTCCCTTGACCTGTGCTATGATACAATCTCTGCCAGCCTCGGAAGCCTCCTGAGAACCACAGAGGTTATGTAAGTTGAGAGATAGTAGACTGGAGGGATAGTGTGCAGAAGCAGCCAACGTCTTGCAGTCGAGAGCTGCACAGCTGTGATGGATGGTGGCAATTTGTTGTTAACGTGCAGGTTGTGTTGCCATGCAAATATGTACGCCCTAGAAATAAGTAATGGACATCAGATTTGCCAGTGAAAAAAAGGTCAGTGTATTTTATGTAAAATTAGACACAGGCAGTGTATGGAGGTCTGAGACCCCACGTTAATTGTCCAACAGTTGTGCAATAACACAGCACAAGTCACCCTCCGTACACCAGGATTCATCAAATCCATTCATAGTGGAAATGTAGGTAATTATAGCTACAAGTTGAATGTGAGGAAGTGCATGTAACTAATATATCTAACCATGACATGTTACTCTTTGTACTCAGGTCCTAAAGAATACTACAGGCAAAAGTCCAACAGACAAGTATTTTAGGCAAAATATTCTCTAAACTAGGGTAGACAACATGTTTTTGGTGTCATTAGACATAAAATCAATAATAACCTTTCAGCACATTGTAATTCATGTGACGGAGAGGTAACCGGACACCTTTACTTCCTCCAGCCTCTGTTTTCAGGCTTTAGAAAATCAAGCCCATGAGGACTTATTGAGGTTTATCAAAGATCTGTTCAGGTACTATACAGAGAAAAAAATATTGATAATACAACATGATACATTTCCTGAAGAATGTATCAATGCATTTATAGGTAACACTGAAATAATAAAGGTTGTCAGTGAAATCGGTGCGATGCTGAATGTTCAGTATAAATTGTTGCTTGATCAGAGTGGCTTATTTTCATGGTTGCACCAGAGCTCTTCCCTGTCTTTCAGCTCAATTACTAAAACAATAGGCCATGCTAATGGAAAAATACTCACTAATTCATTGGCCTCCTGTGTTTTATGATGCCTGCAATAATGACTGCACATTATAATGTTACCAAAGGCTCCTAATGAACAAAATATAAAGCAAAGGGGTCCATGGAGCACAACATAAAATGTAATTACAATGTGCTACCATGAAAAATGACACTCGTAAAACCAAAATGGTGAACTGGCGTACGTTTTTTGCCCCAGAAAGCACAAAATAATTTTATAGTAATTAAATGATTTCCCCGGTGCTTTAAAATAATAATCATGATCTGTTCATAAATATAAATGTCTCTGTGGTGAATAAAATTACTTGCAAAATAGCCAGAAATTAATTATTTAACATTTGTTGTTGCTCAAAGCTAGTATAACTAACTATGAGCATTTGAAAAGAAAAAAGTGCCACCTAAGGAGAAGTAGAAAATACAATTGTAGATTCATGAAATGATATGTTTTTTTTAATCAGCAAGTAACTAAAATGTTAAAGAGGTGCTCGTACTCAAATCAGTACTTTAACTTTTCTGTTTTGTTTTGCTGCAGATGTACTTAGAGGCCTGGAAATGGCATTGTTTAGTTTAATATTATGTTGTCACAACAAGTAATATGTCAGGGTTATGCTTCAGTCATAGACTGAACTCCATGGACGTAACCACTGCGATGTCTCCCACTGGTTGTGGACATCGAGGCTTTTCGAAACAAGATTTGACCTTACTTGGTAAATATGGTAGAGCTGGTCAAGCAATGCTTTTACTAGAAAGCTAGCTTGGTTAGCAGGATGCATCCTGTAGTCGGTGATATTAAGTGGCATGTTGCATCTTTCAGTAAACATGAACATTCAACAAGGAATTCTTATAATTGAGACCACAAAGATATTAGGAACCTGTTTAATAAGGTTTTAAATCAGGCCAAAGTATTCTCATTAGTCCTTTATGCAGTTGTCATGTGCTAACAATTAGAAACAAAGCAGGCTGTGCCCATTTATAAAATGTCTGTGGTTTCTGAAATTGTGGTTGATTTCCTTTCTTTCTAATGGAATAACATTAGAATAATTTGGGAAATATACATTGGGTTCTTTCTAAGAGTGTGCGATAAGTAATGATTGTAGAAACTCCACCATTCAGTGAGTGCTCAGCCTAAGTTATGTCAAGGAAAAGATTTGAGTCACAAAATTATTTTTTTTAAATTATACGTATAGTATTATAGTCACTGAGACAAGTAGGAGTCTTACATATTCTGGGGGTCCCCTAGGCTGATGCAAAATGGTGACCATAAAAATGGCGGACTGATCACAGTTGTGCACAAGCCATGTCACGATTTCAAATCAAAGTGTGAAGTAATTTCTCGACTGAAAAGTGGGTAAAATGGTGAGACATTTATCACAGATTGTGAGATACCCAACTGAGCATTCATGCAATCACTGCATTCTCACATTCGCAAAGGGTCATATGGGACGTAGGACCGCTGGGGCTTGAGAGAGCATCATGGCCTGCTGTGCCTGCGAAGTCACACAAGAGTCACAATCTGTGCTTCTTCTGGTTTGCAAGGCGTCAGTAGGCCAGGACAGATGGGAGAGTGAGCGGTGTCATCTGGTCACACCGTGGCAAGAAGGGCATCGGGGCGACCTTTGTGTAATTAGATAGATGCCTTCTGCGGGTTGGTTGGTGAGCTCACACTGAAACCTGTAGCTGTGAGCCAGTGATGCTGGGCTTTGCATTAAAACACTAGACAGGGAGCTCGGCTTTAATAAAATGCCGTCACCTGACTCTTTCACCTAAGTGCTCCACAAAAGCATTCACCTTGCAGAGAGTTTGTGTGGCTACGAGACCCAATTCAGCTTTTAATATACTCTATGTACAGACTGCAAGAGTGGAAATCCTGGAACACGTATTAAATATGAACACTTGAGACAATTAAAAGCCTTAGAATAAAATATATAAAATCTACCTTATTAATGCACACATGCACAAAAACACTTCTTGTACTTACTTCTTGTACATACTTTCTTGTAGTACACTGCTGCAAATATAAACTTTATGAGTTTCTGGCCACACATAACACAAAATTCTTCAACAATAAATTTAACATCCATAAATGGCAACAAAATGCCATAACACATGAAGGCCCATCAATAAACTCCAGTCAGGGCTTTAAGCTCGTATACGCTTCCCCAAAGTTGGATAAAAGGGGAGGGTCATGTCACAAAGGACATCTGGTGTAAAATATTTGCTAAATGAATGATTCCATGCCAGATCAGGAGATCAGACCTTGGATGATTCGCTGCAGGGAACCTGAAAAGGAGCAGCTGTAAGAAGGAGGACCCAAGATGGCGATATCTGTGGTATTCTCACTGTTTTGACTGGTATGAGTACACCACTCGAGTGCACTTGGTACACTTCATGTCAGTGAGTTCATTTATGCACTCAAAATATCAAGTTTAAGCACAGAACTATGCGATTTGAGACACGACACCCAACAATTCATGCAAGTTTTATTATCATTAATATCTGAAAGACTTAACAACCAGTTGCAGTTGCTTCTATCATCAGCTGAAGACCATAACTTACCAGCAGCTAGCGCTTGCTCTTTATTTACCTGCACTCGAGCAAAATATGAACTTTCCTCTTTACAAAAATGTGCTAAAAGGAAGAAAAAGCCAAAAATTCACATTGTGACTAAAATATGGCCTCAAAATAGCTTTAAGGGGCGTCTGTAGAGTACCTTGCGGGTTTTGAGTATGCTTTATAATTGGCTGCACATTTTGTTTTTTACTATAGTCTCTTACTCTACTACTTTCATGGTTGAGTGTGCTGTAATATGTTAATGATACCTATGTGTGTGCCTCCCAGTACTGAAAACAGCGCTGAGGTGCAGCTGGATGTAGTTGTGATTGTATCGTTGTTTTTAATTGTCTGCACCTGCTGCAGCGTGCTGTTGAGATGAAAACAGTCTTGCTGTGCTGCTTGTTGCTGATGTTTCTTTAATGGAGTTCTAAACTTTGGGATCCATTTATTTAAAAAAGGGACGAAGGTAGGTTTGTTTATAGATTGTGTACAGTAGCTTGGGCTCTTGGATGTTAAACTTTACTTCCACCAGGGACCAATTATAGCGGTATGTGTTGCATGGCCAGTTTTAATTTTGAACTTTGAATTGGATCCATATTAATTTCAGACACGACAGTCTGCGTGTTCTTCTTTAATCACACTGTGACCGAAAATGAACTTGCATAAGGTTTCTCGAAAGACTTTATCTCATTTTCTTCTTCCCTTTATTGAGTCTCCTTGTCTGATTTGGGATAAGGTGGGTGCAGTTGGTGCAGAGGGACCATCCAGTAGATTTGATTAAACCAGATGGAATGAATGAATGGCTGGAGGAAAACGTGGGGAGGGGGTGAGGAAAAGTGAGGGACTGGAGAAGGGGCAGAGCAAAAGACAGTGAGATGAGGAGGGGAGGATGAGGGTTACAGCACTGCATTATGCATTGTGGATCATAAGCCTGGGTGGCTTGCTTTATAGGCTGGTGTCAAGGGTGCCACTCCTGCTTCACACTCTGTGGTGATCTGCCTGTTGCCATGGCAGCAGCAAAGCAACTCATTAGCAAATATTACCCTTGGTCCACGGAGAGAGAGCGAGAACTGGGTGCTGACTTTGACCGACAGCAGACATCAAATAATAGGTTTAATACTGACTGAGAGGAACCTGATAAACTCTGCTGGATTGAGGAGAGTGCATTGGTCATTTGCATATTAAGTGACTGGATTTGTGAGATGCTCTTCTTACTGAAATCCATCCGCAGTTATGAAGCCTCTGTACTACTAGACCTTCTTTTGGGAATATATTAAATGTCCACATTTTCATTTTGGCAGCAAACTGCTTCAAATTCATCACTGTGGTTGTTGCATGCAGGCTGGGAAAGTGTTTCATTTCTGCAGTCAGTTTGAATGCAATGGGTAAAGCTCCTTCTTACTATTTGCAAATAATATCAAGACTGAAGAACAAAGTTTGCACAGCATATCTTCCAAAACATAAATGTACATAGCTGCTGCTAAATAAACATGCTGTAACATGACCCTACATTGTTTTCTAACTAGAAGTAGTTTGGTAACAATGTTACCAATGCTTGGAAGCGTTCCAAATCCCTTTATTTTCTGACCTCAGCACACTTTACTATGTGCTATGTGGAAATTTATGGTCAAGGATGTTGTTGTAACTTTTACAAAGTTAAAAAAGAGTACTACATGAGAAGTGTAATTTTCTTCAGTAAACAGCACTCTAAATTGCTATGGATTTTTTAGGTTCACAAATCTTCTGATACATTTGGAGGCAGCCCCTAAAAAGTCCCACTAACACTTGGGGAATTGATGTGGATTTATGTTCCTGGCTATTGCAGAATATGTGAAATGGGGACCTAAATGCAGACTTTCAGACTGGCAGACATATTCAAAAAAACATCCATTTATTATAGATGGTAGCAGAGAGTATAAAGTTGCAAAGTTTTCTAAGATTCCAAGAACAGCTGAGAGTGCGCAAGGATGGCAACAGACGCTGAGACAAAGAACTGAATGGAATAGTATATATACACTACATGTACACAGAATGGCAGTCAGGGAAGTGGATAGAGCAGGGGGGGGAAAGACACAGGTGCAATCAAGACAAAGAAAATGGAAGGGAAGTCAAATCAGACTGAAAGACACTAAAGACCTCTTCTGCATCTCTTAATCGGGGTCGCAGGGGAAATGGAGCCTATCCCAGCTAACATAGGGGGAGAGGTGGGGTACAGCCTGGAGGGTCTGTCGCAGAGCAAACACAGAGACTGACAACCAATCGTACTCACATTCACACCTATAGGCAATTTAGAATCAACATTTAACCCAACCACAGTAACTGCATGTTTTTGGAGATGGAGAGAACCCATGCACACATGGGAAGCACATGCAAACTACAAATAAATAAGTATTATAATGCAATGAGTAAATACCACAATAAAACAAAAGGCAAAATGCAGTCACATAAATTAACTTAATTAAGTGTGACCCATCACTAGAGACTACTGGACCCTTTGGGAAGATTAATAAATATGGACACGATGAAATAAATACTAAATATCTTGAGCACCAAATGTGAGCTTGTGTGATTAACTAGAAGGTACTCAGACTGAATTTTAGTTTGCTCTTTTGTCAGTGTAATATCTACTTAAATATAAGTTGAGTTGATGAGCTGATTGCAATATATTTAAACAGGAATTTTCACTGATTGCAGACCAAGAACATACCCCACGTAGGACTCAAATTAAAAAAAAATTTTTTTTGGCTGCTTTGCTGCTTTCAGGAAAATTTCAAAAGTCCAGAGTTCACTCGAGTGCCCACATACCATAGCCTTAAAACTTTCATTTCAGACAAGCCAAAACACATAAATTAAAGCTTTTTTTTTTTTTTTTTTTTTTGCTCTACAGATATGATTGACAGCTTATACAGTCCTGCACTCCTCTGCAGCACTGCAGTGTGGGAAATGGCAGTGAATCTTCAATAACAGGTGATCACGGCTGAGCAAACAACATCAAACCATAACAGTAGAGTGCCAGAACATCCAGAACAGCCATCCTTTCAGTCTCGCAATCACACTTCAGTACGTACAGCTCGAAAAAGAGCCTCGCCCAGGGTGTGTGTGATCATGGTAATGGAAAATAGTGTATAATCGAGAAGAGCGCTGGTGAACTAATGAAAAGGGTAGCGGGGTGACATTTTCAGAGTGATGTCTGAAGTAGAATGACATTTACAGAGAAGAAGCCCCAAAGACAGTCTTTTTTTAAAGGGCCTGTATATTATATGGGAGCAGCACAGGAGAACGTGAAATGTGAAGCTGATTTCCACATGACTCATGCGTGCTGGTGTCAGTTTTTATCTTCAGGTAGTATCATTTGGCTGGATACTGGTGCACAGATGGAAGATGTGTGAAAAAAAATTCCCTTTCAAACTGTCAAGCATTAATTTGAGACAAAAAACTAACAGGTTGTTGCAGAACATTAAAAATTAACAGAGTGCATTAGCGATTAAAAAAGGTCATTTCGTCTAAAGATATGAATCTTTTTGGATGATTGCGATTCTTATTCATCGAATGGCAACAAATGATCACCAAGACATCTGTTCCAGGTGAGGTAACCCAGCAGGTTCCTTTTAAAACAGCTGTGTTAACACATAATTGACAAGTTTCACAGCCTGACAGTAATGTCTGGCAGTGCAAAGGAGGATTTCTCATAATGAGATGGTGCAAGATGGATAGCCAAGGCAGGAGAAACGTGAAAGGTTTGTGAGACATTAGGTCATGGCTGTGAGAAAGATGACTGTACGGTGAAATCTGGTTGAAAAAAACAAAACAAAAAAACCCAGCCTGAGCTCTTTGACGGACTTGAAAGAAAAAATACCACAATTCTGCTGCGAGACCTCAGTCCTGCTAGAAACCCTCCCTCAACAAAAAAACATCAACAATATTGATGCCTTAGTAATTTTAAGTGTGTTTGAGCTAATGGAAATCTTAACTTCGTTAGTATTTCAGGTTAAGTAAGCATGTCAGTGTTAAATAACCGTGCCGCACACAATCCCACGTAATCTCAAGCGGTCCAAAACTGCATATGCATGATGTCCTTTGGTGTCAGTGCCTTGATGCAGGAGTCACTGCACTTCCAGATGGCAAGCGATTTCATAAAAGTCCATATATGAGGAGTGGAGGGGTGGTGGTTGCTAGGATACAAAACCTGCCACCTTGACAAAATCTAAGAGTTTGATGTTATGAAAGCTGTGTACAACTTCCTGAATATTAGTGTGTATGTCCAATTAGCTAGTGGCCAAGTAACTGAATGAGTCTCGAACTGTTGAGCATGAACACACAGCATGAGTGACACAGCTGTTACTAAGTTGCTAATGCAAACCGACGTATAGGAACATACGTATCCACATGTGAATTTTCAAATTGCACTTGAACATAACAGGCACAGATTTAAAAACAAAAGCCAGCAAAAATGTTTTATATTTAATAATAGTAGAAAAGATGGGATGGGGATAAGAATGAAAAAGGTGTATACACATTTGAGTCACATATACATTTAGATCAGCTGGACACTGGTGTAATTTTTATGTACACTAAAAAACTAAAATTAGGGAAACTATAAAAAAATGCAAAGCAGTGCATTTCTTTATTTAACCTCGAGCTTCACTTCGAAACTCTAATTTGACTGAGTTTTGGTACACAGCGAAAAGAACTAATTACTTCAGTTTTCAAAAATACTTAGACCTACTGTGCCATGATGGCGTGGAAGAAATACTGATGGGTTCTTGATTGTGTAATCAATCGTCCCATTAAAGATGTTTAAAAAAACAATTTTTCTTTCAAAATTTTGCTTAAATCTGACATCATCTTATTAGAAACACAACTCATAACACGTGTTAAATGTTAACATCAAGTTTCTTTGCAAGAGTTACAATCAGAAGGTTTCCAGATGTTTCCTTGCACGGACCTGTGGATTGTACTAAAACGATGATTCACTGGGAGAATAGTCCATTGTGTCTGAACTGCACAAAAGGCTGAAAATCAATGCAATTTGTGCTTTTTAGTGGTGTAATCATTATTTAAGCTCATATGGAGTTTTGGCTACCATATAATGTCAACTTGCTTGTTTATCTTTTAGGTAATAGATTTGTTCTTATGTGTAGAAGTGCAAAGGAAATACCATTCTCATATTAAAAAGGCACAGTCTATGTCTTCTACAGAGGTCCCATCGTCCTGATACCGTTATCCAGTTCAGTTTTAACTGTAAAAAGTTTGCCTTTTCTTCTATATGAAAACTAAATATATTCAGAGGGGTATAATTTTTTAAAGACATAAGAGACTTCTAAGGACACAGCAAAAGTGCAGCTTACAGTAAAAACTTCACATGGCATTAAAAGTCTAACAATTTTCCGTCTGGTTCAAACACATCATCCAATGTAACTAAACAGCATGAAATCTTTGCACAGAAACATGAGCCATTTTCTCACAGAGGACATGCCCACTGAGAGAGGATCGGGTCATTTGAGAGACACAGATCAAGGAAGAGAACGTTCCCCTGCCACATGGGGGACTTAATCAGGACAGCTTTTTGAGACTGTGATTCTTCTCTTGAGAATGGAGATTCGTAGGGTTTGAACCTTTGATGTCTCTGCCAGTTGTATGGCTGCATGTTTTCCTTGGCAATCAATGAGCTAATAAGCATGTAATGACAATGGCCTGATGGTTGGATATGCAACAGATGTTTTCTTAATTCGCTATTTGCTTAAGTTGAATGCCGGGCTAGAACATGAACATTAGCTGGTAAAGCAGTACAGTATAAACAGTATAAACAGATAATGAATAGGAGATATGGTTCAAATCTTATTTAAACACATCCTTACACTTGCATCTAAGTGCATTATGTTTAGTAATACTACTAAATTGTGTTTTTAAGGCAAAGTCTTGACATTGTCACAGACAAAGATGTAATTGTTATTGACATGAAAACATAATATAGGTGTACCTTCAACATTTGACTGCATTCCCTAGTGTACGTGAACATTACCATTGGCCTGGCTGCTAATGCACCTACAGTAAAACAGTTTTAAGACGTCTGCCTATAACATCAGTGAGCTAAAACTGTGGATCGATTGTACAGCTTACATAAAGCAATATAAATATGATATATGTGATAAATCTATATGTGATAAAATGGCAAAAATGGCTGTTCAGAAACACCAAACAAAAGAATAGAAAAATACAAACATATATTTGTTGTTCTTCTTCCTTCTTGCAAGTTACATCTTGACTGTATAAAACAAAGAAAGCAATTTCAGGGAGAAGTAGTGTCACTGTCTGATGAGCACTTACACATATGCAACATGTACATGTAACGTGCATGTTTCTACATGTAATTTAAATAATTTGTAAGGATTTGACAATATAAAAAATAATCCCCAAAACTGATAATCCTGGTACCTGAGGCAGCTCATATAGTAAATCTAATTCAGATTGATTAATGTGTCTGAGAATTATGGAACAGACTTATATACATAATGAAAGCAGCTAATTTCTAGCCTCAATTTTGAGCATCTTCTAGAAACTACTTCAATATACAACCAATTGAGACGAGCAAAAATCAAGATCAAGACATGTAGAGTTAGCTGAGCAAATGTCTTTTTAACATCTGGTTAGAATGCATGTGATCCCCTGTAAATATCCAACCTCTACAGGTGACATAAGGAGGCTAAATGTAGACTAAATGGTATCATACAGCATGTTTTTGTTTCCTAACCTGATTCGTTCATTCAACAAATGTTTCTTGCAGATTAAAAAAAAAACCCAAACCTTTTGATTATCACGTGTGTCTATGTTTGTGTGTGTGCATGGGTTTATATGCCAGAGTCTCCACACCAGAATTTAATATGGATGACAAGTCGAGTCTACAGGGTCTCAATTAGAGTCCGAAGGCTGTTTTCCTCTGTGGCAGATTTTCTCAAATGTGATTTTATTAGTCAGTCAGAGAAAGCAGGTGGATTTTTAGCTTAAAATGCCCACTTACTCAGTTAATTATAGATATCAGTTTGTGTATTGTGTATAATCAAGGGTGCAGCAGTGATGTGGAACTAAATAACAAACCCAACATAGGCAGGGACCTCAAACAGCCTGACATTAAAGATCTGAAATACAGTTTTTCACGGTTTTGTTCTATTATTAGCGTTCTGCATGAACTCTTACTCATAACCAGCAGATAAAGTTAGCAGACTTGGTGGTTTCACAGGGTCTCTGTGGTTTTTACAGTGGCTGCAGCAACTCATGACACAATAACTGCATTATTACCAGGACATATGTCACTGTTTAAGTTGCTTTAATGATTTGAGAGGTCACTGGGAGTATAAGTGATTTTAAAATTTACATTTTTGAATGTTTTTTTTTTCTTTTTCTTTCTTTTTTATTTTGCAGTTCCATTATCCCGAGAGTGGGAAGCAGAGTAAAAAGGCATCTTAACATGGGCTTAGCACTTCATAAAAAGATAAGGAGTTGAACAAAGCCCTAAAGCCTCATGGTGAAAGCTGCTGACAGTAATTACAGCATGGTGACAAAAGAGGGCTGAAATGTGCTGACATTTGCAGAGAAGTGTAAAGGCTATCTTACACTAATAACCACTACAGATGTTTACTTGTTGATTCAGTCATTATGTCAGAAGCATGATGCATGTTTTAGTCAGGTGCTTTTGCATATTCCTGTGCTAAACCAATGCACTCATTTTCCCACACAACAGCCTCTAAGGAGAGTGACCCACTAATCACTGAAAAGCACTCCTTCAACACCATCCACATTTCAGGTTTTTCTTGTACAATCAATGCATTGTTGCATGTCTTCCCATCAATAACTTGACAATAAGCTCATGTTATTGCTTCTGCAGAATCTGACAGCATGACATTCCCTTTGAATGATGACACTTAATGGTTTATGTCTCTCCGTACACCCACTATTTTGATGGATGAGACATATGCTGTCGTCTGCAGCGCTGCGGTCACAGCATCTCTACATCTTATTGTCTCATAAGTCATTGAGCTTTTGAGGGGCTCCTGCCACTGCTCTCATGCCCCTCTGCAGTCTGCTGTGTTTGTGCAGGCTTAGCTAAGTACAGGCTAATTAAATTATTAAATGTCTGTGGTTTAATCTATATAAAGACACAGGGTGATAGGTGAACAGCTGCTTCATCGAGTGATGAGAAATTAAAAAAAAGAAAAAGAAAAAAGCTTTCAGTCCTCAATCAGTCGTTCCTCCGTTGCTCGTTTTGTCTGTCTACCTGTCACTTTCTGCCACACACACACATGCATATGCAAACATGGAAACTGTTTTCATGGAAACAGACATGTGCACAAAGCTGTTATGTGTTTGGTCCTCTTTTTGTTATGCTATTTAATTATGTCTTTTTTCCCCCCGTTTTTGTGGAACGGCCCACACACACACTTTGTCTTTTACTCCTTCCTTCATTGTATCACTCATTTTGTTTCAGTGTCACTCACCCAGTGTCTTTCTTTCCTCACGCTCTGTTGACAGTGAAACTATTTCTAGATCCCTGAGCCACACAGCACTGTTTGCTGTTATGCTGAACGCACCAAACCAGAGATGAGTAAATCCTGTTTACAGCAGGTACATGTAGATGCACGTGCAGTGACATACTGTCATGTATACTGTCAAGATGCACAACATATTTGGCCAAGATGCACATAAATATGGCTACTCTACGTGATTGCAGCTTGTGGCTGTTGCGGGAATATATGGCTATGCTTACAAACATGTTGGAAGAGACATTTTGTGTCAAAATACATGAATGCACCTAACATAATCTTAACTTATTTAATAGCTTTTGTGCAATTTGTGAAATATGTCATTTTTATTGACGTATTTGTCAAAGACACTGCCATCTCGCATCAGGAGTTGATGCTTATGGCAATAAGGAGTTGATGACAATTTGAGAAGGACCCAAAAGAATCTGATTTGATCACATTTGTGGTGCTTAAACTTAATCAGAGAAGGAATTTGAAAGAAATGGGACAAAAGTGGAAAAAGGGACACAAACTGTAGTTTTCAGGCCAACAAACCGTATGTCAGTCTTAAAAACCTCTAAAGAGGTGTAATTGGTGCTTTTCTGCTCTATTTGAGAATTCAAAGCACAATTTGCCTCAATCACCCAAATAGTGCTTTCTATCTAACTGGGAGCAGACTAGGAGCAACCAGGGATCAAACTACCAACCTTCCCATTAGTAGATGACCTGAACTGCCCCAATGTATAAAATAACATCCCAGGTGCAGCAAGGCAACAATAGCACTGCTTGTTGTCTCCACACTGTTATAGAGTTTGTTCACTCTTCTTATGTTTCACTATCTACTATGCAGTTTTATTTACCAGGGCTTTTGAGTTTTGGGCATCTGCTTCATCTATATTCGTTAAGGATATCAAAATGATATCAAAAAAATATGTGTTAATGATATTTCTGACAATATAAGAAAACAATATACCAAATGCTTTATTGGTGCTTGTAGCTTGCAGGCAGTTTTTGTAAATGTAAGTAAATGAAGGTAATTTCCAATTCGTTATTGTCACTTCCTAATTGGAAAAGTGAATCTTTAGAAATAAGGTGCCAGCAGTAATAGTAATAGTAGTAATATAGGACTATAGCTTATTACACAGCACGAGTCAAATGTTTCCCGGATTTTTTTTATTAAAAGTATAAAATAACTGCTTCCCACTAATAATACCTAGATACACAATATTGGCACATAATAAAACTGAAAAATATTTTCTACCCAGGATGTCTTGACCCATCACGATGTAACTTGAGGCAAGATTTTTAACCAGCTTTTCCATGTAAGTGCATCAGTAATTTCCATCCACCGTTTGCTCTTCCTGTCATATGGAATGCAGTTAGAGAGTAAGTGCAGCTAGTGATGCTTGGTTGAGTCATTTGTTTAGATTTTAGTCGTGCATCACCAGCTGCAAATATCTCCTCCTTGCATGCCTTTGTACCCTGATTGTACTCAGTGGTGTATTTTTATCTCAAGTGGTGAAACGAGTTTGTTGTTTCCGTGTTTATCTGGAATAATTTTCTTGCATAATTTGTAAAACACTGTGTGTTGTTGGAGGTTGAAATTGAAGTTGGTGGTGCTGCTGATATGACATTTTTATATCTTAAATCTACACTGGCATTTATACTGACTAACTGTGGCACAGTGGTACAAGTTTCATTTAATGTTACACAAAGAATCAGAAGCACAATGTACACACATTTGAAAGCTGCAAACTTTTTCTGGAGCAGGAGTAGTAGCTAGCAAAATAGTCTGAAGAAAGCTTGTTAAAGGTGAAGTTGTGCACCGTTTACACTGTTAATTATGTATTTTAATGTAATTTTTCTTTGCTAACAACAACACAAACACGTTTAATACTATGTCAAACATAAGTGTGTAACCAAAGTAAATAAATAAATAAGCTTTGAGGCTTTAAATAGCATAGAAAGAAGAGAGAAATGTAGTCCCTAATACATTAAACAACAGGTTGTAGTGTCACACAAACCCACAGAAGTGCTGCAGACTCAATCTTCAGTGTGAGGCATCAGGTTATGGGGTACCCAGCGCTGCATGTTATATCTTTGGTGCTACAAAATTGCCATTAAGTGTCATCAAAGTGCATTGCCTCTCAAGTGCAGCAGATTAATATGGAAATTATATGGTAATTATATTATAATTATTACCAGTTCATTTTCTTCATATATTTAGAAGAAATTCATTACATGGCACTGAAAGCGATACTCGGTGCCCTAAGGTGCATTTTGTACACATAATGCATTCCCTGCTATGAAATATGCATTTTGTATTCGGGGAATTTTTGTACTCGAAATGTACTGTGAGACAGTTGGTGCTCCATTTTAAAGCAATGTGACTCAACCGGAGGAGGGCGTTGGGAAAATGGACTCTTTATACATGAGGCTGAGGAGAGGAGTCACAGATTTATTTGTTTATCCTCTTCTTTTAAGTTTAATGTTTATCTTTGTCATATATTCACACAAGGATTCTTTGTAAGTTCCTTTTGTGGGTTTTCCCCTGACAAGTTCCTATTTGGCTCAATTTGTTTTTTGACGTATCTTCGACCCTGTTCTTTATTGAATTACTTCAAATTAGATTTGTGTCTTTCCCAAGTCGGAGGCTTCTTTACACCGTAAGTGAAAACAAATAACTCCTCATGCTTTACTGTGATCCCACATTCTCCCTTCAGTCTTTTATACCGTCTCAGTACCTCATGATCCATTTTACTCCCTCAAGTCATCTTTCCCCATAAACCGCTCTGTTTCCTGCATTTTTGTGCATAATTAATTCAGTCTCATTGGTGTTCCTGATGAGACTGAGTGCTCCTTTAGTTGCAGCTAATATCATGTGGGGTCATATTAAAGTAATAATAGTATCCTGTACCCTTTAACTTGCTCTTACCCAAAATACATGACCCAGTTTATAAAGTAAACCTTATAAATGAAGCGAGAAGTGTGAAAAATAACATAATTTTCAACACTGTTGACCTGTGCCACTCCTCCTACGGTATAGTATTCATACTACAGTATGTTTCTCTTATTTTAACTCTGAAACATACGTTTTTTTTTAACTGTCTTTCACATTTTGGATTTTTCTGATTATTATGCTGCACTAAGCTACTGACTTATAGTGATATCGGATTTGTTTTAGCACTGATTAACATATCTTAGTAGAAAAACACATTAAAAATGAATTTTGGTTGGAGAAGGACTGCAAGAGATTAATTTGGTGGCCTACAGGCTACCTTTTTATTTTTACTATTCATATAGACTTACTGGTTATTTACATCTTGGTAGCACAAGGCTTCAAAACGTCATTAATTCTTCATGGCACAGATTCAGATAGGCTCTGGAAATATTCCTCAGAGATTTTGGTCTATATTGACATGATAGCATCTCCTAGTCACTGCAGATTTATTGGCTACACATCCTGTTCCAACACATCCCAAAGGTGCTCGACTGGATTGAGCTCTGGTGACTGTCAAGGCCATTTGAGTATAGTGAACCTTCTCTCGTGTTCAAGAAACCAACTTTAGTTTATTTGAGCTTTGTCACATACTGCTGAACCCGGTCGGGTACACTGTGGTCATAAAAGGATGGACGTGAGCAACAACAATACTCAAGTAGGCTTTGGTATTTAAACAATGCTCACTTGGCACTAAGGGGCCTAAATGGTGCCAAGAAATAATCCTCCACACCATTACATCATCACCACCACCTTGAACTGTTGATACAAGGCAGGAAGGAGCCATGCTTTCATGTGTTGTACACCATATTGTGATCCTACCACCACAGACTCATGCTCGATTTCCTGTTCTTACTGTAGCTGACAGGAGTGGCACCCGGTGTGGTCTTCTGCTGCTGCATTCATTCAGAGATCATCTCCTGAATAGCTCATACCTGTGATGAGGGGTTATTTAAGTTACTCTAGTCTGGTCATTCTCCACTGACCTCATGCATTACCAAAGCATTTTTACCCAGAGAACTGCAGCTCCCTGGATAGTTTCTTTTTCTGAAACCACTGAAATGGTTATGTGGGAAAATCCCAGCTGATCAACACTTTCTGAAAACTTCACACCAGCCCATCTGACAACAACAGCCACGCCACTTTCAAAGTCACTTAAATCATTTAACAGTTAAGTAGTGACCAAGAATAAAAGCATTGAGCTTGGAATAAGCATAGTGCGTCATCTTTATTTTCGTTGGAAGTTTGAAATGAGCAAACCGCATTAGTGTGATTGTGATTAGCAGATCCTGGGTCATCCAGTTGATCTAATGTGTTTTAAGCAATGTCTGAAGAACAGGCCCTAGCCTACTTACCCAGGCTTGTTATGTCTGTACTGCAGCACTCGGTGTTAAAATGTATCCGTAAAACATTTAAAAAAGCACTCACTTTGTTTTGGGTTGTGATGCTGTATATGATATTTTTGCTCCACTTGCCAGTGAAGTGATAATGGAATAACTGTCACAAAATGTACTGCGTTATGGAAAAAGTTATATTGTTTGTGCAGATTGTTTTCTATCACAGGCTTTCTCTTTAATAGCATAAACATGTTGGCGAATAATTTTATTTCCCTTTTCCTCGTGCATTTGTAAACTCTGCACCATAAAGTCGTCATATCAGTCATACAAACCTGTTGCACTGAAATGTTGGACTAGAATGAGTAACTACTATAGGTTAAGCTGCCAAACATTCATTTGTCTTCAAGCTCACATCTCCTTCAAATAAGTGTCTAAAATCGGATAAATAACACTCAGTAATCCCTAAAATGCTCCTCTCCAAATGAACTTTGAGTATGAATATGTAAAATCTGGCTGTGTTTATCTCAACAGTTTTGCGTTATGTGTAACAGGCAATTTTGGCTTGGAGGTGCATTTCTAGACACATTGTGCAACAGAAGCCTCTCTGTCAGTGCGGATTACTGCATTTTATGGTAAAAGTTCCCCCCCCTGGGATGTCATTACTTTAAACCCTCCTGCAATACATCAATTTCTAATTAACATTTGCATACTAGATTGTAAGGGTGCCTGAGAGGTGGAGGAGGGGGGCCTCGTACACATACATTTATGCTAATTAATTGAAATAAAATGAGCCTGGAGCGTAAGATGGGGCGGAGCAATAGAATGCTTCAACACCCAACGGGAGGAGAAGGCTTGATGTTCGAGTGCCGTCAGAGACGCCTGGTGCATCCAATAACGCCAACTCTCTGATGACTTGTAATAGTTAGTGGATGGTGCTGAAAGTCTCTGTGGTGGAGGATACTTGTTTGTGTGTTGTAGTGTCCAAGACTGCAGACATGGGCCATATCTGGGGCGTTTTTTGCAGTCACAGCTGAGTTTCTAAAGAGTGGATGTCACCCTGGCACCATGCACCTTCTTGCACTTGCTAAGCAGAGAACCCAGAAGGTGTTTTTGTGATGCAGTAGGCATATTTCTCATTTGATTCTCCCAATTTTAAAAGTTGTCGAGTCAACAAAAATGACACAAATTACCTATTACCTTTTTTTTTTTTTTTTTTTGCTTGAAGGCATCAGTTTTACACCCTTGATTGCAACATGTTGTAAGACAACGTTCCCCAAACCCCAGGCCACGGACCGGAGTCGTTTGGTACCGGGCCGTGAGAGTTGAGGTGTTAAGTGTATGGTTTTCAGGGTTTTTATCGGTTTTTATTGTTATTTTTTATTGTTAACTCAGTTTCCCTGGGTCTTTTCCCATGTGTTATGAATAAATCTTCTGTTTTTTGGTACCTGTACTGGTTTTATTTTGTTGTATTTATCTGCAACACCTTATAGGCCGCCCCGTGAAAATATTGTCATAAACCGGTCCGTGGTGCAAACAAGGTTAAGGGCTGCTGTTCTAGGAAGTACAAATGATGAGGCCACCTACAGTATTAAAAAGTTTGCAAGGTAAGATTTCAACAGTTAACTTTAAAGCTTGACTTTCTGGTAGATAACTTTATTACCTGCTGCTGCCCCAGAGAGGTACCAGCTCAAATAGAGATTCACCTCTTGTTATTAGTCAAAGATCAAACACCAGTTTTCAGCAGAGGCATCAACAGTGTACAAGATAAAGATCTCAAAGTGTGAATGCAGAGTTCAGCGCAGTTCAAGATATGCTCATCACCCATGCTGCTCGCTAGTTCCAGTGTGCACTGCAGACAGGGCAGAACAGGTCTTCCAGGTAGCGGTCAAGAAAGAGAACTTGAGAAGTACACGGGAGATGACTGAGCCAAATTTTAAAAAGTTGTCTGTGTAAGCCTGAAAACTTTGCTTATAATTTTATACAGTGACTTTTACACAAAAATATATAAAAGCTGTTTTATTGATTTGTCTGCAAGGTTTATGGTCAAATATCTAAAAACTCTAGTCTTATAGCTGCGGAACACATTATCGTTACATTACTTATAATGGAAGAAGTGTTTGCAAGAAGTATTATGTGAGATATGTGTGATACGCAGAGAGTTGAACAAACTGTTGCCCACTTGGGCCAATTAACATAAATTAGAAAATGCCCGAGCTGAGAATGTCTGCATCATTCCACAAATTTCCATTAAAATCCAATCAACAACATCCAACTGATAAACAGACTGAGGCCGATCCATAATCCCTCCCCTCAGTTTCATCTCGGGAACAATTGTCCAGCAGCACGGCAGATAATTTGACTGATAAGATCTTAAATTAAACTACATAGAATTTGTATCTTACTACTTTTAATTTGCAGTAGAGATTAGGCGAAGGCCATGCATGTTTGTGCGAGACGGTGCTCGGGGGAGACGAGTGGGGGGGGGGTCATGACTTTGCTCCAAGTCAAAGGTCTGTTGAAATGAAGCGCAACATCCCTTTAAATGTTGTTCTTGCCTCATCTGAGATTAAAGTGGAATTAGGAGCTAACACATGATAAATTTCTACTTTGTATGCAGATGCGCTAATGCGAGAACTGCCTCAGTCAAGAATGGCACTCAAGGCAAATAAATGGTTGGCTTCTGAAGCAAGGAGCTACAAAAACAACCCAAGCTCTCCCCCCTCGGTAATCACAGCGGTGTAGCTGTATACATTAGGGGGTGTGAACTACGAAGCTATTTTTATAGCAGTGTAAATGGTAAGCCCTCAAACACGGGAAAGGTGCAATCAAAGAATAGTAATGGGCAAGTGACAGCAAGTCCTGCAGACTCAAGTTCAGAGCAAAAGGATTTTTTTTATAAGAACAGCAACTCAAGACTGTGTTACAGTGGTTTTCTTTCTGCAGGCAACCTTTGTTCATTTCTTGGAAAGTGGCTTTTTATATACACGGAACTGAATTACCATCAGAAGTTAGTAAATGCTTTCTTGTGTCCTGTTTTCGGTTCTTAATGTTCTGTGAGGTTAAGGGCTCCAACAAATTGGCAGATCTACACAAAACAATCTGTTTGTGTTCTTTAACCTTGCAGCAGGTTTCAAACTTAGCAATGCTTCATGAGATGTTGGTTCACAGCTTATTTTTTCTTAATTAGTTGGTGGAGACTGAAAATTTTACTCCAGATATTTTTGCTGTAAATTTATCTGGAGACTTGATGTCGTAAAGTTTCTTTTAAATATGCAATTAAGCCAAAATCTGGGGGAAATTTCTTAGATTTTGCTGTGCGAATGCCTCTAAAGTCACTGACATCAATCACATTGTGGGTCAAGATATTAATATCACTACTGGGTCATAACTGTCAGTTTTATATTATAGCTATGTTTAAGGTCACTTTAAATAAGCGCAATAAATTCAAAGGAATAGTTTGGGTGACTGATATATATCCGTGTCCTCTTGTTTCACAGTACAGACGCGTGCGGTTCAAGGACAACAGGACCTTTTCATGTTTCTAGAAATAGTTCACCTCTTTGTTGTAAGATGAATCTGCTCTCTCTTTTGGATGAAATTACATGTTGTGTGTCAAGTTGAGACAGAGTAATACGCTCTGATTATCAAGCAATGCACCGAATCTTCGAGTATCTCCAAGGAATGCTAATCACTCGTCTATTGGATTTTTCTGTGACGCCTGCCATTAATCCTCACCACAGTCTCATGTGATGAAACTGCGGCACTCTTTTGAACGTAATTAACTCCCATGATCGCTTTTGAACCTCACTGCATTGAGTGCTCTGATCGAGAGAAATTACACCAGGCTATTGCGAGTATTTAATGGACCCACGAGTGTCAATTAATCTAGAGAAGCTTTTCATTGCACTTTCTTTTCATGTCCACTAGCCCAGGTTTTTTTTTTATTAAAAAGCTCTTCTACCGAGCCTCTGGTTTTGGAAATGAACAGCTTTCTAAGGCATTACAATAACCGGGTGGAGGGTGGTAAACCTCCATCGCTCGCGCTGGCATTTTTCACTTCTGACTGTATTTGTTCCTGCTAAAGAGTTTGGTTTAACCGTTTACATCCAGCGGTGCATTTCATTTAAACAGTCTTACAACAGTATTTGTTTTTGTGCAGTTTCTACCATAGCATTTTTAGTTGGATACCTCCCTGCTTGTTCAGTCCAGAAGGTAAAAACAAAACTTTGCAAATGAAAGCCTCCATTTTTTTTAAACATCCGCCCAGCGTTGGCCACAAACAGCAGCTGTTTTAACCCCTCAAACAAGTCTTTGGTAGTTCTTGGTGAAGTCATGCAGGGCAACACAGATATGGAGGACATTTGTTTTCCTTTTGTGTTGCTTTAAAAATACTTACAATAAGTTTTATGTAGTTTTCAGCCTCAACGTTGTTGTTATAAACAGCAAATAGCTGTGGGTTGGCCTGAACCCCATTGTAATTGTGATAACTGAGTGATCTTAGTTAACTGGCCCTATGTATACCATACAGTACATAATGTACAACATGACTGCCTTCATGGTCTTTTGCCAATGTGGTTAACGTTTGCTAAGTGCAGACTTCTAACCCTCATACATTCAGGTTATGTTAGGTAAAAACGATATTTCTCACAGTTAGAGGAAACCTAAAGTATGCTAGCTGTTTGCAGGAAGAGGTACTTTGCACGCCCATCTATTCAACACAGCTTCCTCCCTCTAAGCTGTTTGCTGGATTACAATAATGCCACATGACTTCCTGCTTTGCAGAATGTAAACATGGGATGTTGTAAGCTGTTAAAAGAGCTAAAGTTATTTTTGGCGTGACAGTCTTATTTGAACTCATTGGCTGTGCTAACTTGAGTATGATAGCCAGCCGTGGCGAGCTCACAGTCGAGATTATTTTATGTCTGCAACTCTCCTGTCGAGGTGGTGATGAGCACTGATATTACAGCATCTGGCTGAACAATTATTCCCACAGCACTCAGGGGAGCTTTGAGATTATGCTGCATTCCCCCAGCGAGCAGTGCAGCAAACAGCTCTCTAATTCAGTGTCTCCAGAGGGAAGCGGGAACGCTGCAAACAAAACAGCAACAGATTGTGCTAAATGACAGGTTTTGTGGTGTTAAGTTTTTCAAACCATATGTAGTCTTGTTTACACTAGCCCCAGTGATCTAGTCGTTTTGAGAAAGCAGTTCTCGTGTTTTTCTCAGATTTATTATTTTTATTCTAATTGTCAATATTTTAATAATTACATTAATGTGCCAAATGCTTTAGAAGAAGTTCCTTTAGTCCAACTTTTCTTTGTTATTGGATTATAAAACCATTTCTCAAAGTTCAAAGGGATAGCATTGAGATATTTTAAATTATAGCAAAGATTTGCACACATGGTTGACCAGAAAATGCCACTCCTTTTTGTCTTCCTTGTATATTCTTTGAAATGTTTTCACATTGACTGGATTTGTTTGTTTAGTTGTGTGTTCTTAGCCTTTGTATATATGCTCTTACACCTGGGATATTACACAGGATAACCACACTGCTGCTGTTCTAAGTAATTCAGCAGGGTCAAAATGTTAATTGAAGTCTTGCTTCTTAAAGCAACTGTCAATTTAGGAGAAGTGAAGTGTTACAGCTTTGCTTTTTCAGCCAAGTACCTGCAGCCCGTTATCACTGCACTGAGGCTACCAATAGTATAGCTTCACTGTTATGAGCTGCACAGGCTGACTGCAAAGTACAATTTATTAAAGCTTTGTTGAAAACAGATGTGTTCTGAAAACTCAAGTTAGTAGAAAGTCTGCCAACCATATTATATCAGGCAGATTAAATAACTACGTTTTTTGATAACTGATTAAATCTTTTGAAGGACTATCAATTACAGGAAAGTGTTGTTGATCAATGTTCTCTCTGAGATGGTGAATTATTGATCTATTTTATTGTGGCCACTTTGCTGATTTTAGGAAATGAATTAATTTAAAGCAAGCGTGAAAGTTAAATACACGGAAAAAGATTTTATATTGTCACTTTGGGACAGGAGGCTGTGGAAAACAATTTAGGAATTGAATTTTCTTTTCTTTTATTACGGTACCTAAAGGTTATCTTTGGATAATTTTGATTTGTAGGCATTTTCAGTAGGATCTCTTGATTCCAACAGATGGGTTTGGGTTTTTTTGTAATGTGGTGAGGGGTTGTCAGAGGAACAGGACTGGCACCAGCTTAACAGATAATTGTTAAATATTCACTAAATCAGTCTTCCAGAGTTTGCCCAGCTTCTAATCAAAAAGCGTGGTGGGCATCTTGAGTAATTGATGCATAGCTAATGACTTGGTGATTAATAGCTTGGCACAGGCTTGCATAAATGCGGCTGATCCAAAGATGAGAAAAGGAGGGGGGGACCTGAAGACAAAGACCCTGCAATGTTCTGTGACGCATCGGAGGCCGTGGAACATTGTCGAGGCATCGCTTTTATAAAAGCCATCTAATTAGCGGAATAAAGCTCAGTGCTGGTTGTGTTAATAAGTGATGGGTGTTAATTAGGTTTGTCCAGGCACATGGAGATTTGCTCCCTGGATTAGCATGCCTGTGAATGACAACAAAGAGGGAAGACACAGTTGGTTAAGTCTGCTGACTCTCATTGACTATAGGGCTTCTGTGATGGCTGAGCATCCAATCTCCGGTTTGTGTTTTGATTAATAATATTCAGTTAAAGGTCTTTTGGGTTTTGTAAAGGTCATAGTTTCGTTCCGTTTGACAGCGAGGTGACTGTTTCTGATCGGTTTCACCCTCCACTCCACAAGTGCCAGCCAGGAGATGAAAAGACACTAATTACTGACCTCTGTTCACACTAATACCTTTCTCATTTAAATAAGGGTCAGCGGATTCCTCATCTGCATGCAAGCTACACCAAGCAGTTATTAAATACCAAGAGACTTTCTTTCCCAGGTCATGAGAGCTGATAAATGAAATCTGCAGCTGCATCTAAGGATCCTCCGGATGTGAGAAACAGCAGTGCATGATGCCATTATCCCATACTGTGCGCCTAACTAAGACAGATGGTCCTGGGGGACCAGCAAAGCATCGCCATCAACCTCCCTCCTCTCAGCGAAGAGGTGATTGGTGGAACCAGCCTTGTACTGGGCTAATATTAGCCACAGATAAGGACACCTACAGAGTGGGGACATTTGGCATCAGCTAGGGATGTAGGGAAACCTTCAGTAGTTATACGTAGCCTGGAAAAATGACAAAAGGGATGGCTGCACGCTACATGATCTTTCACTTATTTCGAGGTCTTGAAAAATATCTCTGTACAAATTGATTGCCCTTCACAGCGTTTTTAAAACACTGGCATCTTTAATTTGAAGTGATTTTTTTTATAATTGTACAAGGGTGAAAGGTATATCTGTTACTGTAAGTCGATTCATTTAAAAGTGTTACTGTTCATGTCTGATGTATATCAAACACAAGAAGATTCAAAACGTGCACCGACTTTTGAATTTGGCTGGTCTCCCTTTCAAGATCGTCTCCTTTTTCATCCCTGGACCCTTATTTTTTTATTTAACCTTTATTTAACCAGGAAGATCCCATTGAGATTAAAAACCTCTTTTTCAAGGGCGACCTGACCAAGATAGGCAGCAGCAAGTGTCTCACAGTTACAGAAATTACTCAAATAAACACAGGCAGCAACAACAAACATGCAAAAATAAATGGAAAAAAAAATACAATAAAATAAAAAATTCAATAAAATTCAGTAAAATTTAAAAAAAAAAAAGAGTTAAATTGACAATCTGACACTTAATGAAATGAATTCAGTAATTTTTCAGTCGTTCTGCAGATTGTTCCAAGCCAAGGATACTAAATTGACTAAAGCTCTTTTCAGTTTGAAAATGGAACAGAAAGCAACAGGTAACCATGCGGACAAAGAGAATACCGACCAGCGTGCTCCATTGCAAGCAGGGAACATATATAAGAAGGTAGCAACCCAAGTATTGCCTTATATATAAAACTGTATAAATGAGAGATCGTCCGACTTTCCAAAGTAGGCCATCCTACCTGAGAGTATAATTCACAGTGGTGAGTCTGAGATTTAAGGTTAGTGATGAACCTCAGAGAAGCACAATACACAGTATCAACCAACCTTTTCTGGGCCTCTCTGGAAACCCTGTTCACTTTCATGCAGATATCTGAAATGTGACCATCAACCTCAAAAGAGCAAACAGCAGCTTCTGTATCAAATTGATCAGCCTTTAATGACGACTGATGTAACTGCTGATGAAAGCAGTGACTTAGCCTGGACGTGGCACATTAGGTTACAGCTAAAATAAGGTTGACATTCACAGGGTTATGAAGCATAAACGTATCTCCAGGAATAAGGCTCATCTCAGACTTCTACAACTCTGTCCTGGGGCATTTTTGGAAAGGCCAAATGTCCACTTCTCCTTCACACTGGCCTCAACTTCCATCTATCCTAATCTCAGTCCTTAAATTTCTTGTGCCTCATTTTCAGATACTAAATACTGCCAGAGACATGGTTGTCATCTGTAGCTTTTCCTGCAATGTTCAGTGTTTGTTTTTCTTATTTCAAAGAAGAACCATATGATAAATAAGAACTGTGACTTCCTAGCCACTTTTGTCAGTCACTCAAGAGATTTTGGCTCAGTTGCAAGTATCTCTTGTGCTTTTGCTTATACTTATACACCCTGAGCGGCTCATTACAGGCAATAAATGCATATGAGGAATCAAAATAGATGAAATCCTGGTTTGGTGTCAAGTGACTCATTCGGCCATAGAAGGGAAAAGACTATCAGACATTTTTTTTAACCATAAGCTTTAGTCTTTTAGTGTCAGCCAACATAAATTTTAAGCAGTTGTTACTCATTAGGAGTTGTTGGTACAAAGTGACTTTACATGCAGCTCTCAGTCCTGAGGTTAGCTTCAAGAGAAGTACAAATTTCCCATCATTGTCACATTATTGCAGACAGTTATTTGGACAGTCACACATTTTTGCTCTTTACTCAATGTTGACATTAACCATCTCAAATTAAAGTGAGGCCTGGCACTTTAATGTAGCATGTTTTATTTTATTTCAAAATGAATGTGCTGAAGCACAAACCGTGAAGAACACAAATTGCGTTGGGCTGACAATTAGGGTGAAGAACAGCATACGTCAGATGTGTCCTTTCATGTTGTACTATCCTTAAGACACGTCACTCACAATGCACTTTTTATTACAAAATCACCTGGCTGTAGTTCCTAAGGTTGTGAGTAAGGCCTCATGGATTAGACTGCAGTCTGCAAATAAATGATGAGGCTAGAATTGAGCAACATGGTGCGGCAGGCAGCTGCTGTGAAAGGCCACTGCACTCTGTAGTTTAGTTGATCTGTAACTAACTTGCACATGGATGCCAAGGTTTCCTGCCAGGACATTAGATTGTAATCAGCTGATCAATGTTTAATGTTGTCTGTTTAATGTTATGGCTCATGGGTGTACTTGATATTTGTTTTCTCTCACAGCCTGTTTAGTAGCTGTCAGTTTTCGTTCTTTCCTCGAGTGTGTGATTCACATGAGAGTGCCTCCCATCTTATATGTTATCAGTACCCCTGAGGGTTTACGTGTGTGCTGGGAATGAGGCAACCTTTCTTGTCGGTATGATTTAGAAGGTGTCTAAGTGAGAAATGGGTATGGATTATGACTTGGCTTTCCAAATAAACTGCTATTAAATTTGTTTTGTGGTTTTGGCAAGATTGTGTGTAGTTTGGGCAGAACAACAGAGCGATTGGATCCTGAAAACCTAATATTAATAATAATCATCATCATCACAGTGGTGGAAATTATAGAAATGTTACTGGAATAACAGATACGCTCCTGATTTGTTGTTTTAATATTATTCGTCTGTAACTCTGAGTACATGGCTGAGGAGAACTAAAGAATATATATAATGATATTATATTAAAGTCTGTAAAATGACAGAAGTGACAAAAGGCAAAAAGGCAGCACAGTAAATAAAAACTTTTTTACAAAAAAAACAAATTTCGAACCTGCCAATTCTGTGATTACATAAAGTCAACAAGTAATGTAATAATATCTGAGTTTAAAAGTTTTGTCGTCCCAAAATCGGACATTTCTTTAAAACAATCGCTATTAAGATGCTGTTAAGTATAACAAAACTGGTTTGTGTGTACTTGCGTCGTGCTGTTCACATCATGGCTACACATCTTTAGAGGCAGCTAAGTAGTCTTATGGTGTCATCTTAGTCGCAGATGTACGTAAACACACGCACACACACTCCGTCTGCTCACCGGCTGCTGTCATCTGCTGGCACGAACACACACCAGCTCGTGTCCTGCGGGGGTGCTGGAGGGTCGTGGGTGGTAGGGCAGGTTTTCTGGCAGGCCTTCGGCTCTTCACCCCACACACTGGCCTGTCTGTCTGAGCCTCTTTTCTTGTCAGCTCAAGGACTCCTCTATCAAGTGTCTGTCACTATCGCTGTATGTCTCTGCAGATAGCTAACAGATGTCTAAGTCAGAGTTGAGTGAGTGACATGGCATCACGTTGAGGGTGGTGGGATTATGCAGCATGTAAAAGGATTACAAGTGAAATGCTAGCGGATGTCTGCTGATGTTGATGCGGCAGAAGACACAGTAGCCTTCTCAGATTATCAGTAATGTCAAGAGCATTTCACTGCTTTTGAGTCAAATCTACATTGACAGCCTTTTAGGGATGAATATGCCTTTGTAAATGCAAAGCTAATACCTTTTGAAGGGATTCCTGAATCCCTAAAGGGCCATGTAAACCTTTAAGGTTAAAAAAAACCTCTCTCCTACACCCATTGCTATTTAGCTCTACATATAGGCAGAAAGACCTCTTCACAGTGCATCTCTTTCTTTTGTTCAGGTATTTGTTGTAGTCACAAACCTGTCACTTCCAGCATATCACATATTGTTGATCTTCAATTAAAATCAGTCCCAGAAATTCCGCCATGAAAAAATGCCACTTCTCCCACCTCTCTTCCTAAGGAGCCAATCAAAAGCCAAACTGGGGGGAAAAAGTGCTGCATTGAAATTTGAGTCATGGCTAAATCCACATTCATTCAGTCAGAGGATTTACAGTAACTGGTTAAATAACTACTGCCGAATGCCAAGACGTACTTCCTCCCTTCCTTCCACAATCCTGGACGCATGCAACACATCTAACAGTCATATCATAGCCTGAGATCCATGGATGTTATCAGCTAAATTTAACTGAATGATATCAAATATCTTCCTTTTTTAAACTCTTTTTGGTTTAAAAAAGAGAAGAGACGAACGTTTTTTCCTATAATGAGTCTTGTAAGAGTTGTCCTTGATATTTAACCTGATATCCACTTACGAGGACATTATACTGCAACTGTTCTATCGAAATTTAAAGTGAATGTCTTCATGTGTGGATCAAATTTTTCTCTTTATTTTTACATTCATCAGGTCCCAATCAGCCCAAATAGCAAAGAGAAATTTAAAATGCATGCCATGAAAGAGTTCAGGTCTTAGGAGGTTAAGGCAAAGTAAACACATGTTACTCTGGTACTGTTGCAATTTACATGATAAAGAGGAACGCTTTAGCAATTATAATCTGATCTATTTTACTTACTGATTATACAGCACCAGTAAACTTGGGGTCTTAGGTATATTCTTAGAAAATAGAGGAGTAGAGACAAATATGAAAAAAAGACATGATGTAGAGCAGTTTTCATTAAACCCAACGAGCTCATACAGTGGATTATTAATAATTTTACTACTCACAGTTGCTCTATCTCTTTGGGAATTTTCTAATAGTTTTAAAAAAGGGAATATTTGAGCCTGAAACCAGTTTCCATCAAATTAAATCTATAATCACAGTTTAAGTGTTGAGTTCCAAGTTTTCTCTCAAAGAGGGGAAGCAATACGAAGATATTCTAATTAAATTGTTACACATTAGCGGAGATTACAAGAAAAACAGATGAAAATCAGGATACACTTCCCCAAATTCCAGAAACGCTTAGCATCAAGTACAGTAACGGTTGTTTTCTGTTCTTTGATGCTGTTATCTGTTGTTTTACTGGAGGGACACTGAGCATAAATATGTGGATCAAGTATGAAGGCACAACAACATATTTACCCCTAGTGTTCATTTGCTAAGAAACTGCCCATTTTTAATAAAAACATTTTTATTTTTTTTAAATACTGTGCAGTATAAATCACATTCGCTCATGTTTCTTTAACTCTGTGCTTATAGTGCATGATTTCCAGGTTTTCTGTATTATCAGTCATTACACTCTACAAAACTGCAGATAATGGCTAAAATGTAAAAACTAAATGTCGAGCCGTTGTTATCTCTTCTGCAGAAGCTTTTCTTTGCCTGATTTTGACATTAATGCTTTATAACTATTGTGCTGATAATCTTTATGAAACCTATAATTATGTTTTGAATGGATCTTTACTCCGCTGGGGAAATCACTTAAATCTCAAAGGCTTTTTGTTTAATTTATGAGCGATGGGACTTTAATTCCACTGGCTAATGAAAACTAATGAAAACTTACATTCAGATTTCAGTCATAGATCAGCATATCAATAGCGCTGATGCAAGGCATTTTAATTCATTTACCAGCCTGGGATAAGGATCCTTTATTAAATATTACTCTCTGGCTTTTAACTTTGCATACTTTCTGCATCACTGTTTACATTTCAGGCATCCAATCCAAGCTTATACTGATAAATCTTGCCATAAATGTGAAGAGATCTTTTAGGATCTTTGATGGGCATGTTTGTGGTTGCAAGGTTTGAACTTCCAGGTCACAGCGTTACCCTCTAACCACAAACCCAACCTTTAAAGGAGTGCATTTCAAAAGAACCAATAATCTTCAACAACAAGTGTAATTTATGGGTCAGTGTAGCCAAGTCACGGTAGATTAATTCGCAGACTTGATGCAGGGCATTGCCAGTGACTGAGCTGAATGAAATGTTGAATGGACTCCCCTCGCTTGGCGGTGGGGGAAGTGAATTCTAATTCAGCCATA
Organism: Rhamphochromis sp. 'chilingali'; assembly: GCF_963969265.1. Taxonomy (NCBI): domain Eukaryota; kingdom Metazoa; phylum Chordata; class Actinopteri; order Cichliformes; family Cichlidae; genus Rhamphochromis; species Rhamphochromis sp. 'chilingali'. The sequence goes on along the minus strand of NC_137943.1, from coordinate 29,551,191 downwards.
GTGCTGCACAGCCTACTAATACACCATTCAGAGTGCAGGATGGAGGCCACGTACGGTGAGCAGTGAATAAAGACTAGAATCAAGGCCAAACCAGACTCTAAGGTTCCGACCTTGAGGTTGCAAAGTCTCCACATGTACTGACTGAGAATAATGATAACTTGCCTGTACACTGTATATGTGTAGGTCTCATTGTTGCAAGGTCTTCAATAGTGCTGCTCTTACTTGTTTAACTAAACTGTTAACTGTCCTTGTGTGAACAAGTCTCATGCTGAATCATAACAAACCTATTCTGAGACTCCAATTCTTTTTAGCCTTTAGATGGTTGGAAATACACGTGAGCTATTCACATAGACTGTAAGAAATGTTTAACTTTAAGTGGGATGAAGATAAAAGAATGAAATAATATTGAGTGGACTCGAACCAGGGACATCACAGTTATGATCCCTAAAACAAAGATGGCCAGAAGAACTCATATGCTTTGCATTGCAGCTCCACAACCATTGGTATGTGAGTAATGAGCAGCCCATTGCAAAGCATTGTGAAGAACCACTAAAGTTAAAAGGTACTATAAGTGCAGGACTGCTTACCATTTATTATTGTTGGTGTTGTATATGGATTATTATAGAAGTTGAATGGAATCAACTGGTGAAGACCTTCTCCAGTTCACATCCCCATAAACAGAAATTTGGATTAAAAATTAATTTTTTGTAAGGATGTTTTAATTAATAATCCACATCCATTTTTTCATATTATATAATTATGAGTAATTATTCATTATTATTATTATTATTATTATTATTATTATTATTATTATTATTACTATTATTATTAACAATAATAAAAAAAATATATAGTTTTATGGTCGAGGATGTTTGTAGATCCCATTGTGATCTGTAGTGAGAGTAGCGAGCAGGTGGACAACAACCCGGATAGGTGTAGGCATGCTTTGAAGAGAGGTGAAATGAAAGTCATTAGACACAAGACGGGTATAACAGTACAGCTACAAGGAGTAGCAGTAGTGAAGGTGGATAAGATTAAATATCTGGGGTCGACCATCCAAAGGACAGTACATCCTCTTCCTAATCTCTCTTGTGCACTGACCACTGCTCTGGGTGGTGACCCCAGGTATTTAATCTTATCCACCTTCATAACATGCATGCATTCTGTCTTACTTCTTCTAACTTTCTTTCCTGATTGATTTGTGACAGAAAGATAGCAGCAAGAGTGAAATTGATTCACAAGATGGTAGTGATCTGCTTTGAAACGTGGTTTCGAGATGGTGACACTGACAAAAGAGAGGCAGAGCTGAAGGTGGAAGAACTGAGATTTTGTGACCAGGATGGACAGGATTAGAAATGAGTACATCATACAGACAGCTCAGGTCCAGCACTTTGGAGATAAAGTTGGCGAGGCAAGGTTGAGATGGTTTGGATATGTACAGAGAAACGATAGTGAATACGGTGGACCAAGGAGAAGAAAAAGAGGAAGACCTTAGAAGATGTGATGGACGAGATGCAGAGGGTTGGTGTGACAGAGGAGGATCCTAGGCATGGTGTGAAATGATCCGCTGTGTCAGCCCCCAAAGGCAGCAGCCAAAAGAAGAAGAGAAAGAAGCAGTTACAGTTATGTAAGGGAAACGACTATCTCTATGGAGTTTAAACACATGGAGTAATAAAATAATTACTTAATTACTTAATAAAATAATTAATTAATTTTAATTAATCTAGTTAAAATGACGTTAACGCCATAACGCTGTTAGCTCATCATTAGCTTGTTAGCTTTTGGTTAGCTATTAGCTCGTTAGCTAGCGTTAATGAGCTAACTGCGCTAACGCGTTGACGCCGTGCAGCCCCACGCACGGGTCGATCCGCATTAACTCGCTAACGGAGATTTGCCCCGTTAATGCGGTTATGGCGCTAACGTCATTTTAACAAGATTAACGCTGACAGCACTAAAAATAATACACATTTTCCTTGTAAAATCTATTTTCTTTCCACATTCTGACTTAAAAGCATGTGAACACCCTGAAGTCAAAGAGAATGGCTTCCCCACTTGGGAAACGGCAATGCAGGAGTTTTATCCCAGTTCCTTCAGTAAATGAACTTAGATATTATTGAGTTCACTTATAATAATTAACTTACCCATCTCATAAACAAAAAATGCTAATATGTTGCTAATATAATACCTATCTTTTATCATGCCAGAGTTGAAATGACACAGGATTGCAAAGCACTCAGAAAATCAGGGTAAAACTCTGTAAGCAAACAGTGTGGCACACATAAAGAAGGTCTATAACATATTTTTATTAAACCCTATTGTGATATGCTGATAATTCAAACAGTGAATTTACTTCATGTAAGCAAAAACTGATGGTATTTCTTTCAAGTCATGTGTGAAAAGCTTTTTTACATGTACATCCTGTTTCCACATGCCAGTAGCGTGCAATAGCGTAAGTAAAGAATTGCCACCACATTCATTCATGTTGCATGTTTGCACAAAATATTTTCTGCAGTAAAGCCTGAAGCAAATACCTTCAGCTTCTTGCCAGTACCTAGTGACAACATTTCTCTTCGTGTTTTCATTGTGTGCACAAATTTATCAGTGATAACCATGCCCACATGTGCTGGATGATTTCAATACAGAATCCATGTGTGTTTGTGCAAAAACGTGCAGACGCGTATTTTATTTTTTATTTTTTTAGCCATTCACAGCTTCCAGCAAAAATACGTTGACATATTATACTTGACAGTCATATCTCATAAAAAAAATGTGTATTTTTGTTTAATAACTGTGACATTTGTTTGGCATTTGAAGCCGCCTCCACATCGTTCTCACGCAGGACATACAGGAATCAGATCAGCCATTTATGGATTTAAATCCCAGGATCAGAGTGTTCCTCTTAAAACACCCTTGAGTTGAATTCTCAATGACATTTACATCTTGTGATTGCTATTTTAGATAGGCCTGGCCCCTAGCACATTATTTAGATGTCACTGGGATAGTGGATAGCATTTCAGCTGAAATTTCCCTTTGCCTCTTCCAGATAACGTTGAGGAAATATGAGCTTCCCTAAAGCTGCCTGGCAGAGTGACATTTCCATTACGGGTAGTGTTGTGACAGTGGGGAGTTGGGTGCAAATGAGAGCACGCATATGTGAGACTTGATCATGTACATGTGGATTTGGACAAGGCTCAGAGAGTGTAAGAAGTGTGCATGTGTTTGGATCTTGTAGCAGGTGTTTGTGTGTTTGTTCATGCCTTTATCTATGTTTACATGTCCGTGTCGTGACAAATTATTTGAAACATGCACAAGCCTGTTCACATGTCCATTACTCTCGCACCAATGGAAATGCGCATTCGCCCAATGGCAGAGCAAACTGACACTTTTCTTTTTTTGTGGTTCATCTATTTCTTGAATGGCAACTAATTTTTTGACTTTATTTTCTTAAAAGCGAGAGTACAAAAAAACATAGATTTTGTTATTTTATTAACAAAATGTGTGGATGTGTATCTATGAGTAAAATACCTGCCCTGCCCACACTTAAAATGTGTGTCAGTTTAAGCCATTCAGTTGTTTCTTGGCAAGTATTTTGTAACAGAAGAAGAGACGGCATTTTTGGTCAAGGATAACGGAGCTTTTTGAAAACGCTCTCCAAAGCGGATATATTTGAAAACACCGTTTTCACCTCGCAGCATAGACTGCGTAAACGGAGCCTTTAGGAAACAATGATGCATTTAAGACACATGAGGCAGTCATGTGACCAATTAAACTAAGATGGCGGAGGGCATTACACAGCAGTTATTTTGTTTACAGCGCTATTAAAGATTAATATCAGTCTGTACATGCTCCAGATAGCTTTTCTTCAAATTCTTTAATTCTCTCTCGCTTTTGCAACTTTGTACTTTTGTGTTACTCGCAGCAACAACTCCACCTCATTGTCAGTCCATTTAAAAAATTCGGTGCTTTTCTGAAAACATTTTTGCTGCAAAGTTTCAAAGAGCCGGAAAGTAAATAAACGGCAGACAGAAATGACGCAGGTCAAATCGTCTTACGTTTCACGCATGCGCAATACAGGAACGTAAGCGCTTTCAGTTGTTTCAGTGTGGATGAACAACTGTTCGGAAACGATTGAAAATGAGAGTGTGGACATGGAGTGTTTTTAGACAAAAACGCTGTTTTCAAATTTATCCGGATTAGTGTAGACGTAGCCCAAGGTCATCCACACGTTGGCAGTCAGCAAAGAAGAAACAGAAACTAGAAAGTCCAACAAGGAAAACTGAAATTTGTCAAATTCAATGAGACAAAAGATACATAAAATAAGAAAACACACGAAAATGCCTGGAAAGTATGACTATTCAGGACCCAAGCTAAATCTTCACTGGAATAAAAGAGTGCAAGAAAGTGTATAAAGTGAGAGGGCTGATTGAATAATTGAACATACTGATCCACAGCAGAGCAAGTAATCACAAAAGGCAGGATGTGAAACAGACTGGCAGCAAAATGAGTGAAATGACCCAGAAGGCTCCGGCACGACAGCCATAAAAAGACCCGATCAAATTCTCCAAATGCAAAGGAAAGGTGCTTCACTGTTTTTAATTAGCAGGGGATCACTTTAATTTTAGCTAAGCACAGGATCGCTGAATGCATGAAAAGGAAAGGAGACAATGCCACCACACAATTCAAAGCACCATCTGCAACTACATCATTAGCCTAACTGATTATATATAAAGTAACACAGATCATCATGTAAAGTACTGCTGCTTTCAACCTAGGACATAACTGCTAATATGCAGACATGTTTTTGAACTTCTGAACTTGTTTAACTAACAGGCAATCTACGTATGAATGCTCATAGCTACTTTATTAATATCTGCATATTGTAGCGTGATAATTAGCCAAGTTTAAATGATCAAAGTGAAGGTTTTAGTAGACTTGTGTTTGTGCAGGTAGATTCCCTGAGCACTGCGGTCCCTTTGAATCTTCCATTACACCTTTTAGCCACTTCAGAGGTCTTTCCCTAATCACTTTTCTTTACCCTCAGAGGAAAACCTTAAGTTTCGTTTTTAATGCAACCATGCAAATAAATGGAACACAACACTAGACTTGGGGACAGCATGGTGGAGCAGTTAGCACTGTTGTCTCACGGAAAGAAGTTATCGTGCTTCCTCCCACAGTCCAAAGACAGGTAGGTGGTTAATGGTAGTTAGTGGGGTTAGGTTAATTGGTGATTGCAAATTGGCCATGGGCGTAAATTTAAGCGTGAATGCTTATCTGTTTCTCTGTGTTAGCCGACAGCCTGGCAACCTGTCCAGGGTGTATCCCGCCTTTCATACAGTGGCAGCTGGGCTAGACTCCAGTCTCCACCACCCTCACAACCCTGAATTGGATAAGCGGAGGAAAATTGATGTATGGCAATGGACAGGGCCATACTCTAAACCGGCCTCACTTGTATCACTAACCATGATAAATGTACAAAGATCCATCATACTTATGATATGGTTGATGACAATACATCATACAGGGACTGCAAGGTGTCGCAGGCAGAGTTCATAAACGGCGTGCACAGAAGACCGTCTCTATCACAAACATAGTTTTTAGATGAAACCCTCAGTTTTACAGCATTTCCCAAATCCAACAGATGATGGACGAGTACCCAGAGGATCAACCCAATAAATTAGCAGAACGGCAGCCTAATCATGTTAGCAACACCCACAGACATCTGGTAAACACTTCAGCTGGAACCATGCAAATGAACTCTGGCATAATGGTCGCCCAATTATGGATTTGACTAATGGGGGGAGCACAGGGTGGTGGGTGATATGTTTGTGACTGAATTGATGACTGCGATAGTGTATATATGTTTGTTTTTTCTAATAAAAAAACCCCCATACTGCATTTATTTTTACATGTGCATTGAATGCTTGCATGTAGCATGTAGGAGGTGTTTGTCTGTTTTCATCTATGCTTCTTTTTTTGTGTCTGAGGCTCATTCTGTTTGTTCATATCCATTTATATTACATTCTTTCATGCATGTGTGATTATGCAAATCTGCATCGTTACACATATGTGTTCATATTTGTTTTTGTCTCGATATATTCAGAGAGGACCTTTTGTGCATTTTCTCTATGTATGTGTGTACATGTGCTCCCCCCTGCGGACTCCGCCCATCTCTGCCTGACAGCATGACAAATTTACATTACGGAGCTCACCTGTTGACATGCAGGGGGCATGAAAGATAACTCTCGATATTGCCATGGTAACTGTGGCCCTGCTGTTACCAGAGACCTACAATGCCACGATGCAGTGTATGCCTGAGTGTGTGTGTGTGTGTGTGTGTTTGTTTGTGCCAAAGTGTATGTATTTGTGTGTGAAAGAGATGGAGTGGGGGGTAGCTGTTGCTTACAGGGGTTGGATGTTCTTTTCCAGAGGTATAGTCTGCGACACAGCGGGTAGGTGACAGGGATTACAGCCGCAGCCAGAGGTAAATAATATGACCACGCTGCTCGTCCCTGTGCAGAAAAGCCTCTATATTTCGGAGTGGTTGCCTTGGCAACTAGGAGCAGAGAGTGGCCCTAATTTTGTGTTGGACTCCCTGATACAGATGAGCTGTTCAGTGTTTTGCGGAAGGTTCTTATTGAATGTATTTTGTTTGTTTGGCAAAAGGAAAAGATAGTGAGAGATACAGACTTTGTGTTCGGTGAGCTCTGCTGCTACTAAGTGAATATACTATATGCATGATGCCAAAATCCTTCTAGAAGTAAGTCTTGCCACTTGGCAGCCATCCCACCATTTGAAGTGGGCTAGCAAAACCAAACCCTTAATTAAATGCAGTTTGGTACAATATACATTATAAACCACCGCTCGCATCTGATGAGCAGTGCTTTAAAATGCTGATGACATGCACCAGAATAAGATTTTAAAAAAACTTTTCTCCCAGCAGGTTCTACTTATACTCTGAATGCACAACATTTCACAACATTGCTGCTTCATTTCAGGTAAACGCCCTGCTGATTGACATTACAGGTACAGTAAGCCAAGAAAACAAAACATACATTAACCAACGTGTTTCTGATGACATCATCTATATGGCTGCGTCTGTGCAAGAGCACGATTGCCAAATATGTTTTGCAGCTAACCTACCTTAAAACAAATGATTTCTTCTTTTTGGGAAGAGGCAGGACCACCACCATCACAATTTGTCTTGTGATGCTTTATTTTGAATGAAATTTTTATTTTCACCCATACTTAGAGCTCACTAGTCACTAGTCTGGCTTTAGCTAAGTGGGACTAGAATTCAATTCAGTTAAATTTATAAGGTACCAGTTAGCAACCAGTTGCCTCAAGTCAGAGTGAAAACCCAAAGGATCCAATGAGCAGCAGTTGGTGATGGCGTGGAGGAAACCACCTTTTAACAGGAAGAAACCTCCAAAGAATGAGACTCAGGAAGAGAGTAGATAAGTTAATGAGTTGATGGGGAGTGAAAAGACTAACATTACACTTAAATATTCTACTCAGAGTGGTGTGTTGTTTGTGCTTTTTGATTAAATAATGGTTCTTTCTCACTTTAATTATTAAGGCTCAACTAATAAAAGTGAAACTGCATAAAAATGCAAAATAAATGGGTGGCAATGGGTTACTCTATTCACAGAACCTGGATCCTACTGAAGTGTCCATGAGCAAAGCAACATAGAATAACAAAATAAAATGGGAGACTGGTGCATTCCTAAAGCCCCATCATCATGCTGCCTTGGCACACTGCTGAGCTTTATAGACGCACTTTTAATGTTTTTTTTGTTTGTTTTTTTTAAAAAGCAACTCAAACACTGAAAATGCATGAACTGCTCTTGTTCCTGTTTTTGGTTCCTGAGCTTTGCCCTCAGAAGACAGATAAAAATCACAAAATCAAATAAAACCATCCAATGTACCCACTCTGTGTCTCAAGTCACATAATGGCAGACTTCACTGGCTATTTTGAGTGCATGAGTGTGGTCGTGCTGACATTGACAGCGATATAATGCACTCATAACATACTTACAAAGCTTATTTTGGATTACTGTATGCTTCTAACCCTCAATGGTCATCATACTGCCAATGAAGAAGGACATGAACCACAGAGCAATTTTCTGTTAATCAGTGCGGAGTTGTCGTCTCTGAGAGCAATTCCAATACTACTTACAGTATTTTTTCCTTTTTTTGTTTTTTGGTCAGGCTTTAATGGTACATGTGTTACATTTTGGGGGTGTTTGTGTGCTGAATTGCCATCTGTAACATAGAAGATGTGTGGTCAGAGGCTCAGCAGATTGTAAATGCTCACAAAATGTGGCATCTTAAATGTGAGAATTTCTGCGCAATTTGCCATGTTTGGTTTTAAACAACACCTGTTCCCAATGCACGTAGAGCGGTACAAATATGACTGTATGCAGTTTACTGCATGGAAATGTACAAAGTGAATTATCTAGATTGAGACACAATGATTATTCTTATCATTTGTGCCTGTTTAATGTTTGATTTTTGTGCTTCTTTTGGATGTCACCCGGAAAACAGCTACTGTTTTGCAGCACATCAAGTGATGTATGAGTGCTTGCTGCAAAACGTCTTATGGTGGCATAACAGACATAAAGAATGCATCATTGCTTTTCATCTGTCTCACTAAAAGGACTGTGAGGCATAACAAAATCACAGATTTAAATGTGTTTTTGCACAAGTAAACATAATGTGATGCCATGCTTGTGCATGTTTGTTATGCACACAGGTACATCCTCAACAGGAGTTGTGAGGTCCCTAAAACAAAAACAAATCGAAGAACGACCTTCATCACATTTTTGTCCAAATGACTGAAAAAAGCAAACTAAAAAGATGTATGCCTAATTTAATTTTCAGAAAAGTCAATATGTTGCAGAGACAGTAATGCACTGCCCAACATCTCATCTCCCACACTCAGTAATTCATTTGCTTTAAAGTAATTAACAAATGACCTCTGAAAACTCTGAGTTGGAAGTGAGTCATTCTCTCAGTTCATCATTTCAAAAATGTGGACTTTGTGTACTTTTAGAGGTGTTTTTCCCTCCATATTGTTTTTACACTCCATACATGCTCAAAAAACAAATACAGTCAAGTTCTGACGATGACAACAGCAACAACAAACCGTTCGGGAACATTAATAACATCTTTCAGTTTCTGTCTCTCTTTCCTGGCTCGATATCTTTTTGTCCCTTTTTCAGCATCTTTCACTCGGTCTCACTGTCATGTGGTGGACAATAAATCAATACGGCATCATTGAAGGAGACGTCTGTGGGAAAGTGAGGAAATAGGAGACCTCAGGGTTGAGAGAGGAAGGAGGCCGGGCTGTTGGATTGTCAAATGAAGTCTGTCCCTCTCGCTTTCTCCCACTGGGTTATTGTGTGTACGTGTGTCTGTATCAGTGTGTGTGTCTGTCAGGGTGAGCCATAAACTGTCTCAATAAGATATGAGATAAAAATTTTACTGGTGTGTGTGTGTGTGTGTGTGTGTGTGTGTGTGTGTGTGTGTAGGAGAGAGACCAACCCTCTGTGGCACAAACATGAGCCAAAACTGTCAAACTGAGAGATGAGTTAAAATTTTTACTGCTGCATCTGTGTGAGCATGTGTGCATATACTGGTATGTCTGCATTTGTGGGGACCATTGAGTTTTATACTATAAGAGAGAGGATATTTGAGGAGTATGAGGACATTTTATGCCAGAGCTGTTTTAAAGTATTGTTTGAGGGTCAAGACTTGATTTTACAATTAGGTTACCATTTTACATTTAGATGCGAGGGGAAAGTACGCTTAGTCTGGAAAATTTATTTTAAAGAAATATGAATTTTATATTTAAATTATTGTTGAGAAATACTGCATGCACATGTACACATTGCTCTGTGTCCATGCAACTGATATGCCTTTGTGTTATTTTTTTTCTTTTTAATGGAAGGTGGGCTTCATTCATAATGTATCATGGAGACGAGTGTGTATAAAACATTACCAGACTCCATCAAATTCCAGACAGTAAACTGTCTGGCAACTGTCCCACTAGCACTGCCCAAGGCAGCCTGACACACACACACACACACACACACACACACACACACACACACACACACACACACACACACACGCATGTGAGGAAACTCACATGTGAGTAAACCAAAGCACTCCTATTCAAATATTGATCCGCAGCCTTCTGTTTTCAATTCAGCCTCACTTATGAAATTCTCTTACAAATCTACTTCAAAGGCAGCAAGTGGCCGAGGGTGACGGTCTGCAACAAGACTGGCAAAATTATGCTGCTTAAAATGTGGGTGTGTACTGTATGTGCAGGTTTTTACTTTAATTTGACTTTGCATTTATGAGCGGAGCAGCCCTTTGTCTACTTTTTTGTTAATCCTTTGTCTCTGATATGTAAAATATTAATATAACCTCAGTTTTAAGCAATTTGTCTGATGTGTTGACACTGAGTTTGTGTGGCTATAAAAAGTGTCATAAGCTTTTTCTTTCTTTCAAAACCAAAAATATACAAAAGTCAAAATCAATGAATCTTATTGTGTGTGGTTTTGGTTAAAATTGACCAAGATCATTGTATATCAGAGTACCGATAGCAGTCCTTTTATTCTTTTCTTACTCAGTATAGTTCATCATGCCTGAAATCCTTCTCTTTTGCAAAGAAGAAATGCATTGAATATGTGAAATAATGTGCCTGGAACAGATAATGATGTATTATATTTAATTAAAAAGCAAATCACTAAGCATACTAATTGTACATTTAATTTTAAGCTAGTATATATAAATATATTAGAGATTAAGTTAAAAACTTGAAAAAATAAAGCTCCTGGTGTTGATTTTGTAGATATAACAATGTTTACAATAGTTGCTAAGTTGATAGCTGGCTGGCTATCTGTCATATTGTAAAACATTATTGAAGGAATTTGCCCATAAAGCATGGAAATGTGCTTAGTATTTCAGCAGCAGAAAAATAGTATGTCATGTTTTTGTGGATCTAATAGTCATCCATTAAGTCTACTACCTGTTTTGAGTAAGATTATAGAAAGAGTTGTTTATGAGCAGATTAATTGTTATTTTTGTGGGTATACTAACAACTGAATTTCAGCATGTTTATAGAAAAAGATATTCTACAACTACTGCTTTAACTCAATTGACAGATAATTGGCTAACTATAGAAGACAAGAAAATGGTTGGTGTGGTACTGCTGGACTTCACAACAGCCTTTTATATAATTGGTCATGATTTACTGTTGAAGAAATTAGAATGTGGATGAGGAGTTATTTGAGTGATTGGAAAAAATCTGTTTATTAATATGAGTAATTTTTAGACCTTAAAGCTGTAGACTGTGGAGTACCTTAAGAAAGTTGTCTTGGACCATTGTTGTATACGTTAAATAGTTTCTGTAGTGTATTAGTTTAGTGTGTAGTGTACCCCAATTGGTCATCGCAGATGGCTCCGCCCCTCCCTAAGCCTGGTTCCGCTGGAGGTTTCTTCCTGTTAAAAGGGAGTTTTTCCTTCCCACTGTCGCCAAAGTGCAAAGTCATAGATGTTGTATGATTGTTGGGTTTTTCCTCTGTATTATTATTGTAGGGCCTATATTACAATATAAAACACGTTCTACGGAGCACTTTTTACAATGACCCCAGAAAGAATGACTGCAGCTAACGGGGATCATAATGAAATTAACTGAACTAACAGCCATTATATGCTGTTATTTAGAATTACAAGGTGATCTATCTCTTCTTAGTAATATAAAAATGTTTGTGCTCTTCCATTTGTATATCTTCTACGGATTATCAACCAATTACTAAACTAATTTTGGACTAGCAAATATATACCATAAGCCTCACCCTGCTTATGTTAAAAGAAAGTTCCAGCAATGACTCCATAAAATTAACCAATCGTAGCTGATCTTCCTTTCAAGATCACTTTCAGTGTTTCACTTCTTTCTCCTTGCACCTTCTCTTAGTGCTTAACAAGCCAGGACATAGGGGACGAAGAAGAGGAAAGCTAACAAGCCCCTGTTAGCTTTCCTGTACCTAGCTTTTTAGTTGGCAAGAATGGTGTAATGGCATGCTAACTTTGTGAAGAAAATGTAGCTATGAAAAGCACTTGCAGGTAGTTAATCTCAAAGAAATTAGTAGGCAATTAGATGATTCATCCTTCATTCATCAGATCAGTAGCTCCTCATAGAACATTTAGCAATCGAAGTCAACTGCAAGGCTCATACCTTTAAGTCTCTTAATCTTGTGAGATGCAAATTTTCAACCATTTGAGGAAGTTTCCTGAATAATGCCTTCAATCTAAATAAACCCAAAACAGAAGACTCTCAGGAATAATGACCCTAATGAGTTTTGTTTTGCTAAGTAGTTTTAATTATTTCAGCTTTGTTTCTCTCACATTATGTTTTGCCTGCCGTTAATGGACCTAAATAGAAATTACCCATCAGTTTACACACACCATGGCAACTAGTGCAACTCATTCTGATGTGTGGACAAACATGTACCTTGCATATACAGGGGATTATTTAATCAACATAGTCAGGCACAAGCAAATATAAATACATAAATAGAAAGTGAACCAGCAGCAGCAGCTTTCCATAAAGTAACAATTAATCCAAGAGTCATAAAGGACATCTCATAATAAAGCTTTAATTTTTCCAAAGGGAATAAATAGCTTATGGGCTGTTTGCAGTTCATTTAATTTAAAAGATGCATAAATCCTGTCCCACTTAGATTGTTGTATATATAAAGTGAATTTAGTATTGGATTGAATTAAACTAATGAAATTAAGATTTAAATGAGAGTGAGAGATGTAAGTTAAGCTCTAGATGATAATGAGGTGTATACTGATAAAGTGTTGAATTTTATTGAATGGTAACACACACCTATGATTGTGTAGTGTTGGACATTTTGATATGGTGAAATATGTTTTGGATTATGTTCACTCCCACACACAAGCTGACCTGTTTTAGATGTGTATTATACGTCTGTGTATAGATTCATGCAAGGTTGTGCGCGGCCACACTTCCTAAAATTCCAGACTGACCAGAATATGAGACTGTTTCCATTCATGTGTGTGGGTGAGCTGTGACTATATTTCGCACTAACTATTGATTTGGCCTGTAAACAATCATCAACTCTGATTACATAATCAATATGATGGATTGACAGTGTGTCCACTGACAGACCGGGGAGTTTCTGAATGAGTCATTTTGGTCTGTTTGGGCCACAGAGCACAAAGATGACATTGTAGTAAATCTGTTTTGCTCTTGTTTCACCTGCAGCAAGACCTCTGCAGGTGGACTCATATGTTTCAGCTGCTTTACGACTTTTAAAAAGCTGTCCACATTGAACGATACTGCGATTCAAATACATTTAATGCTGTTATTCTACAAGTATGTTAGAGGGAAACTGCCTCTGATGCCTTTTAATGATGTTAACAGTGTGGCCTTGGACTGTAAAGATCAAATCATTCACAATCACTGGATGGATTGCCTTAAAAATTGGTACACACATTTATAGTATACATAGGGTAATCATGCTTTTACTTGAAGTGACACAATAATTATTGACTGTAATGCGCCAAATTTTTATATTTATGAGGAAATATTGGTTTTACCTAAACTTTTTTACAAAACCCTATAATCAGAATACTTTAATAATCCCTAAGGAAATTATGTGGGTTACAGTTGCAGACTAACAGTAACAGATTAAACTAATTAAATACTATAATATATATACCACATTAATATTAGTGGTATAGTGTTTCTTTTTTCCTTCCCTTTCTTTTCCCCCCCTAATGAATACAAGTTGTGGGAAGCCAAACAATTTTACAGGGGTGGCCAAGCTGAGATGATTACTTATATTAAAGTAATATTTATTTATTTATTTCTATGGCAAATTTCTATACTTCCAATACTCCTATTTTATTAGCCCGCCAAAACAAATATGTAATTAGTTCCCATTTCTTTTGATTAATCTACAAAGACTGACAATTTAGTAAAAAGCTGTCAGTTTCCAAAGAGTTATAGTATATAACATTTTTTTGGTGACACTTAATTGTTTAAAAAATAGCTGTTACATTTATTCTTTTACTATTGGTAAAGCTCCCAAAATGGTTAAAATTTAAATTTATGGTAGCACTGGTAAAATGTGTCCTTGTGAGAAGCACAGCCAAAGAGAAATGGTTCAACACAAAATGTCGTGAAAAACTCCTTAGATAATACTTGTCTGCTGACCATAAATTCAGTTATTTTAGTATCTGCAAAACGCTCTGAAAGGCGAGGGGGCAAGACCTCCTCTGACTTAAAAGTATGTGTAGCTCTTCCCCGAATGCGGAACTACAGCTCTGCTCCACAATAGGAAAATTAGGCATAAATTTTAACTTATTAATGGTTTGCCAAAAGCAAGCCATTAATAATTAATTTGTGAATGTCAGTTTGTGAATGTCAACCAGAAATACTGTGAGAAACTGTTCCGTTTTCTCAGTAATTCATCCTCGATTTATAATGAAAGAATTGGAGCCATGTCCTCCATCTTTTATACAGTCACTGATATTAGCATGTTGATGTCAGCATTTAACTAAATGCACCATGATTTTTCTCAGTTTTTTTTAATGACATGACCAAATTAAAGACCATATGGCAGTGTGTTGGAGCAGACTGGTGGTGTGGTGGTTGACACTGAAGTTCTTGGGTTCATATCCACCATCCAGGCTCGCACCTTTCAGTGTAGGGTTTACCTGTTCTCTCCAAGTACTCTGGCTTCCTCCCACAGTCCAAGGACGTAGTTAGTGGGTTACCTGATTATTCTAAATTGCCCATTGGTGCGAATGACTGTCTGTATTGGCTCTTCAATAGACTGGTGATGTGTCCAGGGTGTGCCGCACCTCTCACCCTATCACAACTGGGATTGGCTTTAGCCCCCCCTGCAACCCTAAATTGAATAAGTGGAAGACAATGGCTGGTTATCCGCCTTCATACAGTAAATTTATGTTTGCATCTCTGTAGGTAAGTTGAACATTGAACTCCCCTTTATAAAAATGTCTGGATTTAATCTGAGATACTTTTGTTGCCTTGTTGGCACTTTGTAAGAAACCCCTGCTGTTTTGCTTAAATTCCTTTCAGACAGTGGTGTCAGATGATTTATAGTGCTCTCCATCCACCTCCAACAACCTCTACTGTTTCCCATCAATCCACATGTTGCACCTCTCTGCACTGCAAAACTTGTCAACAGGCCATTAAGTGTTAAGCCTCCAAATCCATTTTTAATTAAAGAGTTTACTAAATTAAAATGCAAATCATCTTTCAAGACAAAATAAATGAACAATGCTTAGTTGAAAAACCAAATCATGAAAACAAGCTGTACTGTTGGGCGATCCATATTTTTTCACCGTTTATTTGTTTCTAATTCAACATCATGTTTCCAGAGTTGGCTTTAATCAAATGGGGAAAGGTCTGAATGGAGGTCTGTGGAGTGATCTGTTTGTTCAATGTAAATGATGCTGAAGAAATCTGCATTTACATGTGTTGCCCCCCCCCCCCAAGACAAATGTAAACGATACCAGATTAAATGACTTGTTAAGATGGATTTTTTTTTCGCGAGGAGTGCAGGCTAGCTAAATCCAGAGCCTGTCTTGGGGAGGAGAACAAATCGGCTCCTTCATGGACCAGTGAACCATCGACTCTGTAACCAGCGGAGTCCTTCAGATAGAAAAGATGCATGGTGCTTTAAACCATCGCAGGCTTCTGCTGCTCAGCCCCTCCTCCTCTCCTTTTCATTCCTTTTGCTTGGGCTTGAAACCGCTGCTCCATGACACTGGACATTACACATAGAATAAAAATGAGGTGAGGCAGCTGGAAAATTGAACATGTTGTCAGGCTGCAGTAGCTGTTTTCACTGATTTAGGAACTGTAGGCCACACTCGATTAGGGTCATTTATTTTGGGTAATGTAAATACAGTGATAGTGGGGTTGGCCATGTGAAGAATGGGAGTGTGTTGCTGAGTTTATTGGTAAATGGAAAGTTACAGCATGGTATTTTTAAAAACGGGGGACGATGGCTTTTCCGTCTACTGACTGTGATGATTATTGCAGTGTAGCATTTTGAGATATAGCCACAAACAAGTGATAAATGCTGTTCATAGCTGCCATTCTGTTGGATGACTTCAGTTAAACGCTACAAAGGGGTGCATGCAACCCTGGCAAAGTTAATGTTTGTTCAAGTGAACGGCTCAGCATATTACATACAGGTCTTACTGATATATGACATGTACATTGTCATTTATCCTTGTTCAAGCTGAGACTCCAAGCAAAGGAGGTGCAAAAGAATTATTGTCTTTTTCATCTTTAGTGTTTTTTTTTGTTTAAACTCTCATTGTGCCACAAGTACAAGCAAATATCAGAAGATTATCTCAAAGCGATGGCTGAAAGGCAAGCGGCTTAGCTCTCATGCAATCTTTGATCTCTGCTTTGAGTTGCTGCCTCAGTTTAACGGAAGAAAAAAAATGAGTATTCAAAAGCTACATGTAATAAATTTCTGAGAGAAAGCTGCAGATTTGCATGCTGCCTGTGTGTTCTGCAAACATTTGGCATGTGTGAACTTATCATGTTTAAGAGGTGAACAACAAGAGGTCACAACGTTAGAGTCGCATTTACCAAGACCATCAGGTAGTCATGTGACTTATATAGGTCGAAAGTAGATACAACCATCATTTTTTCAGATGAATTTTTTTTATAGATTCTGCAAATATAAATATAAACTGACTGAATATAAAACAGGGGTGATTAATTTCAAATATTATTTGCGGATATGCTCCAACTGTTTTGTCCTTTTAATCTGTTTCATCCAGCAGATCTAAACTGGACTAACCTGCATGAAAGGTGCTACGCAAATAAAGAGCATTTTACTAAAGGCTGATCATTTTTCAGTATTTTTCAGTACAAAAACAGCAATTTGCACAATTTACTTATATATCTCTCTTCTTTTGCTAAAAAATCATTTCATTTAAAAAAAACATGATGATGTTTGAAGACACTTGCAACTTCACTGCCCTTAATGATGTAAAAATTATGATGATTTTTAGTCATTATCATGAAGCTTTTAAGAACTTTCCCCACTCTTTAAGGATTTTTTTTTTTTACTTTATTACTTTATATTGTTCTGCTACTAGATTTAACTTTTTCCTTTTTACGATATTGTTGCCAAAATGGTTCAGTTTCTGCATTATTTTAGGGACAGTGTAGTTTTATCCTGTTTTGTTTAGTCCTGGTTGATTTATGTGAGTTGGGCTTTTCTTCAGTTGATTATACATTTATCTGATCACCAAAACAAATAAATCAGAGAGATTTGCACTACAAACAATGCAAAGAAAAGCTATTCAACAAAGCAAAACTATATTTGCAAGCCTTACTTGCCTTGTCTTAACAGAAGGAGCACAGCGAGTTGTAATAGTTTCCTGCTACATAAATGCCAAACTTTAAAGGAAGGTAAATAACCTCTGCATAGCTGAAGTGACCATTCTGCTGAAACGTGTAATAAAACAACAGCCGGTGGCCACGGCTTTCGCTCCCTCGCTGATTAACGGCTCAGGTCGTTAGAAGTCAACCGAGGTGACCTCGCTGCTCTTTGACCTCTGTTAGTCAGTATGCTGTAATTGCCGTGTCCTTGTCTCTGGCTGGCTGGAGCATGTTTTAAAAGGACGGCGATAATAACTAACACACATAAACACGCACAAGCAGTCATTTCTCTCACAGTTTCCCTTCTCGTAAATCACAGGCCCAAACGCTCACACTTTCATTCTTGCACATCTCACTCACACGCTTCCCTGCATCCGTTTTTTGCAAACTGTCACGATTAGTGCAAGAGACCGAAGAAGCTGAACGTTGTAGAAAAAGTTAAACCTTAATTTACACTTTTGAATTCACAACAGGTATGAATTTGCAGCTTTTCAGAAAGTTAGTGAAGTCGATATTCAAACAGTGGCTTTCAGTTTTTGTAAGTCCAGGTGCCACAGGGTCATGTGACAGGAAAGTCTTCACTGTTCTCACTGGTTGCAGCTGCAGGTTGGTTATGGTTACTTTCACATGTGGAATTGCATGTAAGCCTACTTTGTTTTCCACAGATGTATTTTCTGACAACTATGCTCTCTTTCTCCACAGTCTCTGGTGCAGGTAAGGTCTCCGAATATGTAAGTGAGTATTTGTTTGTGTGCGAGAGGAGCCGGGCAACTTCACAACAGGACAGAATTTGCGACAAAGAGGAAAACCAGACGGCAGGTCAACCTGAGAGGACGCGGGGACCGCGGCACACGCATTCCCAGCCATCTCACTTCCTAATTTTAGTTTCAGTCCTATATAAAGTAGCTACAAAGAGATACGGTAACAAAAAACAGTGTTTCCATGACATTAGAAGATGTTACTTTGACTTGCATTCATTTCCTGGAGACTTCTAACCATAACTGCTGCTTGTGTAACCCTTTCCAACACCTTAAGTCAACTCTTCATGATTGTATTTAACCAAATTACTGTTCACACAAGGAATTTGCATACACACACGCACAGGCACTCCCCCTGACTGTGTAATGGACTTCCTTTTGCCTACAGCTCCAGGTCACTGATCGCACTCTGTGTGACCTTTAGGCCATGATACTCTCAGTATCCTATTTGCTTCCATTTACTATGTTAGAGCCATTTTCATTAGTTCAATGCCAAATTTCCTCCCGTTAATACCTCTTAATGGTGTTTCTGAAAAGCATCAGCAAACATTATAGTATATAATTGTGCTGAAATTAAATTGAAAGAATTATTTGTAACCATTTGTAGTTATTAATTTAAAGCGAAGACCCAAAGAAAATGAGGGGTTTTTTTCTTTTTATGTTTTGTTTTCATTACATAACAAAATTGGTCTATTTCAACCAGGGTCAGGAAGGAAAGGTCACTTTTCAACAGCAGCTCAGTCAAGTTGGCAAAAAAAATAGTAATTTTTGTTAATTTGGGGTCATTTTTTATAATAATATTTGCAGCTAAATATCACATTTTCATTTCCGCGAGCTTATTTGAAACAGGCAAATCCACGTCTTTAGGACTCTTTGATCAGTGCTGGCAAGAATCCCAAACAACCACAATAAGTTGTTCCATCCATTTACTTAACTGCTTATCCAGTTTTGGGTTGCTGGGAGCCGTAGCCTATCCCAGCTGTCATGGGGTGAGAGGGAGATACACTCATGACAGGTCAGCAGTCCATCACAGGGCTGACACAAAGACAGCTAATACACCTGCAGCCAATTTAGAATCAACTTAACAACCTATTATTTGGACTGTGTTAGGAAGCTGAAGTACAGGGAGAACATGCAAAGTCCACACAGAACATGCAGGATTAATGCCATTATGGTCCCAGTAACGTCTGGCAAGCTTAGGTAAGATAAAAATAGGAATAAAAACATTCATATAGCAAGAATGTTTCTTGTTTTTATGTAGCTTTGATGATTTGTGTGTGTGTGTGTGTGTGTGTGTGTGTGTGTGTGTGTGTGTGTGTGTTATTGCATGTGGACCACAGACTGTGCGGTGTACAGAATGATGTAGTGGTCGTTTCTTTGTCAGCTGATGTAATACAACACCACAAACTGCGCCATCCCGCTTCTCACCCACACAGAGGGAGATGTGGGACAGTGTTCTTTTCTTGACAAGCAGCTCTTCATATCACTTGACAAAGTATCAGGGTGCCTGGAAGTGTTAGATGCTGGCATTTGCACTTAAAGCCTTCGTGAATAGCTGCTCTGTGCCAAGCGAGGGCTTAGGCTAAATCGATGATGACTGTGCCAAGAGAGAGAATGAAAGGGTAAATTTTGCACAGCTGTCCCTAAAAATAATGGAGGCAAATATCGTTCTGAGGAGAAGCATGTGAGTGGTCTTAGTTTCACTCAAAAACATGATTTGGATATTTTAAGAGGATCAAAACTGTGTTGATGCAACTTTACTAAAAGCTGGGAAAAGTCACAACAAAATATGTTTCGGGTAACCTGAAAAAAGGTTTACAGAACAAATTAAATGCAGTAAACTGATTGATGTTAAGTAGAAACACAATGTGTTTGTGCTTTCTACTTTTTTCCATTAATGACATGCAATAGTAGCAGCTGAAATGCCTCATTCAATGACTCGGTGCATTTTGCACACATGTGGTCATCATTATTTATCAATCAGTTAAAGCATTGGGTTCTCACGTCCGTGTGTCAACAAATAAAATCGGAAAATCGGAAACGTTTTTTTTCTTTGGTTGGTTTTTGTTGGAATGGGTGGATCTTAATGATGAACTAGAAAAATTTGCATTTCCTGCGAAAATGCAGTGTGGATGCTTAAAGCTGAAGCTGTATGCAAAAAGTAGCTGAAAAAGCTGAAAAGTTGCAGAAATTGTAAAAACTTTGCAGAAGCAAAAGAAGTTTGCTAAAATGGAATAACTTAGCAGAACTGCAATATCTTAGAGGAAACATAATACTTGGCAGAAATACAATAGCATAGCAGAATTTAGCAGAAATATTGTAACTTACCAGAAACATGATAACTTCTCAAAAATACAAGAATTTAGGAGAAATAGTATAAGATAACAGAAAGAATATATTTAGCCAAAAATACTTAAACATTACAGAAACACTATGATTTAGAAAAATAGTACAACAGAGCAGAAATATTGTGATTTACCAGAGACACTGTGATGAACTATGAATATTGTAATTTTAAATTAAGACTATGTTTTAGCACAAATATTATAATTTGGCAGAAATACTATAATTTAGCAGAAATACTATATTAAGCACAAATCCTATAAAAAGCAGAAATGGTATGATTAAGCATAAATACTACATTTAGTAGAAATACTTTGTTTTAGCACAAATCCCATAAAAAGCAGAAATACTGTACTATGATTTAGTAGAAAGACTATAATTAATCAGAAATACTAAATTTAGCAGAAATACTATATTAAGCACAAATCCTATGAAAAGCAGAAATAGTATGATTAAGCATAAATACTACATTTAGCAGAAATACTATATTAAGCACAAATCTTATAAAAAGCAGAAATACTATATTAAGCACAAATCCTATAAAAGCAGAAATAGTATATTAAGCACAAATCTTATAAAATAGCAGAAATAGTATGATTTAGCACAATAGTAATAAGTTAAACAGAAAAATTGGAAAAGCAAAATGGACAGCTGAAAAAATGCTGAACATGCTGAGGTTCCCTCAAATATACTTGTTAAATGACAAAAATCAGCAAAAAAATTTATGACTGCCACACAATTACAAATATGTACACATGAGGAAACACACATGCACAGAGAGACACACACACAAGATCCAATTCAGTCAACCAGTCTAAATATATTGAATTTGAATCTTACAATGGGATCATCCCATTAAAAGGCTTTCTCTCTCTCTCTCTCTCTGTCACACACACACACAAACACACACACACACACACATACACACACACACACACACACACACACACACACACACACACACACACACACACACATACACACACACAGGGAGAGAGAAGTAAGTTTCTAGGTCAGCCTGGGAGCTGGTGAATTTGAATCCACCAATCAGAGAGGCTGTGCACTTTTCCCTACCAAAACAGGTGCATCTGTTTACACACGCAGCAGCACAGAGAGACACAGGATTTTTGCAGTCTATTTCTCATAGTGACGACTCCCCTCAAACAAATGACCGTAATTTCCTAACCGTAGGGGCTAGAACGGTCATTCTTACACCGTTTTGTTCAGAAGAGATGGGGGAATCTTCAAGTGTTGACAATTTAATATTAAAATATGAATTTTTAGAGATATATGACATGGATGACTTGTTGACTTAGAAGCCACGAATTCCCCAATATGCAAATTTGAATGCCTGAGACCACATATGTGATTGGCTGGCTGGGAAGCCGTGCAGGCCCTGATTTGTGGATTTGAATTCCTCAGCCCTCAGATATGATTGGCTGGCTTAGAAGCCACGAAGGCCCCAATATGCAAATTTGAATGCCTCAGGACACTTATTTGATTGGCTGGGAAACTGTGCAGGCCCTGATTTGAAAATTTGAATGTCTCAGTCCTCACAGAGGATTGGCTGCCTGGGGACCTGGCAGAAATATATAGAAATACTATTATTAAGCATAAATACTACATTTAGTAGAAATACTATGTTTTAGCACAAATACTATAAAAAGAAGAAAAACTATAATTTAGCCGAAATACTATATTAAGCACAAATCCTATAAAAAGCAGAAATACTATAATTTAGAACAAATAGTATAAAAAGCAGAAATACTATAATTTAGCAGAAATACTATGTTAGGCACAAATCCTATAAAAAGCAGAAATACTATAATTTAGCAGAAATACTATGTTAGGCACAAATCCTATAAAAAGCAGAAATACTATAATTTAGCAGAAATACTATATTAGGCATAAATCCTTTGAAAAGCAGAAATAGTATGATTTAGCAGAAATACTGTATTTAGCACAAGTACCGAAAAGTACCAGAAATACTATGATTTAGCAGAATAGTAATAACTTATTGAAACACAAATGCACAGAGGGACACACAAACACAGGCTCTAATCCAGTCAACCAGTCTAACTATGTTCAATTTAAATCCTACAATGACATGCTGCCAAATAAGGGCAGGGTCCTCTCTCTCCCACTAAACACACACACACACACACACACACACACACACACACACACACACACACAGGGAGAGAGGACTAAGTTTCTAGGTCAGCCTGGGAGCTGCTGAATTTGAATCCACCAATCAGAGAGGCTGTTTACGTTTTCCCGCCAAAACAGGTGCATCTTTTTACACACGCAGCACAGAGACATAGACCTGCTTCTTTCAGTTTATTTCACATAGTGAGGACTCCCCTCAAACAAATGACCATAATTTCCTAACCATAGGGGCTAGAGCGGTCATTCTTACACCATTTTGTTCAGAAGAGATGGGGGAATCTTCAAGTGTTGACAATTTATCATTAAAATATGAATTTTTAGAGATATATGACATGGATGACTTGTTGACTTAGAAGCCACGAATTCCCCAATATGCAAATTTGAATACCTGGAGCCCACATACATGATTGGCTGGCTGGGAAGCTGTGCAGGCCCTGATTTGTGGATTTGAATTCCTCAGCCCTCAGATATGATTGGCTGGCTTAGAAGCCATGAAGGCCCCAATATGCAAATTTGAATGCCTCAGGACACATATATGATTGGCTGGGAAACCGTGCAGGCCCTGATTTGAAAATTTGAATGTCTAAGTCCTCACAGAGGATTGGCTGCCTGGGGACCTGGCAGAAATATATAGAAATACTATGATTAAGCATAAATACTACATTTAGTAGAAATACTATGTTTTAGCACAAATACTATAAAAAGCAGAAATACTATAATTTAGCAGAAATACTATATTAAGCACAAATCCTATAAAAAGCAGAAATAGGATGATTAAGCATAAACACTACATTTAGTAGAAATATTATGTTTGAGCAAAAATCCTATAAAAAGCAGAAATACTATATTAGGCACAAATCCCATAAAAAGCAGAAATAGTATGATTAAGCATAAATACTACATTTAGTAGAAATACTATGTTTTAGCACAAATAGTATAAAAAGCAGAAATACTGTAATTTAGCAGAAATACTATATTAGGCACAAATCTTATAAAATAGCAGAAATAGTATGATTTAGAACAATAGTAATCAGTTAAACAGAAAAATTGGAAAAGCAAAATGGACAGCTGAAAAAATGCTGAACATGCTGAGGGTCCCTCAAATATACTTGTTAAATGAAAAAATCAGCAAAAAAATGCACAGGGAGAGAGAAGTAAGTTTCTAGGTCAGCCTGGGAGCTGCTGAATTTGAATCCACCAATCAGAGAGCCTGTGTACTTTTTCCCGCCAAAACATGTGCCTCTTTTTACACACGCAGCACAGAGAGGCACAGGATTATTGCAGCCTATTTCTCATAGTGAGGACTCCCCTCAAACAAATGACCATAATTTCCAAACCGTAGGGGCTAGAGCGGTCATTCT
The DNA here is from genome assembly GCF_963969265.1 of Rhamphochromis sp. 'chilingali'. Taxonomy (NCBI): domain Eukaryota; kingdom Metazoa; phylum Chordata; class Actinopteri; order Cichliformes; family Cichlidae; genus Rhamphochromis; species Rhamphochromis sp. 'chilingali'. The sequence continues at coordinate 29,527,084 of NC_137943.1, read as the reverse complement.
TACACCGTTTTGTTCAGAAGAGATGGGGGAATCTTCCAGTGTTTACAATTTATCATTAAAATATGAATTATTAAAGATATTTGACTTCTAATGCACCATAACTGAGTAGAGCGAAGCAAAAACTGCCTTGACTTGCCCTCAAACAACGCTTTGTAACTCGAAATCTATTTGGAGTATCGATATCATTCTTTCACCATAAGAGACAGCAGGCTTTGGTGAACAGTCATGGAAATTTTCAGGTCTCTGTGGAAATCCAAAAAAAAGTTATGACGAGAGAAAAAAGTGGTTCATTTCCAGAGTTTTAAATCTGAAGAAATCTGAGCGAAGGACAAATTTCCTACCCTCAAACAAGTCCAACTCATTTCAGAACGGTAATAGGTGAGAAAGAAATTCTTGAATTGTGAGCGTCAGGGGTGTCTGAAGATATTCGGGGACAAGCCTCATGTCTTAAAGTCGCTTCGTTAAGGAGATATGACGATTCGAATATGCCTCTCATTACAGAAATCCAGCGATGATTTTGAACAAGCTCTCCATTGACTTTATATGGAGAGTTTTGAGACCTTGTGTTGGTCTGAGGAGATTTGCATAAATTCTATAAATCCCACAACAATGATAGTGACATTTTCTGAAAGCCAGCAAAAATACCTACGTTTTGATGTATAATTTGTGGAAGTTGAGTGAAAATTGAGCAAGTAGCAGGAAGTTGTTCGGACATGAAATGAAAATTGCAAAACCTTCAGTGACACACTGGAAGCCAAGAGCATAGCAACCATAACAACGCATGTATTTTGTGAAAAATCACAATTTTGCAACTCAAAACTTTAAGAGGCATAAAAGTAAAACAATAAAAGATTTCAAAAAGCTGAATCATACCTGAATAGCCCAATAATTTATGAACATTTTAAAGTTTGAATGGTTGTTCTAGGTGAAAATATGAGGAAGTAGTTAAGTTTCAAAAACAAGCAAATTTTAGCAGAATTGCAGAAGTTTCCCATTCATTTCAATGGGACAAATTAAAGGAAAAAAGCTTAATATTTTAAAAAGTATAATAGTGAAAAATAGCAAAAATCATAGCGTAAATTAGCAGAAATAGCAGAATAGTTTAAAATTTGAACGGTGAAAATCGGCTGAAAATTGTGGAAGTAGTTAAGTGCCAAAAAGTGTACGGAAGCAACTAGAATAATAACTAGAAAAATTTGCATTTCCTGCGAAAATGCAGTGTGGATGCTTAAAGCTGAAGCTATATGCAAAAAGTAGCTGAAAAAGCTGAAAGGTTGCAGAAATTGTAAAAATTTTGCAGAAGCAAAAGAAGTTTGCTAAAATGGAATAACTTAGCAGAACTGCAATATCTTAGAGGAAACATAATACTTGGCAGAGATACAATAGCATAGCAGAATTTAGCAGAAATATTGTAACTTACCAGAAACATGATAACTTCTCAAAAATACAAGAATTTAGGAGAAATAGTATAAGATAACAGAAAGAATATATTTAGCCAAAAATACTTAAACATTACAGAAACACTATGATTTAGAAAAATAGTACAACAGAGCAGAAATATTGTGATTTACCAGAGACACTGTGATGAACTATGAATATTGTAATTTTAAATTAAGACTATGTTTTAGCACAAATATTATAATTTGGCAGAAATACTATAATTTAGCAGAAATACTATATTAAGCACAAATCCTATAAAAAGCAGAAATGGTATGATTAAGCATAAATACTACATTTAGTAGAAATACTTTGTTTTAGCACAAATCCCATAAAAAGCAGAAATACTGTACTATGATTTAGTAGAAAAACTATAATTAATCAGAAATACTAAATTTAGCAGAAATACTATATTAAGCACAAATCCTATAAAAGCAGAAATAGTATATTAAGCACAAATCTTATAAAATAGCAGAAATAGTATGTTTTAGCACAATAGTAATAAGTTAAACAGAAAAATTGGAAAAGCAAAATGGACAGCTGAAAAAATGCTGAACATGCTGAGGGTCCCTCAAATATACTTGTTAAATGACAAAAATCTGAAAAAAAATTTATGACAGCCACACAATTACAAATATGTACACATGAGGAAACACACATGCACAGAGAGACACACACACAAGATCCAATTCAGTCAACCAGTCTAACTATATTCAATTTAAATCCTACAATGACATGCTGCCAAATAAGGGCAGGGGTCCTCTCTCTCCCACTAAACACACACACACACACACACACACACACACACACACACACACACACACACACACACACACACAGAGGGAGAGAGCTGCCGAATTTAAATCCACCAATCAGAGTGGCTGTTTACGTTTTCCCGCCAAAACAGGTGCATCTTTTTACACACGCAGCACAGAGAGGCACAGGATTATTGCAGCCTATTTCTCATAGTGAGGACTCCCCTCAAACAAATGACCATAATTTCCTAACCGTAGGGGCTAGAGCGGTCATTCTTACACCGTTTTGTTCAGAAGAGATGGGGGAATCTTCCAGTGTTAACAATTTATCATTAAAATATGAATTATTGAAGATATTTGACTTGTAATGCACCATAACTGAGTAGAGCGAAGCAAAAACTGCCTTGACTTGCCCTCAAACAACGCTTTGTAACTCGAAATCTATTTGGAGTATCGATATCATTCTTTCACCGTAAGAGACAGCAGGCTTTGGTGAACAATCATGGAAATTTTCAGGTCTCTGTGGAAATCCAACAAAAAGTTATGACGAGAGAAAAAAGTGGTTCATTTCCACAGTTTGAAATCTGAAGAAATCTGAGCGAAGGACGAATTTCCTACCCTCAAACAAGTCCAACTCATTTCAGAACGGTAATAGGTGAGAAAGAAATTCTTGAATTGTGAGCGTCAGGAGTGTCTGAAGATATACCGGGACAAGCCTCATGTCTTAAAGTCGCTTCGTTAAGGAGATATGACGATTCGAATATGCCTCTCATTACAGAAATGCAGCGGTGATTTTGAACAAGCTCTCCATTGACTTTATATGGAGAGTTTTGAGACCTTGTGTTGGTCTGAGGAGATTTGCCAAAATTCTATAAATCCCACAACAATGATAGTGACATGTTCTGAAAGCCAGCAAAAATACCTACGTTTTGATGTATAATTTGTGGAAGTTGAGTGAAAATTGAGCAAGTAGCAAGAAGTTGTTCGGACATGAAGAGAAGACTGCAAAAGCTTCAGTGTCACACTGGAAGCCAAGAGCATAGCAACCATAACAACGCATGTATTTTGTGAAAAATCACAATTTTGCAACTGAAAACTTTAAGAGGCATAAAAGTAAAACGGTAAAAGATTTGAAAAAGCTGAATCATACATGAATAGCCCAATAATTTGTGAACATTTTAAAGTTTGAATGGTTTTTCTAGGCGAAAGTATGAGGAAGTAGTTAAGTTTCAAAAACAAGCAAAATTTAGCAGAATTTTGGAAGTTTTCCATTCATTTCAATGGGACAAATTAAAGGAAAAAAGTGGAATATTTTAAAAAGTATAATAGCAAAAAATAGCAAAAATCATAGCGCAAATTAGCAGAAATAGCAGAATAGTTTAAAATTTGAACGGTGAAAATAGCACAAAAATTGTGGAAGTAGTTAAAGGACGAAAAACGAGCAACTTGAAGAATAATAATAATAATAATAATAATAATAAAGAATAAAGAGAAACAGGAACTCAATAGTGTGGATGCTTAAAGCATCCACACAATAATAACTAGAAAAATTTGCATTTCCTGCGAAAATGCAGTGTGGATGCTTAAAGCTGAAGCTGTATGCAAAAAGTAGCTGAAAAAGCTGAAAAGTTGCAGAAATTGTAAAAACTTTGCAGAAGCAAAAGAAGTTTGCTAAAATGGAATAACTTAGCAGAACTGCAATATCTTAGAGGAAACATAATACTTGGCAGAAATACAATAGCATAGCAGAATTTAGCAGAAATATTGTAACTTACCAGAAACATGATAACTTCTCAAAAATACAAGAATTTAGGAGAAATAGTATAAGATAACAGAAAGAATATATTTAGCCAAAAATACTTAAACATTACAGAAACACTATGATTTAGAAAAATAGTACAACAGAGCAGAAATATTGTGATTTACCAGAGACACTGTGATGAACTATGAATATTGTAATTTTAAATTGAGACTATGTTTTAGCACAAATATTATAATTTGGCAGAAATACTATAATTTAGCAGAAATACTATATTAAGCACAAATCCTATAAAAAGCAGAAATGGTATGATTAAGCACAAATACTACATTTAGTAGAAATACTTTGTTTTAGCACAAATCCCATAAAAAGCAGAAATACTGTACTATGATTTAGTAGAAAAACTATAATTAATCAGAAATACTAAATTTAGCAGAAATACTATATTAAGCACAAATACTATGAAAAGCAGAAATAGTATGATTAAGCATAAATACTACATTTAGCAGAAATACTATATTAAGCACAAATCCTATAAAAGCAGAAATAGTATATTAAGCACAAATCTTATAAAATAGCAGAAATAGTATGATTTAGCACAATAGTAATAAGTTAAACAGAAAAATTGGAAAAGCAAAATGGACAGCTGAAAAAATGCTGAACATGCTGAGGGTCCCTCAAATATGTTAAATGACAAAAATCTGCAAAAAAATTTATTACAGCCACACAATCACAAATATGTACACATGAGGAAACACACATGCACAGAGAGACCCACACACAAGATCCAATTCAGTCAACCAGTCTAAATATATTGAATTTAAATCTTAGAATGAGATCATCCCATTAAAAGCCTTTCTCTCTCTCTCTCTCTCTCTCTCTCTCTCTCTGTCACACACACACACACACACACACACACACACACACACACACACACACACACACAGGGAGAGAGAAGTAAGTTTCTAGGTCAGCCTGGGAGCTGGTGAATTTGAATCCACCAATCAGAGAGGCTGTGCACTTTTCCCCACCAAAACAGGTGCATCTGTTTACACACGCAGCAGCACAGAGAGACACAGGATTTTTGCAGTCTATTTCTCATAGTGACGACTCCCCTCAAACAAATGACCGTAATTTCCTAACCGTAGGGGCTAGAAGGGTCATTCTTACACCGTTTTGTTCAGAAGAGATGGGGGAATCTTCAAGTGTTGACAATTTAATATTAAAATATGAATTTTTAGAGATATATGACATGGATGACTTAGAAGCCACGAATTCCCCAATATGCAAATTTGAATGCCTGAGACCACATATGTGATTGGCTGGCTGGGAAGCCGTGCAGGCCCTGATTTGTGGATTTGAATTCCTCAGCCCTCAGATATGATTGGCTGGCTTAGAAGCCACGAAGGCCCCAATATGCAAATTTGAATGCCTCAGGACACTTATTTGATTGGCTGGGAAACTGTGCAGGCCCTGATTTGAAAATTTGAATGTCTCAGTCCTCACAGAGGATTGGCTGCCTGGGGACCTGGCAGAAATATATAGAAATACTATTATTAAGCATAAATACTACATTTAGTAGAAATACTATGTTTTAGCACAAATATTATAAAAAGAAGAAAAACTATAATTTAGCAGAAATACTATATTAAGCACAAATCCTATAAAAAGCAGAAATACTATAATTTAGAACAAATAGTATAAAAAGCAGAAATACTATAATTTAGCAGAAATACTATGTTAGGCACAAATCCTATAAAAAGCAGAAATACTATAATTTAGCAGAAATACTATATTAGGCATAAATCCTATGAAAAGCAGAAATAGTATGGTTTAGCAGAAATACTGTATTTAGCACAAGTACCGAAAAGTACCAGAAATACTATGATTTAGCAGAATAGTAATAACTTATTGAAACACAAATGCACAGAGGGACACACAAACACAGGCTCTAATCCAGTCAACCAGTCTAACTATGTTCAATTTAAATCCTACAATGACATGCTGTCAAATAAGGGCAGGGTCCTCTCTCTCCCACTAAACACACACACACACACACACACACACACACACACACACAGGGAGAGAGGACTAAGTTTCTAGGTCAGCCTGGGAGCTGCTGAATTTGAATCCACCAATCAGAGAGGCTGTTTACGTTTTCCCGCCAAAACAGGTGCATCTTTTTACACACGCAGCACAGAGACATAGACCTGCTTCTTTCAGTTTATTTCACATAGTGAGGATTCCCCTCAAACAAATGACCATAATTTCCTAACCATAGGGGCTAGAGCGGTCATTCTTACACCGTTTTGTTCAGAAGAGATGGGGGAATCTTCAAGTGTTGACAATTTATCATTAAAATATGAATTTTTAGAGATATATGACATGGATGACTTGTTGACTTAGAAGCCACGAATTCCCCAATATGCAAATTTGAATACCTGGAGCCCACATACATGATTGGCTGGCTGGGAAGCTGTGCAGGCCCTGATTTGTGGATTTGAATTCCTCAGCCCTCAGATATGATTGGCTGGCTTAGAAGCCATGAAGGCCCCAATATGCAAATTTGAATGCCTCAGGACACATATATGATTGGCTGGGAAACCGTGCAGGCCCTGATTTGAAAATTTGAATGTCTAAGTCCTCACAGAGGATTGGCTGCCTGGGGACCTGGCAGAAATATATAGAAATATATAGAAATACTATGATTAAGCATAAATACTACATTTAGTAGAAATACTATGTTTTAGCACAAATACTATAAAAAGCAGAAATACTATAATTTAGCAGAAATACTATATTAAGCACAAATCCTATAAAAAGCAGAAATAGGATGATTAAGCATAAACACTACATTTAGCAGAAATACTATGTTTGAGCAAAAATCCTATAAAAAGCAGAAATACTATATTAGGCACAAATCCCATAAAAAGCAGAAATAGTATGATTAAGCATAAATACTACATTTAGTAGAAATACTATGTTTTAGCACAAATAGTATAAAAAGCAGAAATATTGTAATTTAGCAGAAATACTATATTAGGCACAAATCTTATAAAATAGCAGAAATAGTATTATTTAGCACAATAGTAATAAGTTAAACAGAAAAATTGGAAAAGCAAAATGGACAGCTGAAAAAATGCTGAACATGCTGAGGGTCCCTCAAATATACTTGTTAAATGAAAAAATCAGCAAAAAAATGCACAGGGAGAGAGAAGTAAGTTTCTAGGTCAGCCTGGGAGCTGCTGAATTTGAATCCACCAATCAGAGAGCCTGTGTACTTTTTCCCGCCAAAACATGTACCTCTTTTTACACACGCAGCACAGAGAGGCACAGGATTATTGCAGCCTATTTCTCATAGTGAGGACTCCCCTCAAACAAATGACCATAATTTCCAAACCGTAGGGGCTAGAGCGGTCATTCTTACACCGTTTTGTTCAGAAGAGATGGGGGAATCTTCCAGTGTTTACAATTTATCATTAAAATATGAATTATTAAAGATATTTGACTTGTAATGCACCATAACTGAGTAGAGCGAAGCAAAAACTGCCTTGACTTGCCCTCAAACAACGCTTTGTAACTCGAAATCTATTTGGAGTATCGATATCATTCTTTCACCGTAAGAGACAGCAGGCTTTGGTGAACAATCATGGAAATTTTCAGGTCTCTGTGGAAATCCAACAAAAAGTTATGACGAGAGAAAAAAGTGGTTCATTTCCACAGTTTGAAATCTGAAGAAATCTGAGCGAAGGACGAATTTCCTACCCTCAAACAAGTCCAACTCATTTCAGAACGGTAATAGGTGAGAAAGAAATTCTTGAATTGTGAGCGTCAGGGGTGTCTGAAGATATTCAGGGACAAGCCTCATGTCTTAACTTTGCTTCGTTAAGGAGATATGACGATTCGAATATGCCTCTCATTACAGAAATCCAGCGGTGATTTTGAACAGGCTCTCCATTCACTTTATATGGAGAGTTTTCTGACATTGTGTTGGTCTGAGGAGATTTGCGAAAATTCTATAAATCCCACAACAATGATAGTGACATTTCCTGAAAGCCAGCAAAAATACCTACGTTTTGATGTATAATTTGTGGAAGTTGAGTGAAAATTGAGCAAGTAGCAAACAGTTGTTCGGACATGAAGAGAAGACTGCAAAAGCTTCAGTGGCACACTGGAAGCCAAGAGCATAGCAACCATAACAACGCATGTATTTTGTGAAAAATCACAATTTTGCAACTCAAAACTTTAAGAGGCATAAAAGTAAAACAGTAGAAGATTTGAAAAAGCTGAATCATACCTGAATAGCCCAATAATTTGTGAACATTTTAAAATTTGAATGGTTGTTCTAGGTGAAAATATGAGGAAGTAGTTAAGTTTCAAAAACAAGCAAATTTTAGCAGAATTGCAGAAGTTTCCCATTCATTTCAATGGGACAAATTAAAGGAAAAAAGCTTAATATTTTAAAAAGTATAATAGCAAAAAATACCAAAAGTCATAGCGCACATTAGCAGAAATAGCAGAATAGTTTAAAATTTGAATGGTGAAAATCGGCTGAAAATTGTGGAAGTAGTTAAGTGCCAAAAAGTGTACGGAAGCAACTAGAATAACTAGAAAAATTTGCATTTCCTGCGAAAATGCAGTGTGGATGCTTTAAAGCTGAAGCTGTATGCAAAAAGTAGCTGAAAAAGCTGAAAAGTTGCAGAAATTGTAAAAACTTTGCAGAAGCAAAAGAAGTTTGCTAAAATGGAATAACTTAGCAGAACTACAATATCTTAGAGGAAACATATTACTTGGCAGAGATACAATAGCATAGCAGAATTTAGCAGAAATATTGTAACTTACCAGAAACATGATAACTTCTCAAAAATACAAGAATTTAGGAGAAGTAGTATAAGATAACAGAAAGAATATATTTAGCCAAAAATACTTAAACATTACAGAAACACTATGATTTAGAAAAATAGTACAACAGAGCAGAAATATTGTGATTTACCAGAGACACTGTGATGAACTATGAATATTGTAATTTTAAATTAAGACTATGTTTTAGCACAAATATTATAATTTGGCAGAAATACTATAATTTAGCAGAAATACTATATTAAGCACAAATCCTATAAAAAGCAGAAATGGTATGATTAAGCATAAATACTACATTTAGTAGAAATACTTTGTTTTAGCACAAATCCCATAAAAAGCAGAAATACTGTACTATGATTTAGTAGAAAAACTATAATTAATCAGAAATACTACATTTAGCAGAAATACTATATTAAGCACAAATCCTATGAAAAGCAGAAATAATATGATTAAGCATAAATACTACATTTAGCAGAAATACTATATTAAGCACAAATCTTATAAAAAGCAGAAATACTATATTAAGCACAAATCCTATAAAAGCAGAAATAGTATATTAAGCACAAATCTTATAAAATAGCAGAAATAGTATGATTTAGCACAATAGTAATAAGTTAAACAGAAAAATTGGAAAAGCAAAATGGACAGCTGAAAAAATGCTGAACATGCTGAGGGTCCCTCAAATATACTTGTTAAATGACAAAAATCTGAAAAAAAATTTATGACAGCCACACAATTACAAATATGTACACATGAGGAAACACACATGCACAGAGAGACACACACACAAGATCCAATTCAGTCAACCAGTCTAACTATATTCAATTTAAATCCTACAATGACATGCTGCCAAATAAGGGCAGGGTCCTCTCTCTCCCACTAAACACACACACACACACACACACACACACAGAGGGAGAGAGCTGCCGAATTTAAATCCACCAATCAGAGTGGCTGTTTACGTTTTCCCGCCAAAAAAGGTGCATCTTTTTACACACGCAGCACAGAGAGGCACAGGATTATTGCAGTCTATTTCTCATAGTGACGACTCCCCTCAAACAAATGACCATAATTTCCTAACCGTAGGGGCTAGAGCGGTCATTCTTACACCGTTTTGTTCAGAAGAGATGGGGGAATCTTCCAGTGTTTACAATTTATCATTAACATATGAATTTTTAGAGATATATGACATGGATGACTTGTTGACTTAGAAGCCACGAATTCCCCAATATGCAAATTTGAATGCCTGAGGCCACATATATGATTGGCTGGCTGGGAAGCCGTGCAGGCCCTGATTTGTGGATTTGAATTCCTCAGCCCTGATATGATTGGCTGGCTTAGAAGCCATGAAGGCCCCAATATGCAAATTTGAATGCCTCAGGACACATATACGATTGGCTGGGAAGCCGTGCAGGCCCTGATTTGAAAATTCTAATGTCTCAGTCCTCACAGAGGATTGGCTGCCTGGGGACCTGGCAGAAATATATGGAAATACTATGATTAAGCATAAATACTACATTTAGTAGAAATACTATGTTTTAGCACAAATACTATAAAAAGCAGAAATACTATATTAAGCACAAATCCTATAAAAAGCAGAAATACTATATTAGGCACAAATAGTATAAAAAGCAGAAATACTATAATTTAGCAGAAATACTATGTTAGGCACAAATCCTATAAAAAGAATAAATACTATAATTTAGCAGAAATACTATATTAGTCACAAATCTTATGAAAAGCAGAAATAGTATGATTTAGCAGAAATACTGTATTTAGCACAAGTACCGAAAAGTACCAGAAATACTATGATTTAGCAGAATAGTAATAACTTACAAAATGACAAATATGGAGGCATATTGAAACAGAAATGCACAGAGGAACACACAAACACAGGCTCTAAATCCAGTCAACCAGTCTAACTATATTCAATTTAAATCCTACAATGACATGCTGCCAAATAAGGGCAGGGTCCTCTCTCTCCCACTAAACACACACACACACACACACACACACACACACACACAGAGGGAGAGAGCTGCCGAATTTAAATCCACCAATCAGAGTGGCTGTTTACGTTTTCCCGCCAAAACAGGTGCATCTTTTTACACACGCAGGACAGAGAGGCACAGGATTATTGCAGCCTATTTCTCATAGTGAGGACTCCCCTCAAACAAATGACCATAATTTCCTAACCGTAGGGGCTAGAGCGGTCATTCTTACACCGTTTTGTTCAGAAGAGATGGGGGAATCTTCCAGTGTTAACAATTTATCATTAAAATATGAATTATTAAAGATATTTGACTTCTAATGCACCATAACTGAGCAGAGCGAAGCAAAAACTGCCTTGACTTGCCCTCAAACAACGCTTTCTAACTCTAAATCTATTTGGAGTATCGATATCATTCTTTCACCGTAAGAGACAGCAGGCTTTGGTGAACAGTCATAGAAATTTTCAGGTCTCTGTGGAAATCCAACAAAAAGTTATGACGAGAGAAAAAAGTGGTTCATTTCCACAGTTTGAAATCTGAAGAAATCTGAGCGACGGACGAATTTCCTACCCTCAAACAAGTCCAACTCATTTCAGAACGGTAATAGGTGAGAAAGAAATTCTTGAATTGTGAGCGTCAGGGGTGTCTGAAGATATTCGGGGACAAGCCTCATGTCTTAAAGTCGCTTCGTTAAGGAGATATGACGATTCGAATATGCCTCTCATTACAGAAATCCAGCGATGATTTTGAACAAGCTCTCCATTGACTTTATATGGAGAGTTTTGAGACCTTGTGTTGGTCTGAGGAGATTTGCCAAAATTCTATAAATCCCACAACAATGATAGTGACATTTTCTGAAAGCCAGCAAAAATACCTACGTTTTGATGTATAATTTGTGGAAGTTGAGTGAAAATTGAGCAAGTAGCAAGAAGTTGTTCGGACATGAAGAGAAGACTGCAAAAGCTTCAGTGTCACACTGGAAGCCAAGAGCATAGCAACCATAACAACGCATGTATTTTGTGAAAAATCACAATTTTGCAACTGAAAACTTTAAGAGGCATAAAAGTAAAACGGTAAAAGATTTGAAAAAGCTGAATCATACATGAATAGCCCAATAATTTGTGAACATTTTAAAGTTTGAATGGTTTTTCTAGGCGAAAGTATGAGGAAGTAGTTAAGTTTCAAAAACAAGCAAAATTTAGCAGAATTTTGGAAGTTTTCCATTCATTTCAATGGGACAAATTAAAGGAAAAAAGTGGAATATTTTAAAAAGTATAATAGCAAAAAATAGCAAAAATCATAGCGCAAATTAGCAGAAATAGCAGAATAGTTTAAAATTTGAACGGTGAAAATAGCACAAAAATTGTGGAAGTAGTTAAAGGACGAAAAACGAGCAACTTGAAGAATAATAATAATAATAATAATAATAATAAAGAATAAAGAGAAACAGGAACTCAATAGTGTGGATGCTTAAAGCATCCACACAATAATAACTAGAAAAATTTGCATTTCCTGCGAAAATGCAGTGTGGATGCTTAAAGCTGAAGCTGTATGCAAAAAGTAGCTGAAAAAGCTGAAAAGTTGCAGAAATTGTAAAAACTTTGCAGAAGCAAAAGAAGTTTGCTAAAATGGAATAACTTAGCAGAACTGCAATATCTTAGAGGAAACATAATACTTGGCAGAAATACAATAGCATAGCAGAATTTAGCAGAAATATTGTAACTTACCAGAAACATGATAACTTCTCAAAAATACAAGAATTTAGGAGAAATAGTATAAGATAACAGAAAGAATATATTTAGCCAAAAATACTTAAACATTACAGAAACACTATGATTTAGAAAAATAGTACAACAGAGCAGAAATATTGTGATTTACCAGAGACACTGTGATGAACTATGAATATTGTAATTTTAAATTGAGACTATGTTTTAGCACAAATATTATAATTTGGCAGAAATACTATAATTTAGCAGAAATACTATATTAAGCACAAATCCTATAAAAAGCAGAAATGGTATGATTAAGCACAAATACTACATTTAGTAGAAATACTTTGTTTTAGCACAAATCCCATAAAAAGCAGAAATACTGTACTATGATTTAGTAGAAAAACTATAATTAATCAGAAATACTAAATTTAGCAGAAATACTATATTAAGCACAAATACTATGAAAAGCAGAAATAGTATGATTAAGCATAAATACTACATTTAGCAGAAATACTATATTAAGCACAAATCCTATAAAAGCAGAAATAGTATATTAAGCACAAATCTTATAAAATAGCAGAAATAGTATGATTTAGCACAATAGTAATAAGTTAAACAGAAAAATTGGAAAAGCAAAATGGACAGCTGAAAAAATGCTGAACATGCTGAGGGTCCCTCAAATATGTTAAATGACAAAAATCTGCAAAAAAATTTATTACAGCCACACAATCACAAATATGTACACATGAGGAAACACACATGCACAGAGAGACCCACACACAAGATCCAATTCAGTCAACCAGTCTAAATATATTGAATTTAAATCTTAGAATGAGATCATCCCATTAAAAGCCTTTCTCTCTCTCTCTCTCTCTCTCTCTCTCTCTGTCACACACACACACACACACACACACACACACACACACACACACACACACACAGGGAGAGAGAAGTAAGTTTCTAGGTCAGCCTGGGAGCTGGTGAATTTGAATCCACCAATCAGAGAGGCTGTGCACTTTTCCCCACCAAAACAGGTGCATCTGTTTACACACGCAGCAGCACAAAGAGACACAGGATTTTTGCAGTCTATTTCTCATAGTGACGACTCCCCTCAAACAAATGACCGTAATTTCCTAACCGTAGGGGCTAGAAGGGTCATTCTTACACCGTTTTGTTCAGAAGAGATGGGGGAATCTTCAAGTGTTGACAATTTAATATTAAAATATGAATTTTTAGAGATATATGACATGGATGACTTAGAAGCCACGAATTCCCCAATATGCAAATTTGAATGCCTGAGACCACATATGTGATTGGCTGGCTGGGAAGCCGTGCAGGCCCTGATTTGTGGATTTGAATTCCTCAGCCCTCAGATATGATTGGCTGGCTTAGAAGCCACGAAGGCCCCAATATGCAAATTTGAATGCCTCAGGACACTTATTTGATTGGCTGGGAAACTGTGCAGGCCCTGATTTGAAAATTTGAATGTCTCAGTCCTCACAGAGGATTGGCTGCCTGGGGACCTGGCAGAAATATATAGAAATACTATTATTAAGCATAAATACTACATTTAGTAGAAATACTATGTTTTAGCACAAATATTATAAAAAGAAGAAAAACTATAATTTAGCAGAAATACTATATTAAGCACAAATCCTATAAAAAGCAGAAATACTATAATTTAGAACAAATAGTATAAAAAGCAGAAATACTATAATTTAGCAGAAATACTATGTTAGGCACAAATCCTATAAAAAGCAGAAATACTATAATTTAGCAGAAATACTATATTAGGCATAAATCCTATGAAAAGCAGAAATAGTATGGTTTAGCAGAAATACTGTATTTAGCACAAGTACCGAAAAGTACCAGAAATACTATGATTTAGCAGAATAGTAATAACTTATTGAAACACAAATGCACAGAGGGACACACAAACACAGGCTCTAATCCAGTCAACCAGTCTAACTATGTTCAATTTAAATCCTACAATGACATGCTGTCAAATAAGGGCAGGGTCCTCTCTCTCCCACTAAACACACACACACACACACACACACACACACACACACACACACACACACAGGGAGAGAGGACTAAGTTTCTAGGTCAGCCTGGGAGCTGCTGAATTTGAATCCACCAATCAGAGAGGCTGTTTACGTTTTCCCGCCAAAACAGGTGCATCTTTTTACACACGCAGCACAGAGACATAGACCTGCTTCTTTCAGTTTATTTCACATAGTGAGGATTCCCCTCAAACAAATGACCATAATTTCCTAACCATAGGGGCTAGAGCGGTCATTCTTACACCGTTTTGTTCAGAAGAGATGGGGGAATCTTCAAGTGTTGACAATTTATCATTAAAATATGAATTTTTAGAGATATATGACATGGATGACTTGTTGACTTAGAAGCCACGAATTCCCCAATATGCAAATTTGAATACCTGGAGCCCACATACATGATTGGCTGGCTGGGAAGCTGTGCAGGCCCTGATTTGTGGATTTGAATTCCTCAGCCCTCAGATATGATTGGCTGGCTTAGAAGCCATGAAGGCCCCAATATGCAAATTTGAATGCCTCAGGACACATATATGATTGGCTGGGAAACCGTGCAGGCCCTGATTTGAAAATTTGAATGTCTAAGTCCTCACAGAGGATTGGCTGCCTGGGGACCTGGCAGAAATATATAGAAATATATAGAAATACTATGATTAAGCATAAATACTACATTTAGTAGAAATACTATGTTTTAGCACAAATACTATAAAAAGCAGAAATACTATAATTTAGCAGAAATACTATATTAAGCACAAATCCTATAAAAAGCAGAAATAGGATGATTAAGCATAAACACTACATTTAGTAGAAATATTATGTTTGAGCAAAAATCCTATAAAAAGCAGAAATACTATATTAGGCACAAATCCCATAAAAAGCAGAAATAGTATGATTAAGCATAAATACTACATTTAGTAGAAATACTATGTTTTAGCACAAATAGTATAAAAAGCAGAAATATTGTAATTTAGCAGAAATACTATATTAGGCACAAATCTTATAAAATAGCAGAAATAGTATTATTTAGCACAATAGTAATAAGTTAAACAGAAAAATTGGAAAAGCAAAATGGACAGCTGAAAAAATGCTGAACATGCTGAGGGTCCCTCAAATATACTTGTTAAATGAAAAAATCAGCAAAAAAATGCACAGGGAGAGAGAAGTAAGTTTCTAGGTCAGCCTGGGAGCTGCTGAATTTGAATCCACCAATCAGAGAGCCTGTGTACTTTTTCCCGCCAAAACATGTACCTCTTTTTACACACGCAGCACAGAGAGGCACAGGATTATTGCAGCCTATTTCTCATAGTGAGGACTCCCCTCAAACAAATGACCATAATTTCCAAACCGTAGGGGCTAGAGCGGTCATTCTTACACCGTTTTGTTCAGAAGAGATGGGGGAATCTTCCAGTGTTTACAATTTATCATTAAAATATGAATTATTAAAGATATTTGACTTGTAATGCACCATAACTGAGTAGAGCGAAGCAAAAACTGCCTTGACTTGCCCTCAAACAACGCTTTGTAACTCGAAATCTATTTGGAGTATCGATATCATTCTTTCACCGTAAGAGACAGCAGGCTTTGGTGAACAATCATGGAAATTTTCAGGTCTCTGTGGAAATCCAACAAAAAGTTATGACGAGAGAAAAAAGTGGTTCATTTCCACAGTTTGAAATCTGAAGAAATCTGAGCGAAGGACGAATTTCCTACCCTCAAACAAGTCCAACTCATTTCAGAACGGTAATAGGTGAGAAAGAAATTCTTGAATTGTGAGCGTCAGGGGTGTCTGAAGATATTCAGGGACAAGCCTCATGTCTTAACTTTGCTTCGTTAAGGAGATATGACGATTCGAATATGCCTCTCATTACAGAAATCCAGCGATGATTTTGAACAAACTCTCCATTGACTTTGTATGGAGAGTTTTCTGACCTTGTGTTGGTCTGAGGAGATTTGCCAAAATTCTATAAATCCCACAACAATGATAGTGACATTTTCTGAAAGCCAGCAAAAATACCTACGTTTTGATGTATAATTTGTGGAAGTTGAGTGAAAATTGAGCAAGTAGCAAGAAGTTGTTCGGACATGAAGTGAAAATTGCAAAAGCTTCAGTGACACACTGGAAGCCAAGAGCATAGCAACCATAACAACGCATGTATTTTGTGAAAAATCACAATTGTGCAACTGAAAACTTTAAGAGGCATAAAAGTAAAATGGTAAAAGATTTGAAAAAGCTGAATCATACCTGAATAGCCCAATAATTTGTGAACATTTTAAAGTTTGAATGGTTGTTCTAGGTGAAAGTATGAGGAAGTAGTTAAGTTTCAAAAACAAGCAAAATTTAGCAGAATTTTGGAAGTTTCCCATTCATTTCAATGGGACAAATTAAAGGAAAAAAGTGGAATATTTTAAAAAGTATAATAGCAAAAAATAGCAAAAATCATAGCGATCATTAGCAGAAATAGCAGAATAGTTTAAAATTTGAACGGTGAAAATCGGCTGAAAATTGTGGAAGTAGTTAAGTGCCAAAAAGTGTACGGAAGCAACTGGAATAATAAAGTATAAAGAATAAAGAGAAACAGGAACTCAATAGTGTGGATGCTTAAAGCATCCACACAATAAAGAATAAAGAGAAACAGGAACTCAATAGTGTGGATGCTTAAAGCATCCACACAACTAGAAAAATTTGCATTTCCTGCGAAAATGCAGTGTGGATGCTTAAAGCTGAAGCTATATGCAAAAAGTAGCTGAAAAAGCTGAAAGGTTGCAGAAATTGTAAAAATTTTGCAGAAGCAAAAGAAGTTTGCTAAAATGGAATAACTTAGCAGAACTGCAATATCTTAGAGGAAACATAATACTTGGCAGAGATACAATAGCATAGCAGAATTTAGCAGAAATATTGTAACTTACCAGAAACATGATAACTTCTCAAAAATACAAGAATTTAGGAGAAATAGTATAAGATAACAGAAAGAATATATTTAGCCAAAAATACTTAAACATTACAGAAACACTATGATTTAGAAAAATAGTACAACAGAGCAGAAATATTGTGATTTACCAGAGACACTGTGATGAACTATGAATATTGTAATTTTAAATTAAGACTATGTTTTAGCACAAATATTATAATTTGGCAGAAATACTATATTAAGCACAAATCCTATAAAAAGCAGAAATGGTATGATTAAGCATAAATACTACATTTAGTAGAAATACTTTGTTTTAGCACAAATCCCATAAAAAGCAGAAATACTGTACTATGATTTAGTAGAAAAACTATAATTAATCAGAAATACTAAATTTAGCAGAAATACTATATTAAGCACAAATCCTATAAAAGCAGAAATAGTATATTAAGCACAAATCTTATAAAATAGCAGAAATAGTATGTTTTAGCACAATAGTAATAAGTTAAACAGAAAAATTGGAAAAGCAAAATGGACAGCTGAAAAAATGCTGAACATGCTGAGGGTCCCTCAAATATACTTGTTAAATGACAAAAATCTGAAAAAAAATTTATGACAGCCACACAATTACAAATATGTACACATGAGGAAACACACATGCACAGAGAGACACACACACAAGATCCAATTCAGTCAACCAGTCTAACTATATTCAATTTAAATCCTACAATGACATGCTGCCAAATAAGGGCAGGGGTCCTCTCTCTCCCACTAAACACACACACACACACACACACACACACACACACACACACACACACACACACACAGAGGGAGAGAGCTGCCGAATTTAAATCCACCAATCAGAGTGGCTGTTTACGTTTTCCCGCCAAAACAGGTGCATCTTTTTACACACGCAGCACAGAGAGGCACAGGATTATTGCAGCCTATTTCTCATAGTGAGGACTCCCCTCAAACAAATGACCATAATTTCCTAACCGTAGGGGCTAGAGCGGTCATTCTTACACCGTTTTGTTCAGAAGAGATGGGGGAATCTTCCAGTGTTAACAATTTATCATTAAAATATGAATTATTGAAGATATTTGACTTGTAATGCACCATAACTGAGTAGAGCGAAGCAAAAACTGCCTTGACTTGCCCTCAAACAACGCTTTGTAACTCGAAATCTATTTGGAGTATCGATATCATTCTTTCACCGTAAGAGACAGCAGGCTTTGGTGAACAATCATGGAAATTTTCAGGTCTCTGTGGAAATCCAACAAAAAGTTATGACGAGAGAAAAAAGTGGTTCATTTCCACAGTTTGAAATCTGAAGAAATCTGAGCGAAGGACGAATTTCCTACCCTCAAACAAGTCCAACTCATTTCAGAACGGTAATAGGTGAGAAAGAAATTCTTGAATTGTGAGCGTCAGGAGTGTCTGAAGATATACCGGGACAAGCCTCATGTCTTAAAGTCGCTTCGTTAAGGAGATATGACGATTCGAATATGCCTCTCATTACAGAAATGCAGCGGTGATTTTGAACAAGCTCTCCATTGACTTTATATGGAGAGTTTTGAGACCTTGTGTTGGTCTGAGGAGATTTGCCAAAATTCTATAAATCCCACAACAATGATAGTGACATGTTCTGAAAGCCAGCAAAAATACCTACGTTTTGATGTATAATTTGTGGAAGTTGAGTGAAAATTGAGCAAGTAGCAAGAAGTTGTTTGGACATGAAGAGAAGACTGCAAAAGCTTCAGTGTCACACTGGAAGCCAAGAGCATAGCAACCATAACAACGCATGTATTTTGTGAAAAATCACAATTTTGCAACTGAAAACTTTAAGAGGCATAAAAGTAAAACGGTAAAAGATTTGAAAAAGCTGAATCATACATGAATAGCCCAATAATTTGTGAACATTTTAAAGTTTGAATGGTTTTTCTAGGCGAAAGTATGAGGAAGTAGTTAAGTTTCAAAAACAAGCAAAATTTAGCAGAATTTTGGAAGTTTTCCATTCATTTCAATGGGACAAATTAAAGGAAAAAAGTGGAATATTTTAAAAAGTATAATAGCAAAAAATAGCAAAAATCATAGCGCAAATTAGCAGAAATAGCAGAATAGTTTAAAATTTGAACGGTGAAAATAGCACAAAAATTGTGGAAGTAGTTAAAGGACGAAAAACGAGCAACTTGAAGAATAATAATAATAACTAGAAAAATTTGCATTTCCTGCGAAAATGCAGTGTGGATGCTTAAAGCTGAAGCTGTATGCAAAAAGTAGCTGAAAAAGCTGAAAAGTTGCAGAAATTGTAAAAACTTTGCAGAAGCAAAAGAAGTTTGCTAAAATGGAATATCTTAGAGGAAACATAATACTTGGCAGAAATACAATAGCATAGCAGAATTTAGCAGAAATATTGTAACTTACCAGAAACATGATAACTTCTCAAAAATACAAGAATTTAGGAGAAATAGTATAAGATAACAGAAAGAATATATTTAGCCAAAAATACTTAAACATTACAGAAACACTATGATTTAGAAAAATAGTACAACAGAGCAGAAATATTGTGATTTACCAGAGACACTGTGATGAACTATGAATATTGTAATTTTAAATTAAGACTATGTTTTAGCACAAATATTATAATTTGGCAGAAATACTATAATTTAGCAGAAATACTATATTAAGCACAAATCCTATAAAAAGCAGAAATGGTATGATTAAGCATAAATACTACATTTAGTAGAAATACTTTGTTTTAGCACAAATCCCATAAAAAGCAGAAATACTGTACTATGATTTAGTAGAAAGACTATAATTAATCAGAAATACTAAATTTAGCAGAAATACTATATTAAGCACAAATCCTATGAAAAGCAGAAATAGTATGATTACGCATAAATACTACATTTAGCAGAAATACTATATTAAGCACAAATCTTATAAAAAGCAGAAATACTATATTAAGCACAAATCCTATAAAAGCAGAAATAGTATATTAAGCACAAATCTTATAAAATAGCAGAAATAGTGTGATTTAGCACAATAGTAATAAGTTAAACAGAAAAATTGGAAAAGCAAAATGGACAGCTGAAAAAATGCTGAACATGCTGAGGTTCCCTCAAATATACTTGTTAAATGACAAAAATCAGCAAAAAAATTTATGACTGCCACACAATTACAAATATGTACACATGAGGAAACACACATGCACAGAGAGACACACACACAAGATCCAATTCAGTCAACCAGTCTAAATATATTGAATTTGAATCTTACAATGGGATCATCCCATTAAAAGGCTTTCTCTCTCTCTCTCTCTCTGTCACACACACACACACACAAACACACACACACACACACACACACACACACACACACACACACACA
This sequence comes from Rhamphochromis sp. 'chilingali', assembly GCF_963969265.1. Lineage (NCBI taxonomy): Eukaryota > Metazoa > Chordata > Actinopteri > Cichliformes > Cichlidae > Rhamphochromis > Rhamphochromis sp. 'chilingali'. The sequence goes on along the minus strand of NC_137943.1, from coordinate 29,506,211 downwards.
GGGAGAGAGAAGTAAGTTTCTAGGTCAGCCTGGGAGCTGGTGAATTTGAATCCACCAATCAGAGAGGCTGTGCACTTTTCCCCACCAAAACAGGTGCATCTGTTTACACACGCAGCAGCACAGAGAGACACAGGATTTTTGCAGTCTATTTCTCATAGTGACGACTCCCCTCAAACAAATGACCGTAATTTCCTAACCGTAGGGGCTAGAACGGTCATTCTTACACCGTTTTGTTCAGAAGAGATGGGGGAATCTTCAAGTGTTGACAATTTAATATTAAAATATGAATTTTTAGAGATATATGACATGGATGACTTGTTGACTTAGAAGCCACGAATTCCCCAATATGCAAATTTGAATGCCTGAGACCACATATGTGATTGGCTGGCTGGGAAGCCGTGCAGGCCCTGATTTGTGGATTTGAATTCCTCAGCCCTCAGATATGATTGGCTGGCTTAGAAGCCACGAAGGCCCCAATATGCAAATTTGAATGCCTCAGGACACTTATTTGATTGGCTGGGAAACTGTGCAGGCCCTGATTTGAAAATTTGAATGTCTCAGTCCTCACAGAGGATTGGCTGCCTGGGGACCAAAAAAAAATAAATAGAAATACTATTATTAAGCATAAATACTACATTTAGTAGAAATACTATGTTTTAGCACAAATACTATAAAAAGAAGAAAAACTATAATTTAGCAGAAATACTATATTAAGCACAAATCCTATAAAAAGCAGAAATACTATAATTTAGAACAAATAGTATAAAAAGCAGAAATACTATAATTTAGCAGAAATACTATGTTAGGCACAAATCCTATAAAAAGCAGAAATACTATAATTTAGCAGAAATACTATGTTAGGCACAAATCCTATAAAAAGCAGAAATACTATAATTTAGCAGAAATACTATATTAGGCATAAATCCTATGAAAAGCAGAAATAGTATGATTTAGCAGAAATACTGTATTTAGCACAAGTACCGAAAAGTACCAGAAATACTATGATTTAGCAGAATAGTAATAACTTATTGAAACACAAATGCACAGAGGGACACACAAACACAGGCTCTAATCCAGTCAACCAGTCTAACTATGTTCAATTTAAATCCTACAATGACATGCTGCCAAATAAGGGCAGGGTCCTCTCTCTCCCACTAACACACACACACACACACACACACACACACACACACACACACACACACACACACACACACACACACACACACACACACACACACACAGGGAGAGAGGACTAAGTTTCTAGGTCAGCCTGGGAGCTGCTGAATTTGAATCCACCAATCAGAGAGGCTGTTTACGTTTTCCCGCCAAAACAGGTGCATCTTTTTACACACGCAGCACAGAGACATAGACCTGCTTCTTTCAGTTTATTTCACATAGTGAGGATTCCCCTCAAACAAATGACCATAATTTCCTAACCATAGGGGCTAGAGCGGTCATTCTTACACCGTTTTGTTCAGAAGAGATGGGGGAATCTTCAAGTGTTGATAATTTATCATTAAAATATGAATTTTTAGAGATATATGACATGGATGACTTGTTGACTTAGAAGCCACGAATTCCCCAATATGCAAATTTGAATACCTGGAGCCCACATACATGATTGGCTGGCTGGGAAGCTGTGCAGGCCCTGATTTGTGGATTTGAATTCCTCAGCCCTCAGATATGATTGGCTGGCTTAGAAGCCATGAAGGCCCCAATATGCAAATTTGAATGCCTCAGGACACATATATGATTGGCTGGGAAGCCGTGCAGGCCCTGATTTGAAAATTTGAATTTCTCAGTCCTCACAGAGGATTGGCTGCCTGGGGACCTGGCAGAAATATATAGAAATACTATGATTAAGCATAAATACTACATTTAGTAGAAATACTATGTTTTAGCACAAATACTATAAAAAGCAGAAATACTATAATTTAGCAGAAATACTATATTAAGCACAAATCCTATAAAAAGCAGAAATAGGATGATTAAGCATAAACACTACATTTAGTAGAAATACTATGTTTGAGCAAAAATCCTATAAAAAGCAGAAATACTATATTAGGCACAAATCCCATAAAAAGCAGAAATAGTATGATTAAGCATAAATACTACATTTAGTAGAAATACTATGTTTTAGCACAAATAGTATAAAAAGCAGAAATATTGTAATTTAGCAGAAATTCTATATTAGGCACAAATCCTATAAAATAGCAGAAATAGTATTATTTAGCACAATAGTAATAAGTTAAACAGAAAAATTGGAAAAGCAAAATGGACAGCTGAAAAAATGCTGAACATGCTGAGGGTCCCTCAAATATACTTGTTAAATGAAAAAATCAGCAAAAAAATGCACAGGGAGAGAGAAGTAAGTTTCTAGGTCAGCCTGGGAGCTGCTGAATTTGAATCCACCAATCAGAGAGCCTGTGTACTTTTTCCCGCCAAAACATGTGCCTCTTTTTACACACGCAGCACAGAGAGGCACAGGATTATTGCAGCCTATTTCTCATAGCGAGGACTCCCCTCAAACAAATGACCATAATTTCCAAACCGTAGGGGCTAGAGCGGTCATTCTTACACCGTTTTGTTCAGAAGAGATGGGGGAATCTTCCAGTGTTTACAATGTATCATTAAAATATGAATTATTAAAGATATTTGACTTGTAATGCACCATAACTGAGTAGAGCGAAGCAAAAACTGCCTTGACTTGCCCTCAAACAACGCTTTGTGACTTGAAATCTATTTGGAGTATCGATATCATTCTTTCACCGTAAGAGACAGCAGGCTTTGGTGAACAATCATGGAAATTTTCAGGTCTCTGTGGAAATCCAACAAAAAGTTATGACGAGAGAAAAAAGTGGTTCATTTCCACAGTTTGAAATCTGAAGAAATCTGAGCGAAGGACGAATTTCCTACCCTCAAACAAGTCCAACTCATTTCAGAACGGTAATAGGTGAGAAAGAAATTCTTGAATTGTGAGCGTCAGGGGTGTCTGAAGATATTCGGGGACAAGCCTCATGTCTTAACTTTGCTTCGTTAAGGAGATATGACGATTCGAATATGCCTCTCATTACAGAAATCCAGCGGTGATTTTGAACAAGCTCTCCATTCACTTTATATGGAGAGTTTTCTGACCTTGTGTTAGTCTGAGGAGATTTGCAAAAATTCTATAAATCCCACAACAATGATGGTGACATTTTCTGAAAGCCAGCAAAAATACCTACGTTTTGATGTATAATTTGTGGAAGTTGAGTGAAAATTGAGCAAGTAGCAGGAAGTTGTTCGGACATGAAGTGAAAATTGCAAAACCTTCAGTGGCACACTGGAAGCCAAGAGCATAGCAACCATAACAACACATGTATTTTGTGAAAAATCACAATTTTGCAACTCAAAACTTTAAGAGGCATAAAAGTAAAACAGTAAAAGATTTGAAAAAGCTGAATCATACCTGAATAGCCCAATAATTTGTGAACATTTTAAAGTTTGAATGGTTGTTCTAGGTGAAAATATGAGGAAGTAGTTAAGTTTCAAAAACAAGCAAATTTTAGCAGAATTGCAGAAGTTTCCCATTCATTTCAATGGGACAAATTAAAGGAAAAAAGCTTAATATTTTAAAAAGTATAATAGTTAAAAATAGCAAAAATCGTAGCGTAAATTAGCAGAAATAGCAGAATAGTTTAAAATTTGAACGGTGAAAATCGGCTGAAAATTGTGGAAGTAGTTAAGTGCCAAAAAGTGTACGGAAGCAACTAGAATAATAACTAGAAAAATTTGCATTTCCTGCGAAAATGCAGTGTGGATGCTTTAAAGCTGAAGCTGTATGCAAAAAGTAGCTGAAAAAGCTGAAAAGTTGCAGAAAGTGTAAAAACTTTGCAGAAGCAAAAGAAGTTTGCTAAAATGGAATAACTTAGCAGAACTGCAATATCTTAGAGGAAACATAATACTTGGCAGAAATACAATAGCATAGCAGAATTTAGCAGAAATATTGTAACTTACCAGAAACATGATAACTTCTCAAAAATACAAGAATTTAGGAGAAATAGTATAAGATAACAGAAAGAATATATTTAGCCAAAAATACTTAAACATTACAAAAACACTATGATTTAGAAAAATAGTACAACAGAGCAGAAATATTGTGATTTACCAGAGACACTGTGATGAACTATGAATATTGTAATTTTAAATTAAGACTGTTTTAGCACAAATATTATAATTTGGCAGAAATACTATAATTTAGCAGAAATACTATATTAAGCACAAATCCTATAAAAAGCAGAAATGGTATGATTAAGCATAAATACTACATTTAGTAGAAATACTTTGTTTTAGCACAAATCCTATAAAAAGCAGAAATACTGTACTATGATTTAGTAGAAAAACTATAATTAATCAGAAATACTAAATTTAGCAGAAATACTATATTAAGCACAAATCCTATGAAAAGCAGAAATAGTATGATTAAGCATAAATACTACATTTAGCAGAAATACTATATTAAGCACAAATCTTATAAAAAGCAGAAATACTATATTAAGCACAAATCCTATAAAAAGCAGAAATACTATGATTAAGCATAAATACTACATTTAGTAGAAATACTATATTAAGCACAAATCTTATAAAAAGCAGAAATACTATATTAAGCACAAATCCTATAAAAGCAGAAATAGTATATTAAGCACAAATCTTATAAAATAGCAGAAATAGTATGATTTAGCACAATAGTAATAAGTTAAACAGAAAAATCGGAAAAGCAAAATGGACAGCTGAAAAAATGCTGAACATGCTGAGGTTCCCTCAAATATACTTGTTAAATGACAAAAATCTGCAAAAAAATTTATGACAGCCACACAATTATAAATATGTACACATGAGGAAACACACATGCACAGAGAGACACACACACAAGATCCAATTCAGTCAACCAGTCTAAATATATTGAATTTGAATCTTACAATGAGATCATCCCATTAAAAGGCTTTCTCTCTCTCTCTCTCTCTCTCTCTCTGTCAGACACACACACACACACACACACACGCACACACAAACACAAAGAGGGAGAGAGCTGCTGAATTTGAATCCACCAATCAGAGTGGCTGTGTACTTTTTCCCGCCAAAACAGGTGCTTCTGTTTACACACGCAGCACAGAGAGACACAGGATTATTGCAGTCTATTTCTCATAGTGACGACTCCCCTCAAACAAATGACCATAATTTCCTAACCATAGGGGCTAGAGCGGTCATTCTTACACCGTTTTGTTCAGAAGAGATGGGGGAATCTTCAAGTGTTGACAATTTATCATTAAAATATGAATTTTTAGAGATATATGACATGGATGACTTGTTGACTTAGAAGCCACGAATTCCCCAATATGCAAATTTGAATACCTGGAGCCCACATACATGATTGGCTGGCTGGGAAGCTGTGCAGGCCCTGATTTGTGGATTTGAATTCCTCAGCCCTCAGATATGATTGGCTGGCTTAGAAGCCATGAAGGCCCCAATATGCAAATTTGAATGCCTCAGGACACATATATGATTGGCTGGGAAACCGTGCAGGCCCTGATTTGAAAATTTGAATGTCTAAGTCCTCACAGAGGATTGGCTGCCTGGGGACCTGGCAGAAATATATAGAAATATATAGAAATACTATGATTAAGCATAAATACTACATTTAGTAGAAATACTATGTTTTAGCACAAATACTATAAAAAGCAGAAATACTATAATTTAGCAGAAATACTATATTAAGCACAAATCCTATAAAAAGCAGAAATAGGATGATTAAGCATAAACACTACATTTAGTAGAAATATTATGTTTGAGCAAAAATCCTATAAAAAGCAGAAATACTATATTAGGCACAAATCCCATAAAAAGCAGAAATAGTATGATTAAGCATAAATACTACATTTAGTAGAAATACTATGTTTTAGCACAAATAGTATAAAAAGCAGAAATACTGTAATTTAGCAGAAATACTATATTAGGCACAAATCTTATAAAATAGCAGAAACAGTATGATTTAGCACAATAGTAATCAGTTAAACAGAAAAATTGGAAAAGCAAAATGGACAGCTGAAAAAATGCTGAACATGCTGAGGGTCCCTCAAATATACTTGTTAAATGAAAAAATCAGCAAAAAAATGCACAGGGAGAGAGAAGTAAGTTTCTAGGTCAGCCTGGGAGCTGCTGAATTTGAATCCACCAATCAGAGAGCCTGTGTACTTTTTCCCGCCAAAACATGTGCCTCTTTTTACACACGCAGCACAGAGAGGCACAGGATTATTGCAGCCTATTTCTCATAGTGAGGACTCCCCTCAAACAAATGACCATAATTTCCAAACCGTAGGGGCTAGAGCGGTCATTCTTACACCGTTTTGTTCAGAAGAGATGGGGGAATCTTCCAGTGTTTACAATTTATCATTAAAATATGAATTATTAAAGATATTTGACTTCTAATGCACCATAACTGAGTAGAGCGAAGCAAAAACTGCCTTGACTTGCCCTCAAACAACGCTTTGTAACTCGAAATCTATTTGGAGTATCGATATCATTCTTTCACCGTAAGAGACAGCAGGCTTTGGTGAACAGTCATGGAAATTTTCAGGTCTCTGTGGAAATCCAAAAAAAAATTATGACGAGAGAAAAAAGTGGTTCATTTCCAGAGTTTTAAATCTGAAGAAATCTGAGCGAAGGACGAATTTCCTACCCTCAAACAAGTCCAACTCATTTCAGAACGGTAATAGGTGAGAAAGAAATTCTTGAATTGTGAGCGTCAGGGGTGTCTGAAGATATTCGGGGACAAGCCTCATGTCTTAAAGTCGCTTCGTTAAGGAGATATGACGATTCGAATATGCCTCTCATTACAGAAATCCAGCGATGATTTTGAACAAGCTCTCCATTGACTTTATATGGAGAGTTTTGAGACCTTGTGTTGGTCTGAGGAGATTTGCAAAAATTCTATAAATCCCACAACAATGATAGTGACATTTTCTGAAAGCCAGCAAAAATACCTACGTTTTGATGTATAATTTGTGGAAGTTGAGTGAAAATTGAGCAAGTAGCAAGAAGTTGTTCGGACATGAAGTGAAAATTGCAAAACCTTCAGTGGCACACTGGAAGCCAAGAGCATAGCAACCATAACAACGCATGTATTTTGTGAAAAATCACAATTTTGCAACTCAAAACTTTAAGAGGCATAAAAGTAAAACAGTAAAACATTTGAAAAAGCTGAATCATACCTGAATAGCCCAATAATTTGTGAACATTTTAAAGTTTGAATGGTTGTTCTAGGTGAAAATATGAGGAAGTAGTTAAGTTTCAAAAACAAGCAAATTTTAGCAGAATTGCAGAAGTTTCCCATTCATTTCAATGGGACAAATTAAAGGAAAAAAGCTTAATATTTTAAAAAGTATAATAGTTAAAAATAGCAAAAATCGTAGCGTAAATTAGCAGAAATAGCAGAATAGTTTAAAATTTGAACGGTGAAAATCGGCTGAAAATTGTGGAAGTAGTTAAGTGCCAAAAAGTGTACGGAAGCAACTAGAATAATAATAATAATAATAATAAAGAATAAAGAGAAACAGGAACTCAATAGTGTGGATGCTTAAAGCATCCACACAATAATAATAATAATAATAATAAAGAATAAAGAGAAACAGGAACTCAATAGTGTGGATGCTTAAAGCATCCACACAATAATAATAACTAGAAAGCGAAAATTTCTGAAGAAATTTTAAGTGTGCCTATGCCGCCGCTAATCAGTATAGTTTGCCATTCAAACGGCTACAGAGAGCAAAACTCACCAGAGCAGCCATTCTCCACCATGAACTATGGTAAAACCAAACACCGCTCGCGCCTCACAGATGACAGCTTACGGTTTTGTGTAAAGATGAGGTGACTTCGTACAGCCCCAATTTGTAGACGCTGTGCGCAGAGGTTCATAAGCAGACCCGACAATGTTTGCATGAACACACTTTGAAGCATTACGTTATGGACCACTTTTCACACATAGTTGCTGTACCCACACAGCCGGCTGTAGCTTTTCATCTCATAGCCCGACACATACACAAAAAAAAAAAAAAAAAAAAAAAAAAGCAGAGAGAGCACAGACTTTACACCTGAGAGGCGTGATTGCAGATGCCGCTGAGGTGGGTCCACCTCCCCTGCAGCGGCACTGCAGACCACGCCCTGCCACACACATCAAACACGTAAAATAAATATTTATGCACTTTTCATTCACTTTTTGTTTTTTGTTATTTTTACACAGTGTTCTGAATGATTAACAATGGTCTACAGCCAATCTTGTGTATTATTATACAAACTTTGGTTGTAAGATTCAGATAACTATTTAATAAAAGCTAAATATTTTATATGAGAGTAAGAAAGAAAAGTATATCTTTGTCTCATACTCTCATCAGACAATACATGAACCTCTCAATAAACAAAATATATGCTCGGCTTAAATGACAAACCGCTATTTTACACAGTGGAACACTTATTTTTAAACAAAACCAATGCAGTTCGCCACTGACAGTGCTTACCTTTGCACATCACAGTAAACACTGAACCAAGATGGCGCCCACGCGAACGAGAAATCTGAACTACGGTGTACTGCAGAGGACAAATGGTAAAAATTGCTAAAATTTACAACATATATGCAGCTCAACAGCGACACCTTGTGACTTATTCCAGTCACTACCTTACATATACATAACGTCTTACCTGACATTCAGTTCACCGGACACTCATACTGAATCACCAGCCCATATAAATGAAAAATAACACGACAGCGTGAGCGGGCCTGGGTGTCAGCCAGCCCAGCCTGGGTGTCAGCCAGCCCGACCTGGGTGGCAGCCAAGCCGCGCTAGCCAGCTAGCCGGCTAGCTGCCATGCGGCGGTGAAACGAGAGCGTGAGCCGGCCTGGGTATCAGTCAGCCCGGCCTAGGTGTCAGCCAAGCCGCCCTAGCCAGCTAGCTGCCATGCGGCGCTAGCAGTAACATCGTGAGAGATATGGGACTTCTTGATAAAATATGGGACTTCTTGATAAAACGAGCAGATATTTGAAGTTTACACCCCTACATTCTCGCCTGAAAATAGGGGAGGCTGTCATAAAGTTCAACATCAGTAACTTAGCGCGCACAGCTGTATAGAAACTCCGTCGTGCTAGCTAGCACGCAGTACAGTTATTGTAACTGTCAGCACAACGAAAATAAACTACACCTAAACTCGGTTTATATCTGACCCAAATAGAGTGCAGTTAATAACGTCTTACCTGAAATTCAGTTCACCAGCTGCCTGCTTCTCCTGCATTGGGTTTCCCTTATCCACGATTGAGCTCCGCGTTAGCCACCACCGGTCGATCGGTGTTTCTTTCCCCGCATACGAGGGGAAGAGACATATACCAGTGGCTAACGCGGAGCTAGCTAGCCACCGGTATATGAACAACTCAGTTATTTTTTCCACATCGACCAGCATCATCGGCCCATATAAACGAAAAATAAGTCCAGCTAAGACAAAGACTGTTTGCGGAGCGATCGGGGGTGAAAGGAGTTAGAGACGCCTCACTGAAAGCCAAGCCTGGGTGCTTTTGAGCGAAGCGGCGCTAGCTAGCCGAGCTAGCTAGCCGGCCGAACTAGCTAGCCGGCTAGCAGCAACATCGTGAGAAATCTGTTGCTAATATGGGATGTTTTGACAAAACGAGCAGATATTTGACGTTTACACACCTACATTCTCACCTGAAAATATCTTAAAAGTTTACTTTGTGACCTAGAAACACAAATAAGAGGAATATATTAAACCAAGTGGCAGCCGCCATTGTTTGACTGGTAGAGGCGTGCTTTGAATTGTGGGATATGCAGTTTTCCACCAAGCGTACACCATTGCCGTTACCGTAACTATTCAATGCTTCGTGCAACCTTAAGAATTCCAATGGTTCCTGAAAGCACCAACGCTGTGCGCGCCGTTCGTATTGTTGTCATTATGGTAATCCAAATACGGGGACATACCACTAGAGTGAGCCAACACACCACAAATTAAGTGAGTGAGCAAACACACCACAAAGTAAGTAAAGTTTCACTTTCGTTCGTTCCCATTCATTTGAATGGGCAAAAACTTGCATTAAAATATTCATATTTAAAAAACTATAGAAGTAATAAACACCAAAAGTCATAGCAACTCATTCCAGCTCCAGCCGCACACAATGATATATCATATGTGAACCTTGTCTCAAAACTGTGGGGCGAGTTAAGGTCCAAAATTTCAGGCGGAAAAAGAATAATAATAATAATAATAATAAATCCGAGCAATAGTAATAAGTGTGCCTTCGCATAGGCACACTTAATAATAATAAAGAATAAAGAGAAACAGGAACTCAATAGTGTGGATGCTTAAAGCATCCACACAATAAAGAGAAACAGGAACTCAATAGTGTGGATGCTTAAAGCATCCACACAATTAACGACGCGAATATATTACACACGAAAAACGATAAATAAAATGCATCTAAATTTCACGTCTTCACTTTGTTTATATACCTTCTGCTTAAGTTGCGTGGTAGAGCATTGGAGTGAATCATGGTCATTGCTTCACTTATTGGCTTTGACTTCATCTGATAAATACTGAATCATCCTACTGTTGCTGCTCTTGGATGGAAAACTTGCACGTGTGGCACTGTGAACCAGCTGGGCTCAAATCTTACTGAAAGGTATGACTTTCAGATGTTTCTGACGCAGTAATGACTCAGCATTTAATATCGGGGCTCTTTAAATAAGGGACGCGTTAATAGACATCAGATTTTTACAGTCACGGAAATTTCTGATTTGTTCTGCCGTGGGAAATGTGAAGTTTGGTAACATCTGAAGTCAGAAAGGTTACGTTTCAGCATTTGCGTTTACTTTTAGAGCCACATGCTATGTAGATTTTAAGAAAAGTTGACAAGTCAAAAACTTGTATACAAATCATGCTGATAACTACCATATGTCAGTACGCCAAATGTGCTACATTTTAGCAGCAAATTGCTTCACTACTGTAAGCTTTCTACCTTATTTTCTGTTGTTTAGTGATGTTTAATAGTAGACCTTGCTGCTGAGAGCTGTACATTAGTTTTGTAGGTTTCACGTTAAATAATTATAATCTCTATTATTCAGTTGCAGAAAATAATGTCTTTAGTCGTGGTGAAACAACTTCTAACTAAAACAAATAAATCATGTGGAGTACTTGTAGATGTATTATTATTACTAGCTATATTACTGGGTAGAGTACTCTGGGCGTAGAATCTGCTGGAGAAATCATGTATCTCATCTGGCCTGCTGAGAAGGATCTGGAACTGGTGCCTCTGTGACCCCATCACGGACTGATGGCCGGATGAGTTGCTGCTGTTAATGTTGTCATTATCAGTGTGGCCAACTCCTCAGTAAGGAAAATCGCTATTGGTTGTCCTAAAAGTCGCTAGAAGTTGCTAAATGACATCATTGCCTAATTTGCATAATTGGTCATGCATACGTAGAAGAGACAAAGTGAGTAAAAAACACCCTAAATGCATTTAGAATATATTTAGAACTGCAAATTAAATAATTTTAGCAATTATTTAAGAGGATACAATTTCAATTGTACTGAAATATTCTAGCATAGACTTTGTCAATAAAAGGTTTCTCTTTGAGGTTCCACAGGGTTTCATCTTGGGTCCTCTGATGTTTATATTTAGTTTTAAAAGTTAATCATCTTTACCTCCAACTGTTTTTTTTTTTTTTTTAATCGACTTATTTATTTTGTATTGCTTCTGTATGTACATTTCAGTAAGTTTTACTTTTATTGTACATTAAACTATGATGACTACTTCTCTGGCAGTAATAGTGCACAAACTGTAAATAAAGCATTTCTGTTCTGTTGAGTGAAAATAACCATTTAATCAGTTCTTTGTGAACTAGCGCTGAAAACCTCTGATATGGCTGTCAAGTGCGGTGGAACGTCAGTAGTGGTCTGCAGTGAAAGGTTTGAAGTTTCAAACCATGTTTTTTGCTTTAATACTAAATGCATGTGCCACTTGGATTATGTGAAGGAGCCATCTGTCTAGTAAATGTTTTGTTTTAGTTGAATTTTGTACATTGATCATAGAAAGCAGCTCCCTGGTGCACATTGGCAACTTGAAGTTTTGCAACTTCTTAACTTTTTCCAGCAAACCAAAATGCTTTTGGGCAGCCCATCAACGTAGTAGCTGAAATTAGCTCTTTTATTTACAGCTGGACGATTGCTATGGCGTCCTTTTTCAAATCGCCTCCTTGGTAATGACAGTAATTATCACAATCCAAGTCCTCAAACAAGGCGTTTTTGGCCAGCTTCGTCCATTTCACTCCCCAATCCAGACTCTCATCATTAGGTCCTTTGGGAAGTATAACTGGCATGCCTGCTGCAAGGCTGTGTGTGTGTGTGTGTGTGGGGGGGGGGGTCTCACATTGTGTACCATAACCAGCTTGGCTCATTGCCAGGCAGTGAGACCTGATCATCAGTGTCATGACCTTGTGTTGTGTTGAAACATCTTCTCACTTTGTGTGTGTGCTGCCGTTAATCTGCACATGTGTACGTGTGTGTGGAAAAAGGAGGAGGGGATCAACACTATGAGAGTGTTTTGGTTTCACTGGATTGTTTTCTGAAGGAAAGCTTTTGAAAAATCTGAGAGGAGTGTGTGAAGTCGAGCTGAGGGTTGCATGTGCCTCGGATATTGATATGTACTTGAGCACATTAATGCATGTGATCTTTCATGTGATTTCTTTTGCAAATTCTGCAGCATTTTTAGATGTAGGAAATAAAATTAAATCAATCAATAAGTGTGCATGTGAATAAAAATCACAAGTTGGTTGCCCTGTGCTTAATCTTTTACTGAAAGTGCAAAACCATCAACATAAATAAGGATAAAAACCACAAGATGGCAATAAATGAATGGAAGAAATGGCACCATTTGCATGTGACCATATCCTTGAACCTGGGAACACCAAATGTCCTTGCCAGATGGCTCAATGATCCAGGTGTTAACTGGTCAGCTATGGCAGACTGTAAAAATTAATTGTATGTAAATGTTACTGTTTGTTTTCTGAGAAGATATTCTCACTGCAAGTATTAGCATTAATATCTGTATGCATTAACTGAAACTGTGAGTTGTGTGTTGCTTGAACCTGTTGGTCTGATTGGGTCATTCTCTCTCCACTTTGCATTTTTGCTCCATGCTTGTACGGGCTTTATCCAGGTGCCCAATTTTCTACCCACAAGACATGCATGCAGTGATTCAAAATTGGCCGGAGGTGTGGATTTTAGCGTGAAAGGGCCCTTAGATTTCCATGCCTTTGATGGACTGGCACTCTATCCAGGGTGTACCCTACCTCTTGCTCTTGCCAAATATCTGCTGGGACAGGCTCCAATCACCCATCCACCAGTGTGACCAGCACTACTCCTATGCAGCCACAGCTGAATATTCAGTCATGAGAACGGTCTGAACCGCATTCGTGTGTCAGAAATGCATGCATCAGAATGTAAAGAGTTATAATTAGCTGTATTAATGAGTGTGTTATGGTACACGCAGATAAAAACAGTTGAAATAACATTGCCAGACTGTGTTTCAGATACGTGACTATCACTGCATTACACTTCTTTGTACATGTGCCCTTGAACATGTGCTCTCTGAATGCGGCATATATAGAAGCTACGTTTTATTACATGTGAACAGTAAGTGCATAATAATAGGATGTGTCTACCAGAAGCCCAGTGTTAGCCAGTATGTAGCTGCTGTTGCTCTCAGCCCACCACAGCAGACTAATGGATCACTGTCAGTTTCTCCTGTAATTACTGAGATATGACTGTGTCATTATAGAAATACCACCCCCTCCTCCATCATTCCACAGCCGTTAAATGCACGGGTGTTATTGTGTGTGGGTGTGCATGTTCCCGCTCCAGTATGCACATACACATTCAACTATACATCCAGTGAAATAAAGGGTTATTTTTGGGGATGCTTTAAACCTTTTGTGAAAGTTTGCTCTGCAAGTATCTCGTCCATCAGTTCTGTAACTTCACAGGTTTTCTCATAGAAGTTCCATTGCATCGTTTAATTAATTTAATTAAAAGTGACAAATTGCAGACGTTTTCTGCATTATAAGAAGGCTAAACTATTACTACCATAAATACAAAGAATTTAGTTGCAGCAACACGTTTGTGATTGAAGCTTATTATTTGTACACTACTTATTGGTGAGCCTACTTCCTGACACTGTGCTTTAATTTAGGGTTAAATCGTTCCTTTAAACATTTGTTGAAATAACGTAACTGGATTTCATTTTTTAGCATGAGGATTAATCCTAATGAATCTGCTTTAAAATATCAAAAGTGTATAATTAAATCTCATCTAGGGTATTTTCATCACAGTAATTTCAAATTTTCAAAAAAATGTTACCTTCATTGATGAAACATGGCAGTTTCCTGAATAATGTACATGTGCTTTGTTTATTTTATTTTATTTATTTTTTTACTTATTTCAGTTATTTCAACAACGATTCTAAGAAACCAGGATTTTTTTTTTTTTTTTCCACCATCGTGAAAGGGAAAATGGTATCTCATGACCCTCAGTCAGGGAAATACCCAGTCACAATCACAGTGCTATTAAAAAACATCAGGGTTTCATTGCTGTGGTTTACAATAAAACATTGTCCAGCTCCTGCTGAACAGCTGAATATTTTATTTATATTACTTATTTATTTTTTTACAGTGTCATCTTTAAGCTTAAATTAAATGACAATGACTAATTGAAATTTTACACTTTAAAACCAAATGATATCTTATAATATCTTATAATAACCTTATAATATCCATCCATCTTTCCATTTTATTAACCGCTTATCCAGTTTACAATCACAAGGGCACTGAAGCCTATCCTAGCTGTCATAGAGTGAGAGGTGGAGAACACCTTGGACAGGTCGCCAATCTACTGCTTGGCTAACTCAGAGAGGCAGACAATCGCTCACCCTCACATTCACAACAATGGTCAAATTAGAGTCACCAGTTTAGTTAATGTTCATGTGTCTTGACTGAGAGGAAGCTGGAGTAACTGGAAGAACCCGCACAGGCACAAAAGATGCAAACTCCACACAGAAACACCCTATCCTGTGTTCAGATCTGCTGGTCGTTTATCAAAATGTGGGGTGTAATCTTTGCTTAAGCCTAATCAACTGCCTAAACTTCATCAAACAGCAGCAAAAATAACCACAGTAAAAGACAGAAAATCTCTCTCCGCAACACCAGCAGCATCTGACAAAACATCAGTATTTGATGAGAACATGTAGGTCAGAGGGGAGGAGCCTAGAGATTGGTTTGTAGAATGAGGAAGTTCAGGAAAATGTATGGAAGAAGAGGCTGATGAAAAGAAGTGGAGTAGTGAAAGAAGAAGAAAGCTGACAAGAGTACAAACAGCTGTGGGATAAGGTGGTGAATGAAAAGGACGAGGTATTGTGTAAGTGGTCCGAGGATGCGCACAAAGGATGTGTCACAGGTTAGAGAGATTAAAGATGGAAACTGACAAGAAAAGAGAAGAAGGATAAGGAGTGTTTTGAGGGGATAATGAATAAAGAATTACAGGCTGCATTGTGAAGAGATGGTGGAGCTGGGAGTGTAAGTAAAGGATTAGTATAAAAAAATGGGACGGTGGTTAGTCCATATGAAAGACATTGAGAGACAAAGAGGTCAACAGGCGAGATGACGGTGAAGTTTCTAAATAGAGTGTTTCGCTGTTTTGGAAATGAAGTGGATGAAGAGATGAAATGGGCTAGTATGCTTGCAGTTCTGAAGAATAAGGGTTATGTGCAGAGCTGTAGTAAATATACAAATAATAAGCCATAGTGGGGGAGTTAGTTGTGGAAAGTATTGGAAGCTAGGCTAGGATTAGTGAGATGCAGCCAAGAAGTGGGCTACAGATGCAGTGCTTGCTTTGACTTTGAGAGTACTGCTAGACAAACAGTCTTTGAGGACTTGGAGAAAGCATATGATAAAGTGCTGTGACAGGAGGTGTGGTACTGGGTAAAGAAGTCAGGAGTGTGTGACATTGGTTTATTATATGTATGAGTGTCGTGGGACTATAGTGAGGTGTGTGACAGATGGTTTTTAGGTGGAGGTGGGAATACGCCAAGGGTTGGCTCCGAGCCCTTTTCTGTTTGCAGTTTTGATAGACAGGCTGACAGGGAAGATCAGGCGAGGGTCTCTGTGGATATTTGCAGATGACATTGTGATTTGTAGTGAGATTGGGGTGACTTGCCTGGAAAGTTCAGGGAATGCTGTGGAGACAAGGTGTAATAAAATACAGCAGAAGAAGGGCAGAATAGTTGTGCATGAGTAAGAAGAAGGAATGTGGGATCACGAGGATGCAAGGAGTAGAGGGTTCAAAGAAAGTTAAAAGTTTGGGAGATGTACCGGGTCCGAATCCCGGATAAGCCCCCATATGTCTATGAAACAGCTGGGAAAGACAGACGGGTTTGGGAAGGTATATCACAGGGGCAACTCAGGTTAGTTGGTAAGACAGGCAAGATGGAGCAGCCAAGCAAAAGGAAAAAAAGGAATGCCAAAAAGGTTGTTTATGGATGTGGCGAGAGAGAGTGCAGGCGGTAGGCGTAATAAAGAGCAGGACAAAATGGAAATAGATATTCAGCTGTGGCGTCGCCTAATAGAAGAGGAAGATATTGTTGTTCTTATTATACATATATCTTTATATTAACACATAAACATATGGCTTCACTTTTAATAGCGCTCTCAACACTTTCTATATGTCACTCCTCCATCTTTTCACACTCACCTACATGCTGAAATCCACTTTAATGAAGCCACACTCCCCACCATTAGAGTGATTTATTAGGCTGTTATTGGTCTTTTATTAAATCCTGATGAATGGCTCTGAATTCCTGGAAGCACTTTGCATTAAAATAGAAAAATGTCAAGTTGTCAAAAAATATCAACAGGCGTCAATACAGTAGAAAACAGTTGTGCTCAGTCTTCAAAAGCTTGACTCTGTTGTCATAACACAAACACAAGTTCTGTTCTCGCTTTACAATCTGCGTCACTAACATGTACTTTGCCACCGATGCTATTTCAGTCATGCTTGGCAGTGTTATGAGTGCATCGTGCTGCCAACGATTTTTTATTGTCTCCACTCCGGCATGTACTGGTGCGGAAAAAATAATCAGAAGACTAAAACTAGAAACTAAATCAGATTTGAACACTGACTGGAAACATTAAAGTCTATCGGGATCTTTGGATTGTAATACAAACTGTTGAGATGAGAGTCTTGTGTCTCCTCGCTCTCTGCCAGACCGACTCAGCTGCTCATTTGCTGATCTCTTACTGTGTTTTTATGTCACTCAATCACTCGTTCTGCTCGCTCTCGCTAACACTCGCTCACCCCATCGTCCTTTGTGTTTACATTGCAGGATCCATTTCTGCATGCAATTATGTTCAAGCAGGTGTGTGTAGTGCAAATTTAGTAACTGGTGAAACTGTAGGAACAATTACTTTACGTAGGCTCGAGGGTGTTTTTTGAGGCCCTTTCCCAAAAGGGTGTTTCAGTTATTTATTTTGCTAACCCCCTGGAAGTCTAATAGTTTTAATTTTTATAGACCTGTTGCTCCTCTTGCTGTTTTTAATGGTTGCTGAATTGAAAAATAAACTTGTTTTGCATTAAAACTGGTGTTTCGGCGCACTACACTATTGCTACATGCTAAAATTAAAACTTAACCACTTAACCACATTTTTGCTGTTGTACGTTTTTTTTTTTTTTTTAACCTCCTAAGACCCGAACTCTTCCACGGCATGCATTTTTAATTTCTCTTTGATATTTTGGCATATTGGGGCCCGATGAATGTAAAAACAAAGAATTACCAGATTTTTTTTTTTTTACCTTATTTTTGTTTTTAAGAAAAATAAGAGCCACATATGAGGATATTTGTTTAAAAATTTGATAGAACAGTAGCAGTATAATGTCCTCGTAAGTGGATATCAGGCCCTTGTAGAGCAAAATGTAGTATTTTGGTCTAAATAACCCAAAATGTGATGTCCACATATGTGGACACCAGGTCCTAGGATGTTAAATTTAAATTGTTCACCATGAGCATTCATTGTGCACACAGTGCTAGAAACCCCAAGTGCAAGACTGGCATGTGTACATTTAATTTAAAACATACTTTACTGCTATTGTTATTTTTAAAATCTTCTCCAGGGACACTGACCTTAATCTAAGCAACTGCTGAAGAGATTAAATTGCACAGAGCAGCTCATCAGCGAGTATGACAAACGCTGATGTTGAGGGAAACTAAACTCTTGTTTGCAAAGAGCAGAAGATTGCAAAAGTGTTTTCTTTAAGCATACAGTTGTTCAGAATTATGCTGCAGTGAGTAATTAGCCCCTCTTATAAGTGTCTAATAATCACATTTTTATCTTTATTTAACCAAGGATGATGTGCTGAACAAGCAAGCTCTCATTAATTATAGGCAGCTCCACCTGGGACTGTTCTGCTGTTTACCACTGAGAGACTCCTGCAGGCCCAGGATATTAGAAAGGTCATGAGGTTTGAGCTATGACTTTTATTCTTCATGCATGTTTTGTAACTGTTATGCACTAGATGGTAAAATCCAAAGGGCACATTCTCTGCTCCTCCAAAGGACTCAGTCGATACTCTTAACTCCTTCATGAGCTTTTGGAGAAAAGAAAAATGGAGTTTGTGTTCTTGTCGTAAGTTTAAGATATTCTCATTAGTCTCAATGTCTAGTGCAATGATGAAAGTAATTTTGTTGGAGAACTCCAGTGCAAAGGACTAAACATGAATGCATTAATCACAGGAGGCCAGCAGTGCAGCACTAATGTTTTCTGTCTTGTGGTCAACTTGTGATTGACAGTTTAGTCAGTGCAGTGCGTCTATTATTGTAATTAAAGTGTTGTTTATCCTGAATGTTGTTACTGTAACCACGATTTGAATAGAACAAAAATGCTATAGCTAATGGCCCCTGAAATTCCACACTCTGTCCTCGTGTGCCATGACCCTGCGCTTTGTTTTAGGCCTATTGTTGCTCTTTCGTTGTCAACATTGCCTTATTCTCATTCAAAGTATTTATTTTCCTACAAGTTTGGACATGTTCTCTGGGGATTCCATGACAGGCATTGTGGGAACTGTAGGACGTCATGCTTCACTAGATAAGACCTTTTAAAAACGTGATCACAAACTCCTGTAATGGACTTGAGTTTAATCTGAGACAGCAGTGAAGTTTCACTATATGTTGAATACTATTATACATTAGCATAGATCCATAGATATTAGTATATACTACTAACACAAAAATTAGGGTATAATATATCAACAGACAAAAGAACAACAAAAAACCACTCCAGATAACGCAGTTCTCTCCCCTGTCAGCTCTCTTTTCACAGAACAAGTTCAGTCTTTGTCAGTGTTATTTCCATCCACCCAAATCACCCTCATTAATAACGAAAATAGACTAAATATGCAATAGACGTGTCCCCAATATACTTGTAACTATTTTCAGAGGAAAGACGTGTAATTTAACAATTCAAGTATCTAATATATTTCATGAACGTATCTGGAGCAAACTATTAAATGTGGGATGTAGGTCGCCAACAAAGGACCGAATAAACCTCCCTCCAATACTTTTCTCCTCGTGACTACGTGTCAGATGTGGATTCTCGTTGGCTCATATGGTCGCTGTCCACACCTCACCTTACACCAGACCCACATGCCAGCCTGAGTTTGCGTGCGCATTTATCCCCGCGAGCACGCGTTGGGAGCGCAAAGAGGGCGCACCGGTGTCAGTTTGCTCCAGCCCCTTTGTAGCGGTCGGTCGCTGGTGGCTGCGCGCAAGGCGTCTAGAAGCAGAAATTTGGGGAGTGGAAATTCCGCTGTTACTTTCACGTCTTCCTGACATTTCTGCTGCGGCGGTCAGTCAGTCGCTGAGAGCGGAGAGAGGCGGAGAAAGAGCTGAGCTGAAATAAGGAGTGAAGATCTGGAGAGCGGCGCTCCGATGTTCCCCGCGGCTGGGTTTCCTCTGAATACCGTTTAACTAGTGATTTCTCTTTTTCCATTTCCCACTTGGAAGTATGTCTGTCGCTCCCGTTTGGTGTCAGGAGTGAGAAGTCTGAGCAAGAGTCGCAAGCTCACGGCTGCCACTTTTGACGATCGGATTTTTCC
This sequence comes from Rhamphochromis sp. 'chilingali', assembly GCF_963969265.1. Lineage (NCBI taxonomy): Eukaryota > Metazoa > Chordata > Actinopteri > Cichliformes > Cichlidae > Rhamphochromis > Rhamphochromis sp. 'chilingali'. The sequence goes on along the minus strand of NC_137943.1, from coordinate 29,485,982 downwards.
TTTTGATTCTTCGTCTTTTTTTCTGCATTTGGATTATTTTTTTTCCAGGAGATGCCAAGTTGTTCCCTGACAGACGCAGGGCTCTGCTGCTGAAGCTCACAGGATGCTGGGGACTCTACAACAACCAGATTTCTTACTTTGAGACAAATCTCTGTTATTTTTCCTGTGTGGACGTAAACTCTGGACGTTTACCCACCCGTTTGCCTTTATTTTTTTATTTTTTATTTTTATGTTCTTTATTTTTTCATTTTAACAAATGTCTGTCTTGTGCTATCTAATAAGGATGCGTAGTGGGTTGCTATTGTTCCTTTTCGCCCAAGTCTTCTTGGTTGCTTCGTTGACACAGACTGGTAGGTGTTGACGGGTTGAATGAATACATGTGGCTTGACAACAGGCAGTTTAGCTGAACGTTGATCCGTTTTACATCGTTTTGCACCATTGTTGCCTCTCACCTGTTATGCTTCGGCTCTCCCTTTGAGAGCACGTCCGCGGGGCTTCAAGTTAGACCACGCAAATACCGTTTTCAGTAGAATTCCTCCAACAGATGGAGGGGAAACGGCAATAAGCCACAAAATACACGGAAACCGGATTATACTAATGTATAATATAGCGACAGAGGCGCAAATTACCTTGCAGCTGCAAACTAATACACACAGTCACTGAGGCACAACAATTCACTGTAATAAGTTTCCTTATTATAATAGAAAAATTAAACAATTTGTCTTTGAGGTCTGTTGGCTTCATCCATTCAGAGACGCATTTTGGAGCTTGGCGCTTGTTGTCATTGAAGCATGATCTCGGCTACAAGCAATTCATCAAATCGTTCAGAGAGAAAATTAAATTTAATCATCCTGCCTGATTGCTGGCAAAGCAGCCCACCTCACCTTCATGGGCGTAATCACACCTTATGGTGCGGATGCAAAGGAACCTCACTTTATCCAACACCTTTTCTAAAAAAGTGTACGAGTGTAAAGTTTTAGAGAATTCTAGTGTGTGAATTTATAGTTCCAACGTGTGCCTGGCTTCTTGGCGCAAAAAAAAGTGTAATTTCTTTTTTTAATTTCTGCTCTAGCGGTGGATATTTGGATTTATGTGCCCAAGCTGGAGTTGTTAGTGTCCTCCTCACTCCCACCCCTGCGGTTGCACTTAAATCTTTTACACCAGAATGCGCAATCAGTCAACATTACAGTGCAGACCAGTGCCCAGAAAGTCAATTTATCTCCTCTAACTGAACAACTTTCTTGCTTTTTTTGCGGTGTAGATAAATGCGGGGGGAGCATAGAGATGCACGCCGCGGACTACCTGACCTCCCCGGGCTATCCCAGCGCCTACCCACCGTCCCAGCAGTGCGTATGGGTGATTACCGCCCCTGAAGCGGGTCAGAAGATCCTCATCAACTTCAATCCGCATTTTGATCTGGAGGACAGAGACTGCAAGTAAGAGTTCACTCCTCTCGCTCTTCTCTCTCTGCCTCTCCCACCCTTCTTTGCTCTCTCTCCTCAATTCTGCCTGGATACAGTGTGAAACTGTGCCACCTATTGGTCAAGGAGATAGTTGTACATCTGTTCCCAGGAAACGGGGGTGCAGGGATGAGATATGGCGCTGAAGGTGCTGGCAATTACTTCAGAGGAAATGGGCTTTGATGGGTTTAGTAATTCATACATGATAAGGAGGCAGGCTGGACGGGCTTTTAGCATGATTTTAGGGGGGAGCAAACTCTGCAAAACTGGCTGCATCCGCTTTTGATTAATGAAGTTCACTTTGCTCATTGCTGAAATGGAGAAAGTGTGTTTACTTTTCATTTGGAAGTAGAGTTTACCTGTTTGTACTTGAAGAAGAAACGCTTTGTGTGCCTTTTTGTATGCAGCGTTGGAATAATGATCAAATTTGATTTTTAAAATGGGTGGAAGGGCTGCTGTGTTGGTTTTTCTGAGGAAGATGTTGAAAGATAAACACAAGTCAGTTAATGCTTTTATCTGTACTCATGCTTCCTCTCCTGCTTTTTCTTGCGCTATTTATGAATCACAGTAACAAAAGAATACGCCAGTGCATCCTGATATCTAACAAACCATTTATTTCTTTAGGAAAGTTCCAGTTTTTGAGTTGCTGTGAAACTTTTGTGCTTTTCTTTGTCTTCCATCATAGTTAAGGAAATATATTCGAGTTTGGGAGCACTGGTCAGACAAAACAACGTAAGTGACGGGATGTTGTTTCCTGAGAACTTGTATTTTATATTTTTTATTTGTTTGTTTGTTTTTTGTTTTCCTTTTTGTGAAAATGATCAGCAAAAGATAAATAAAGGTCTATTCAGCCTTATCGCTGTCACTGGAGGCAGTTTGGGTTATCGACTTTTTGAAAAAACATTCTTATAATGATACACGCACGCTGGAATCATTCATGTGTGCGTCTCATGGTGCTTTCCTTTGAATTACTGTTCAGAACCTGTGAGCAAGCACCCATGCAGACACCCTTAAGCCACCCTCTGTGACATAGAAACACACACTCAATTGTGCACGGCCGCACCACAACCCATGTGTTGCCGTTGTCCATAAATAAGCTTGTTTTTATGTCGGCTCCTCTGCCTTTTTTAAAAGCTCCATAAATGGCTCCTGTGTAAATCACGACTAGCTGTCCAGCGCTGTCTCACAGATGGGGTCCACCAATACTATTGGATCATGTTTCAGCACCAAGGGACTAATAAACCATTAGCGCTCGGGACAGATAGTGGATATCGTGTGTCTTTCGGGGGAATATACACCATCCACTGTGCTGAAAGCAAACAAGCTGAAAAGAATCTCCTTTGGAAGCTAATTCTGCAGTGACCCTATTTTGTGTGATAACCCAGGGAGCAGTATAAGCATGCAATAATGCTGCTTAAGTACTTAATGAAATGTAATAAATCATGGCGATAAAATTTTCGACAGTGGCTGGCTGGCACTGCAGTAGATCTCGAACTGAACGTTATTGTCTCCCTAAATGACTTTTCCACAGGTTAATGTGCTGAAATAAGGCAGTTGTAAAATAAAATATTACAGTTTAATCAGGTTTTATCATGAGCAAATGGTTTTAATATTAACTAGAGACCATCTGGCTTCTGGTGTCGGGCAAAGCACCAACAGAGTGTGTTCAGGTTTTACGAAGATCACGTTTTTTATGTCCAAAAGGTGGAAAAGTGTGAAACCAGGAGGGAAATGGAAGCATGAGGTGTATTGATCATGTTGCTCTTCAGTGTTATGGGATTGTTCATTTTAGCCACACGTGCCTGATTCCATGTCTCGCAGTCAAGAGAGCCAACGTTTCCACATTCTGATTGACGCGCCTGTGCCCGCTGAACAGCCTGACCACCCTGCAGCCACCTCAACATGTCATTTGGCTGTTTACTTAGGGGCCTCTCTGCTTTCCTTGATTGGTTTCATTATTTGTTGTGTGAGTTTATGTTGGATGATGATGGGGTGCAGCTCGTAGCTCTCTGACTTGGCAGGAGCGGTGTTGTTTTTGGGAACGAGTCAAATCTTCGAAATATGCCCGTCGAGGGGGGCCTTAAGCCTTTGGCAGCGCTGCGGTCCCACTTAAAAATTTCCTGAGATGATATCTTAGTTTTATTTCACTGGATGGATGGCACAGCGTCAGCTCCGGAGTATGATACGGCAGTTGGCGGGGGAATGAGTGGAAACAGGAACAGAATATAATGTTTTACTGTGAACCAAATGTCTGAAAAGTTGAGCGTTAATCTCTGTTGATAGACGAAGGCGGATGAGGCATTACACACCTGTTGTAGAACACCTGGGACAGCTACTGCTCACCTGAACGCCCTGTAGGTGCCATACATCACCCAGAAACAGTTTAGATTGTTCATAAAATCATGTTTAAGCTAAAAACGTGAAAATGTATAAACCTGGAAGTATTTCAGACTATCACTTTAAGACTCTGTTTTACAGTAGTGAGTAATATGCCATTAGAAATTAAACTAAAAGCTGTAACAACAGCAATTTAACACCTTTTATCAGCCCAGTCAATAGCTGTCATCAGCTGTTATCAGTCCAATACATATGGTCAGTAGCTCTGAGCTAGCAGGCTTAGTTTGCTCTTATAATCGATTGTATTCAACGATTAGTAGATAAAAAGACACGTTATACAAGAGACCTCAGGCAGGACGCAGTGAATATGGAATTTATACAATGGTAAATATGGTGAGCTAACAAACAGAGCTTTGTAACATGTGCTTTATGATGTGAAAGGAAGCAATTTACACAAACAGTACTGTTTTTCTCACCTTAGTCTATTAGCTTTGCTGCCTTAATGCATCCAAGTGCTTTTGTTGCCAAAGCCTACCAAAGTGCTCCGACGCCTGACCAAGTAGTTTGTTTGCATAAACCTAATCCTTTTGGTGCCTGATCCTAACTTAGCGAGTGAAATATAATTGAAATCAACATTTTTTTAAAAAGCCCCCTAACCGAAAAGACAGGTCTCAAACTCATGACTCAGTTTAAACTTGAATTGATTATGTTTCTGCAGACTGTTTATAAGCTGGCAACACAATTCACATTACCTTTACTCAGCAGAAAGACGATCTAGAAGCAGGCAGCTTACAACAAGTACCAACAGCTACGAAAACTGATCATTGATTTAGGTCTCGTAACACACAACAATAGTAAATGTATTTTGGCTAATAAACTCATTAATTTGAAATAGTGCAAATTGCCAATTTCATCTTCAAAGAAGCCAAGATGATGCATTTGAATGGTCTGCTATGTCTAATCAATAGTCCAGAGAGCAAATTGAGTTAACTATTAGAGGAAACAGGAAATCATCCAGTCTGAGAAGCTAAAAAGAACAAAAACGTGTTTTTTCATCTTTTTTTTGTCTGATTAATGGCATAAATTAAACTATTGTCACTTACTTGTCTGCTAATCAACCAGTGTTTCAGTTTCCAAAGCACTACAATCATCAGTAACCTTCACAGCACCTTCACAGTGCTGGTTTGAAGTGTCTCGCTAACACACATTTGGAAATCCTACAAGGAAAATCAAGCCAGTGGCATTTAGGTTACAGTTTCTCAAATATCCCTGATTTTAAGATACTCTCCAAATTGAAATTCATTGTTGGAATGACAATCCCACCTCCTCCGTCATAGCATGTAGCCGCTTGCCCATTTCTCCCAGTCCCATAATTAAATTATTGGACCAAAACAGAACAAACATGTTCCACTGCTGTGAAGCATGTCTGCAGTTAACTAGCCAAGCAGAGAAACCATAGCAGTGCTGTTCCATGAGCGAACGCCGGCTACATTTCCGACATCTGTGTCACAAAATATCTTCCCCGTGCAGCCTCATAACCCAGGGTTTGTAATTATGATCCCTAATTACAGCATATGTAAAAATATATGTTTGTGAGCCCTGTTTTCTACAGGGGTGATTCATGAAGAAAGAAATCTGGGAGGAGCTGTGCACTAGATTTAGATGATCCATCAGTGTGGAAACAATGTAGCTTTATCTGAAAAATAACACAAGTGTAACAAACACCATTATAAGCTGCTGTTATTTTAAAAGAAATAAAAATGGAAGCATCTTTTTTGTGGACTTTGAGGTCAAATAGATGGATCTGTGGTTCACGAGGCCATCGTAAGCTTCAGAAAAACAGTCAGTCTGTGGAAGTAAAAGGTCGTTGTTGGAATTATCACCCAACCTCTCAAGTGACAAATTCTGTGCTCGGTGAACAGACGAGAAGCAGTAACACTTTTTTTTCAGACACATTAAGATCCGACGGCTCTTCCTCTGTAGCCAATCTGGAGCCGCACCAGAACAAGACTTGTCTCACGTCCACGTCTGAAATAGCGTGGCCGACAAAGTGAATCCCCGCGGAGCGTGGTAAAATAGAGCAGAAGCATGGGTAAGGAACATGCGTCGGTGGCCGGATAATTTGGGACATCTTTTTAGGAGTTGGCTGAACTGTTGCCTCCTACATGAGGCTGAACTGGCACAGCGTGCACCTCACACATACACAGCACACACACAAACACAGGCAGCCTAAACTTTCTGTCACTTACATTAAGCCTCATGTTCAGACGTCGATGCACGCTGCTACAGTACGCACAAACCACACATCCTCAAGCGCACATTCATACTGATGCATTAAAGGTAACTTCAAAAGGAAATCTGCCATTTCTATCTCCTTTCAGCGATGGATATTGTCTTTGAGCAATTTTGTTGTTCGGCTCTCATCTTTCTTTCATGTAGATAAATGTCCATAAAGAAAAATCACGCGCATAAAATGAAATAAATGATAGATTAAAGGGAAAATGTGAACCTAAAAACCTGGATAAGCATAAAAAGTGGGAAGGTTAAAGGCAACATACTGGAGCTCTAATTCAGTTTTGATCATTCGGATAGCAAGTAAGTGAATATCGTTTGGAAGGACAGAGTACTGAACGTGACTCACTGAATACAAAAAAGCACTGAGGCGATTCAGAGGCCTCTTTGTGAAACAACAGTTTCAAAGATTTGTTGAGTTTTGCTTCTGTCACCAACATTTTTTTTTGGTTACCAGCCACATCAAAGAAGAGACAAAGAAGAGGTCTGTCGTGGATTTCATAGCCCAATTTGGCTCAAATACATCTCCAGTTATATGAAAGGGACTCACATGACTCTTTGCAGTTCTGTGAAAAAGTATGACAATGCAGTGCAGTAACTTGAAGTGATTGTTTACTGTATGATTTTTTTGGGGGGGCCCATTTTGCTTTACAACTTTTCTTCAGGCCATTGTACTTTGTGGGCATTTGTTTATGCACGGCTCTCTCTGAGGTCTGGACTTCGACTGGGCCACTTCTTCACCTTAATTCTTTTCTTTCTCAGCCGTTCTGTTGTAGATTTGCTGCTGTGGTTGGGATCACTGTCCCAACCACAGCAGCATAGGATGTGCTGCAGTATCAGCCAAGTTTTAGCTGTTGGACAGACATCCTCACATTTGATTCTAAAATACTTTGGTATGCAGAGGACTTCATGGTTGATTAAGTAACAGCAAAGTGCCAGGTCCTATGGCTGGGGGGGGGAAGCCCAAATCATCACCCGTCCACCACCATGCTTGATAATGAGGTGTTTGTGCTGATTTGCTGTCTTTCGTTTTTGCCAAATATGGTGCTGCACATTAAGGCCAAACATCTCTAATTTGGTCTCATCTGTCCAAAGGACATTGTTCCAGCAGTCTTATGTTCAGATGCAGCTTTGCAAAACTGAGCTGTGCTGCAAGGTTGTTTTTAGAGAGAAGAGGCTTTTACCTGGCAACCTTTCCAAACAAGCCCTACTTGTTCAGTCTTTTTGTAATTGCACTGTCACAACATTTAACAGTCAACATCATAACTGAGGCCTCTAGTTTGAGAGGAAGCCCTTGGATTTTTTTTTTTTTTTTTTTTGCAGTTTCCCTGAGCGCTGAATGGTCTGACTTTAGAGTGAATTTGATGAGAGATCCACTCCTGGGAAGATTATGGCATGTGTCACAATAAACCTGAATACTCCAGACCAGCAAACTGCTAAAACTTCTGCTTTTATAGAGGTGCCCATACTTGATGATGATCAATTAATCGAATGCATTTCATTAGCAGCACCTGGCAGCTACTTGGCCTCTTAATTCTGGTTGAAGCAGGAAGGTGCAAATAAAGAGAATTCAGATTTGGGATTTTGTGAAGTTCAGCTAGTCGCTGTTTCAGTTGGTGAACAGTTATAAACAGTCTTAACAATGCTGACCTTAGAGAGAACAGAGAGAACCAGAAAATCCAAAACAGAGGAAGCTATCAAAGCTGTGTCACATGACCTCAAGGCTTTCCAGCACCACCAGTTTAATAAACACACAAGTGGATTTCAGTGTGATTCATATGTGGAAAAACACTGGGGTTCTTTGTTTTAGAACTGGGTTACACTCCACATCACATGCACCCTGCTGCCAAGTTTTTATCATCATGTAGATTTTTTTTAAAAGTGATTTACTACAAGTTCGTTGTATCGGTCTGCATTAACATGGGTTAAAAAAAGTAAATGAGTGTAAAATACACAAGTGAAAACTCTCCTTTCGGTGATGGAGATGAAACAGGGTATAGGGTCAGTTTGAGTAAAAGTAGGCACGGCTAAGAAGATAATTAGAGTAGTTAATCACAGCTGCAATTTGTGGACTGCCTCGTGATAATAAATAACATTATAAGGATATCTATGTTTTTTTTCCCTTTTCTCTACCCAGCAACACATTTAAATTTGATGCAGCTTGACATTTCAGGAACATACAGCGAACTCGTCATCGTACAGAGGAGAGGCTGGAGGGGGAGAGGAAAAAGGGAGAAAAATAGAGTTCCTCCAGAGTGTGACGGAAGGACCAGTTGCTCCTTACAGTTTGTCTCGAGGCAAAGCGCTTCATGATAAGTCAGAAAAATGCCCCAGCAGAGACACAGTCACAGGACCGACATCTCGTAGCCCGGAGGTGTCACATGAATGGAAACGTACTGTTAGAGGGCATTTGTGTTGCGTGTGCAATGGTTGGTGGAGCTCGTGTTTTCAAAGTTGATTTCACGTTCTCATTTCTATTATTATTCCCAGTATGTCTCACTTATTTATATATATATTTTGCTGAGGCATGGTTTGATGTGAATAAATGAAGAATGGATCATTGGAAAAGCTTGTTTCTTTTCTATTTTGCAGGAACATTTATTTCAAAAAGGGGAGATCACTTGGAGGAATTGAACATGATTTATTAAGATAGAGAAAATAAAGTATTTGGGGATTAGACTCCGATGGCCCATCATGGCTGAAAGGAATCCCAGCGGTGATAGGATTTAGAATAGGACCCCACGGAGTCGAGACGCTGGTGGTGGTGGAGAAGATGGAGATTATGGGTTGAATAGAGCTCTGGCTGAGGTGTCTGAAGTGGAGATGGGGAGGAAAATGACGGAGAGCACAGATTTAAACCATGCGACGCTGAGGCTGATTGGCTCAAACAGGGTGGACAACTAGATGATCGGACTAGAGTAATGGTGTCGGTATTGATTCAAGATTCTTTATTCGCCACATGCATAGTTATACAAGCATAACACGCAGTGAAATGTAACCTGACTCGCTCCTCGACTTGTGCAAAAGTACATAAAGTGAATTAAATAAGAATAGACAATCTGAACATTTTACAAAATAGACAATATGAACATATTTCAAATTAAAAGAATTTGAAATGTACATTGTGCCGGTGGGTTTAGAGTGTCTAGAAGAGAGTCCTGTCTCAGTCACGTATGGATGATGTGAGAGGGCGGGCGTGTGTGGTGTTGGGGGGGATGTTATGGTTTAGGGCCCGGATGGCTTGGGGATAGAAGCTCCTCTTGAGTCTCTCTGTCCTTGCCCGGATGATGCGGAACCTTCTACCGGATTGCAGAAGTTGGAACAGTTTGTTGCCAGGATGGGACGGGTCCTTCAGGATCTGCGCTGCTCTAGTCCGGCATGGGAAAGCCGTAGCACAAAAGCAGCCAGGAAAGCAGGCAGATCAGTGATTGCAGATCTTCCTTACTGAACTTATGCATAAGCTTCATTTAGTTGACCCCAGTGTTTTAGGCAACAACGAAGAAGAGTCAGCAAAACTAATATAGCTTTAAGGCAAGACCAGTAAGATTTAAGGTAGATCAGACAATATTATTGTCGCTTTGCAACCCACATTTTCACTCCACTTCTTCCTTTACGTGGCGTGTCCTACTTAATCATTGCCATGTCTGTCGTTACTTATACTTGCTCCGTCCTGTAATGAGGTCTTGCCGCTGCTATCTCCTTCTGCATCTTTCCTTTTATATGTATGCACATGGAACGGCTGGGAGGTATGCTCTCCTCCCGTAATGGAGGGTCAGGGAGGCCCCAGGACAGAGCTAGGCAGCCAGATATAAATTACTGCAGATGGAAATAACTATAGAGGTCCTGACTGAAATACGCTTTATTGCAAAATAAAATAAGAGAAGAAAGTGTGATGGGCAGCGACACTGTTACACAGACTGAAGGAGTGTAGGAGAAGCTTGTTTGGGCTTTTTATTAGGTGCTTTGAGGACCTCCACAGGAAACAAACCCTGGTATAAAATAGATGGTAGAATCAAATTAATGGACGCACGCGTTTATGGATGGGCCGATAAAAGGATGGAATTCAGTGTGAGGGGAATAAATGTCAGAATGGATGGATAGATTGACAAATGATTGGCAAGATATGAGTGTTTTTGATGAAAAATTACATATAGGCGACTGAAGGGATAAAATCATTTCTGGGTGACTGAGAGAAGCATGACACGATTAGTGGATAAAAGGGTGTTTACCGAATATATGAATACATTTGAACAAACTTTGTTCCCTCCTCTTCTGAAAGTGTGTGTTTATACCACTTCAAAACACGTCGTCTCGAATGTCATCCTTTGTTTTGTGGCTTTAGACCGAGGCGTCGCTTCACCCGCCCCGCGCTCTGAATTCTCAGCATTCACTCTGACTTTGCCATTTTCAGAGGAAAAATAAAAGCCTCCCTTCCAGATGGTTGTATTTTTCAGCTCCACAGCGACCACACAAAACAGGAAGGCTGAATGTGCTGCTGTCACTCCACGAGTGACTTGTGGCCCAAAAAATCGAGGCGGGAGCCTTCAAAAATAATTTAGCTGTTTGTTTTTGTGTTCTTTTGTGATCTTTAACTTTAAAGCACAAAAGCACAATGAGGATTTAGTCAGCGTCATCATGTTTGCATTCTGAATGAACAGTTGTAGTGTCTTATGTAATATCATTTCCATTTTTTTCAGTAATGCACAAACAAATTTGTGATTTCTCGAGTACATTTGTAGAAATGGCAGGCACACCGGGACTATTTAAACTTGTAAAGCAGACCACCTTAAAGCTGGTGGTTGTTTTTGATTGTAAAGCCAATCTCATAGTGGCCCCTGACAGTCCTCAGCCTCCACTGCAGGATGCATGTGGGTGCAGATGGGGGCAACAAGAGGCCCCGGGAGCAGTGGACTCGCGTGCCTCGGTAGAGTTGCGTGGTAGCTACACAGAGAGTGACGGAGAGCCGAAGCCGACAACCAACACCGTGGTTGCATGCTGAGAGATCCTCAGCGATACAGAGACAAAGACTTAATGTTCCTTCTACAGATCTAACAATAGCTGCAATCATAAAAAACTGCATGCTTTCTCCTTTAAAAAAAATGAGCACTAAGCTTCAATAGAAATAGAAACACACACTGAGGACTGAAGTTTGATCGTTTAATCCTGTGTGGTCAGAAAAAACGTTCAGCTTTTTATAGAAAAGGGAAAATCTGCTTCATAAGAAGAGATGAAGATTAAGCCAAAGGTTAGAGGGTGAAGTGATAAAAGCAAAGAAGGATGAAAAAGAGATCAGAAGGGCACCAATATACTCAGAGAGACAGCGAGTGTCATGCTGGTTGGCACGGTCAGTCTGATCCTGACCTCAGTGACAGACCTCTCACTGTTTCTCTCCACCTCCTCCACCCTCAGGGTGTCCTGTCACTTGTTTGATCCAGTCGCCTCCTGCCATTACTTTCTTTTTCTCTGTCCGTCGTCTTGCTCTCTTCTCCCTGTGAACTCAGTGTGCACTTGCTATGTTTTCATCCCACGTTCTCCCCTGCTCGCCATATGCTCTCCCTCTCTGCTTGATTTGACAAATGATGGCGAACTTTAAACCGTGTGCAACCTGAGCTCTCGGCCCTGTTTGACAAAAAACAAACACAAAACGATAACTGGCCAAATTACAGCCTACCAGCATTTGCTTTTGTCTCAACCACATTATCATAGGAGACGATATTTGCGAAGGTGTAAGAATCGGCTTTTTAAAAAAAGGGTCGTGAGCACCCAGAATAACTGAGATGTAGTGGCCTTAGATAGAAATGTGTGCATACACAACCAGAAAACAGAGTCCTTATCTCTGTTGTTTACCAGATATTGCACGTAACCTCTCAAAGATCTCATATATTCATTAACTGCAAGCCATGAGCAGGGGTAACCTGACAATCTAGGGTGAAACTGAGTTTTCTGTTTTCATGCCTCCTAATTAGGAGCTTAAGATTAAATTTATAAGATTATGAAGGATTTAGAAGTTTTGATAAGCTCATAGGAATCATGCAAACAACTTTAAGGACACCCTGCACTCAAAATAAAGTCATGCAGGGAAAAAAAACAAGGAATACAAGGAAACCTCTACAAAGAGCATAAAGAGACACCTCAATCAAAGAACTCAGAGCTTTGAGTTATTTAACGGTGATTGTTTGGTTGATTGGATCTTTTTGAGGCCTTTAAAAGAAAAAATAAAGATTTCTTTTAGGAAAAACACACCGAAGCACTTTACAATAACTGACAGATAGATTTACAGAGCTGGCTGGTGCGAGGTTTTTAGAATTTATTTAGCTGTGAATGCAATAATTGACATCCACCATTTAGTACGAACAGAGGTTAAACACTGGCGAACAAACAGACTTTCACCAGCTGACTTCTCTCTTTCAGCAGCAAATATTTGTGTAATAGGAGGAAGGGTGAACTCTGAATCCTGCTATTGTTTCTCTTATGTAAGTTAATATTGTTTAGATTTGCCTTTTTTAAACAATTACAGGCCCCGAATTCTGTGAATCAGCTCTCACATATGGAAACACTGATTCACACTGACTGTATCAAGGCAGGCATTAAACAATAGCGCACATACCAGCTAAGCAAACACAAAGTCAAGTGCGTGCACACACACGCGCGCGCAATAAAACTAACAATATGTTGTGAATGTAATCAGAGCCATTGTGGACTCATCAGTGAACTACACACACAGACAGACACTCACACTTTCACACACAAATGAAAACACATGTCAGATTAGATCCTTAACGAGCAGATTAGCAGGGAGAGAGCTTGCAGGGGGGAGAAAGGGGGAACCTAGTCGACAATGTCACACACACACAGCTGCAATCACAGGATTTACAGGACACACTCGCTGATACACTCCAGATGTCCTCAAAGCAACACACACTCACACACTTATACATCAGAGGGCATCAGAGGGCATCCATCAGAGTAAACAGCTGGATTTAACGGTGACGATAAAGCTTCTTTTGAACTCTTTTTTTTTTTTTTTTTTTTTTTACAAAGCTTCTGGCTGTTATCTAATCTTCTGTTCAACTTCAATATATCTGATACACAGTAACCACTAAAATGACAGATGGTAGTGAATAAATGTGTCATAAATTGCTGGATGGGTTGAATAAGTTTGGCGATTTTTATCCGAAGAGGTGTTTAAGTATAAGCATCGCCTTTAGGATTATATTTCATGGGGTGCTGGTTGGATATGGCTTCCTTTAAATCTTAAGAGGCTTTCAGGTTTCAGCTCGGCTTAAGTGATTATTCAGGTTTGTTTTGATACACAAGACTCTTCTCTGAAATGTTGTGTTGCAATCAAAGTTAAAATCTGCTGCTCTGCATTTTTGTACAAATGCAATATACAATCTCTTCATTTTTGCCCTTTACTTCTGGATTATTTGTTCCTGACAGCACATAAGAATCTACTTAAGACAGTTTTTCTGGATTGAAGTCCAGCCAGAGCAGCTTTCACACTTCAGCAAAGGTCTCAGGGAAAACGGGGTCTGGCCCAGCAGTTGGCTGTGGTGTAAAAATGCCCCTGTGTGAACTTTGAAACACCTCTAAAATAGGATTCCCAGACATGTCTTTAGAGAGAGAAAAGAATCCTTGTGATTTGTTTGTTAAATGCATAAAAATCAAAGCGGCCGCACTGCTCCTCATCACCAAATGTAACGACTTCACTCCTCGTGCTTCAGTTTCAAGCCGACTTCTGTGAAAACAAGGACAGGTCAGGCTCGGGATATGAGGGTTAGAGGTCAGTCAAGGGGTCAAACTGTGTTTTGACCCCCTTCAGGGAGGACGAGCAGCTTGAGAGGCTTTTAAATATGCGTAACAGGGAACCAGCCCTCAGTGCAGCCTGAATGGCAGTTCAGTCGCGCGATGGACAACGGCCTTTTTCTTCTTTAGCTTGTAAAGGAATGTGTTGTATCTGTCTGGGTAGAAACATCCAGAGTGACCTCTGAATGAGACACGCAGGCAGAAGATACACATCTTGCGGGCAGATGATAAACAGACGGAAATGTGTGGGAGGCATAAGCAAAAACACACAGATATATGCACGAATTAAAAATTAGACCAATGCATGCATGTATGAATGAATGCATTCATTGTGTTGACCCAGCCCAGCTAACAGACACATTTGGGCCTAATCTGAGCTACGTGCTGCACTTACAGCTCATTTGCAGCCCAAAAGTGTTGAGCTACGTTTGACATGAACAACAGCAAATAGTTTGTGAGCTACAGTGCTGTAACCTACCTGACATTTGGCCAATATAAGGTGAACCCGCGGCTGAGTTAAAGCAGCCAGACCAGAATCGATGCCACCATTCAAGTTCAAATGTGGCCCCAAAGAAAACCAGTGATTTCTCCCAACACTAGTTGCTACTATCTAGAAAAACTTTGAGAATAACTTGATTCTTTACTTTCATGTGAATAAACTTTAGTGCAGTGTGTCTGTGTCTTTCTTAGTTTAACTTTTGCATACATTGCAAAGCACAGTGAGTGGAGGTAGGTGACTCTGCATAATGAGCTGTAAGTAGTTTTGAATTAGACTGATGAATCAAGGAAACTCCCCAGGAAATGCTGCATTAGTCACCAGAGATATTTTATGCTGTTCTTTGCTAACATTTAGTATAGTGCACATTTATGTGAGCAATAACAGGCAGTTGCTGTGTTTAGATGAACAGGTAAGACACGTCGGTTATAACTGCCGAACATTTTTATTATGGGAAATGGCGATTAGTGTTAATTGAATGAGGAGAATGTAGTTCTATTTGGCTCTTTGGAGAATGTGCATCAACTTTTTGGTTGTTGAATGATGAGAAATGTTTCAGCTTTCCAATTAGAACATGCTGTTGTTTTAAAAACTCTAATCCTATTGTTATTCATCTTGCTAAAGTGTTAGCGTGGAGCTCCAGAAACAGTAATCCTCAAATAACACGAGACTCATTTGGGTGTTTATGTTTTTATTACTGAAAAGCCAATTTTGCAAATGGGCTAATCTCCATATAACTTGGTTTATTTTCCAAATGTTAGTCATTAAGTCCCAACACCAGGAGGCAGTTCTGCTCGGTATCATCTTTCTGTCAGATTGAAGACTGTTTCGCAGCCTCTGAGTGTTTGCTCTTTATCTCTCTATCTGCCTCCATGTCTGTCTGTCAGCAAGCGTCCATCGCTGCACACTGAACAATCCCTGCTAGAGTTTCTATATTTGTGTCTGAATAGGGTTGGATAATTAATCTCACATGTTTTTGGAAACTAGAGAGGAGAATGTATAGCGGGGAAAGCCTCTCTGTGAATGCAAATGAACTTGTCGAGTGCTAACGCATGTCAAAGTGCAGTGGAAGTGACAGTGTGTTTATTGCTTTGACCCCGGATCACTTCAGAGAGGTGAGGATTGAGTGTCGGTTGACAAAGGGTCTTTTTCCTCCCAAATCTCTCAGGTACAAAGTGAGAAGTTTGGAGTTTTTCAGGATTCAGACTCAGAAACGCCCTGCTGTGTTTATTGAAGTCTAAAGTTACCCAGGCATACTCAGGATGTAGCAAATTTTATGAAGCTGATTAAACTTTATCTCATTTTCTGCGCTCACAGGAAACACCTGGATTTTTATTACTTGTATAAAACATACAGGCTTTAGCTCATCTTTTTTTTTTTCTCATAAAACAGAAGCACTTCGAGCAACGGAATAACTTTCCGACTCTCCAAAATGTCGACTCTGACGTTCGTTCTTTTCACCTTTTCCACAGTAAACACAGACGAGTTTGCAGCAAATCTCATTTCATCCTTCTGGGTCCCTAAACAGTCTGTCTAAGAAAGCGGAGGGGAAAACGGTGTTCTCTTTCCCCTTTCTGCCGGATTAAGGCTTCCTAAATGAGAACAAATTCCACCTCCTCCTCGCCTCCGTTTTAATTTCCCAGAAGGATTGCGCTGCCGTGGCTTTGTATCTGCACGGCCGAGGTGAAGGATGAGGATATTCATACTTTGGCTGCTTGGCCCAATTTATTTTTTGGGCAAACTTCTTGTGACTGTTTAATCCTATTGGCTTAAATTGGATTTGCTTTAATATGTTTTCTCAGTTTTTGAGATTCATCATCATACCTCAGTTACAGAGTCTCATGAACAATTTGTCATCTAGGACCAAATTTGCATGTAGGTTCAGGGTATTTGATTAGCAGCCATGGCCATTGATCATCTAAGTCTGTTAGATGTGAAATGACTCTTGTGTTGTGATAAGTGTGTCCTTAACTGCTGAATTTGAGAGTTAGGTCATTTTTTCTGATGCTATTCTTAATCTGAAGGCTGGCATAAGCTGCTGGGTCGGGTAGAAGTGATGAATTATGTGACACCACATATTTTACTTGTCACTGTAGACTTGCCAACCGCTTTCTCTAAACCCTTACATGCATAATCTTTGGACCATGTAAAAAAGGATATTCAAGAAGCAATGATACACATTTATCAACACATCTGGTGAAGAACCAGCACAGTCTCACAGCCAGGCAATTTTCTCCTAGCTGGAGTCCTCTGCTGATGCACTGTAACACTGAGAGCAGCTTTTGTCCTGGTTAGCACAGCTTGGCATCACATTTTAACACCTTCAGCACCACTATAGCACCATCTTTCCATGTGCAGTTTTTCTATTGTAGAGTCAGTTAAAGAAGCCCCGTTAGGAAGCTTCGAGCTGAGCATTCATAGCCTAACCAGCTTAGTGACTGTCAAACTGAGGACATTGGGATTGACAAGTTGCTAGCCAATGAGCACTGCCTGGATAATCCTCATTTCTGACTCTAAAGACTTCTGACTCGACTCCAAAGTCTTCTATGCAACCAGAACTCTTTTGGCACCAAAGAAAGCGCTTCAACATTTGCTTCACTTATCACACCCAGAAAGTTCATCGTTTTCTATCAAATATCAGGTTCGAATGAAAGGAAACGGCGAAAACAAATGGGAGAAAAATCTGTCTCTCTGTCGATAGCCGACGACACCGCTATTCTGTCACGGTGAACGGATGGGAGTCGGGCGCAGACTGAAAGTCACAATTAAACAGTTCTTTATTCACAAAAATACCAGGTGCAGAATATATGCAGGTGGGGAGAAGTCGGGGGTGCCAGGATCCACAGGTCCTCTCACACTCATATTCCAAACACAGTTCCACACGCTCCTTCCACACTCGCTCGCTCCGCTGGGGGGAAATCTTCACACAGCCACGCCAAACAACTCACGCTCAGGGTTCCAAAACGCAGGGTTAGAGGTTTACAAGAGACGGAGGTCACAACCAGGAAACAAACTCGCGAAGGAAAGCTTTTCTAATTTTCACAAAGCCGGGATTTTACACTAACGTGTCTAGCACAATCATTCAGCGACAAGAGACTCCAAGTCCCGGCCTTAAGATGTGGCATAGAAAGATTCAAGATCTTTCATTTATCACGTGCATAATTATACAAGTACAACACACAGTGAAATGTGTCCTGATACGCGCCTTGACTGTGCAAAAAGAGAGAGAAAACATTATATACAGTAAGTAAAGAGGACATTATGTGCAGGCAGTGAATGAATTATATACATTAAGATAATTAAATTAAATAAACAATCTGGAAATTTACAGTTCAAATTTGGGAAGCCAGAGGATCAGGCGTGATATGAGAACGTGATAACAACGAGTCTCGTCTTAGCCAGTTATGGTTGATTGGGGAGGGGGCATGTCCTGATTTAACACACGGATGGCCTGAGGGTGCCCAGATGGTGCCAAACCTTCTGCCTGATTGCAGAAGTTGGAACCGTTTATTGCTGGGGTGGAACGGGTCCTTCAATATCTGAGCTGCTCTGGACCAGCATCTCCTGGTGTGAATGTCCTGAAGCGGGGGAAGAGCAGTCCTGCAGCAGCGTTCTGCTGTACGGATCACTCTCTGAAGAGCTTTTTGTCCTTGACACAGCTGTTCCCATACCAGGATGTGATGTTCTGTGTGAGGGTGCTCTCCACAGCGCCTGTATAGAAAGTCCTGAGGATCTCTGGTGAGACCCTGAACTTCCCTAGTTGTCGTAGGTGGTACAGGCGCTGCCTAGCCTTTTTTGGACTAACATGATAGATGCGTGTTTGGAAACAGGTGTGTGGGGAAGGCAGAGCGGCGAGAGAGAAAAACGTTAAAACAAACACATGTCGCCTTGTAGGGCTGACCGGGCAGACACAGGGACCATGACATATTCTTTTTGTTCTACTTACTGTCTTGCATATTTTGTCAGTTTTTCGAACAGAAGCATTAGCTTTGATCGTCCCGGGCATGCCTGGTGGATCAAGGCATTGACGCCAGAGCTCGAGCTTCTCTCTGTGACACTAATGGCTACTGAAAGATTACAGCGTTTGATGCACTGGGTTGAGAATACGTTGGAAGGCCAGTGGTTTGCATGCCTGAAAGGATTTGGTGGCATCTAACAGTCATGTTGCAGTTGTACCGAGTCAGTCTGTGACAGTGGGGCTGTTAAGGAATATATTGTGTCAGTTAGGGAGAACCCAATTTTTAAAAATGGACACGTGTGTTGTGAGTAATTGGATGGCATGAATGCAAGTGAGTATTTATGCAAAATACGTGAGCGTGAGTAGAAGAATGACTAAGAGTATTGTAAGGAGATGAGTTGAGCTGCAGCGAGTGAGTAAGACAGCGAGCAGGAGATGATGTCGATTTCTTGATGAACACGGAGGAGGTGATAAACGCAGAGGGATGGACTGGTGTGTGTTTGTGATGACAGGTGGCATCGTAGTGTGTTTTCTGCTCACGCGCTCAGACACTACACACACGCACGCACACACATGTGCCATCTGTAGCCTCCCAGCAGAGCGACTGGTCAGGCTGAGTTTATCGGTTAAACACAGAAACCACTCATGTATTACAAAATCGGAACATTGTAGCCTTCAGCATCCCCCCGTGTGCGCGTGCGAGTGTGTGCGCATTACTCACAAGGACAAAAATGTCTTCACAGAGTCACACTGTGGGAGCTTGGCTTGCATTTAGGGACGAAAGCTGTTATCAATAAGGAAAGCCATTAAATTAGTTGACTCGGTTTATAGTTGAGGGTCAGACGTGTAATTTAGAGATTCGAGGTCAGTTTAAATCCTGGGAGAAAGTCTGTTTTCTGAAGCAACAAAAACACTTGAGAAAACAATGTTTTAATGGACAGTTTTGAGTTTGTGTATTCAAGAAGCTTGTTATTGACAGATGTTCAGTGGTATGCACAAAATCCGAGAGAATTTGGGGACCACGTTAGAACATTTATGTCCTTCCTCACATATTATTTTTCCAGTCAAGCTTAGACAGCACTGTGTGGTGCCCCCATTGTTGAACCAACAGGGAAGTTCTTCAATTGGCCACTTAACCTCCTAGGACCTGGCGTCCACATATGTGGACGTCATATTTTGGGTTGTCTAGACTAAAATACTAAATTTTGCTCTACAAGGGCCTGATATCCATTTACGAGGACATTATACTGCCACTGTTCTATTGAAATTCTAAATGAATATCCTCATATGTGGCTCTTGGAAACCAAAAACAGGTTAAAAAAAATCTGGTAATTCTTTGTTTTTATATTCATTGGGTCCCAATATGTCCAAATATCAAAGAGAAATTAAAAATGTATGCCACGGAAGAGCTCGGGTCTTAGGAGGTTAAAGTTGGTTTTGCAAATCACACAATCCATTGACTCCCATGTTAAACTGTCCACAGCAGAAACAGTCATTCTCCTTGCTTGGTACAAAAACAATTTTAGCTTCCACAGTTTTGTTCTCACTCCATATGTTTTCTTAATGTACATGTCAATAGTTGAGCTGTATCAATAATTAATAGACTTATTTTTTTTATGATTAGGCGTGTAGCCTGTTTGTTAAGTGGTATTTGGTGGGCAAACGCACTCTCACTCTCAAAGCGTAACGTTTTACGCTAGGTGACAAATCGTCAGTATATTACGGTTCCGGCCACCCAACGTGTCCCTAAATTACGAGTTCAGAAAAATGAGGAACATGAGAACCGTTTGGAATGAATCTACATGTACGTTTATTTTACTTAAATCACTTTGGAAAACACTATCTAACACGATTGAGGTGGTGGTTAAGATTAGGGATAAGGTTAGGGCTGGAATAAATCTATTCGATTTCATCCACAGTCCGGCGTGTAGCATAGGAACGCGGAAGGTCACCTTTCGCGTTCTCGTGGAATGCCTTGGGACGTGACGAATCGTCAGTATATTACGCGTTGGGAGTGCATAACCTGTGCTAATTCAAGTCATACATCTGTATGTGATTTATATGAATGTGCAATATGAATATTACCAAATTATTTGAATTCTATGGTGGAGGAAACTATGGCTGCACCTTGCTAAACAAACTAGCATGCATTAGCTCATAATTTATTCACCTTCTTCAAGTATGCTGACTTTTGGCTCCATAAAGACAAAACAACATCAGCCAAAATGCTAAAATCAATGTGGAACTTCACAAACCAGTGAGCAACATCCATTATTTACACCTAGTTTAACTAGATACACCTAGGAAATGATGCACAGATCAAATGTAGCATTCAAGGTGTGTGCGCCATCGTTTCTGGCGTACAAAAGTCCTAAATGACTCATGAACAGGAAAAAGGATGTAACAGAAGAGAACTTCTGATGTAAAGGCTGCTGACAATTTTGCCTTGTATTCAGTGCAGTTCTTGTTTACAAAGGCAAAGGGAATTTGCATTGACGGATTTTCGGGTAATTATTCAGGATATACAGTTTGGCAGCTTTAGCTGCTTAATACATTAAAAGTAGATTTGTTTGGGTGTGAAAGAAAAAATGTTGCATTATGCAATTTTCTTTAGGCCCGTTGGACGATGATGCATGACAATACCTGTTAAATTTAGAGAATAGGGCATGATACCCTTTTAAAAACAGAGTACTGTCTTAGTGTTATCGACACAATGGCTCTCAGCCTGCTGCTGAGTCCAAAAATATTTTGCTGAGGTTGTTAAAAGGCTAATGAAGGAAATCACTGGATGAGACAGTGCATGAGATGGGTGCTGTCGGAGAAAAGTGGGCATGCCAAAAAGTTTATTACAGTACTTGATCAAACTTTACCACCTGAAAATGACTGAAAGAGAAGCTTTTGGAAGAACCTTTTAATGTCTGGAGAGGAAGGTGGAGCGCAGTGTTTGCACAGAGGGATCCAGACGAAAGGAAAGGGATCTGGTTAAAATAAAGGGATGTCAAAGAAGAAGGTGTGACGGCGCTCTGCAGAAACACTGAGTCATTCCCAGCTTCAGCTTCGCCTTGCAGGAGGTGAATGTAGCAACAGCTCAAAGTTCACTCTGTAAATGCTCCTGTGATATGTTCCAGATGTGCTGTAAGAAGTTAGCCACAGGGGTAATGCAATACAACGCAGCACCATGAGCATGTTAATGAGTTGTAATGCATTTGGAGAGCAGAACAAGGGTGCATGCTTACAATTCAGCACTCCAGTAGCTTGGGAAAGAGGTGAGAAGGAATTCGGGGCTGTGTGAAAAATTCCCATTCCATGTCTGGATCTTATTTATTTTAAGTGGTAATCTGCCACATCCTCATTTGTGTTAAATTTGGCAGCGCTGGGTGAACGAAATGGTCACTGTTCTCAACAGTTTTCTTTGCACTTACCGTAACAGAGATTACTTATCTGCGAGGGTGATACTGTGACACGTTTATTTGTTTTGCTTTAGCTGGTTTCTCAACTGAATGGAAATTATTTTTAATCAGTGAAATCGCATCTTTGTTTTCCCAGTTAGGCCTGTTAGAAATTTTGCTAGCCGCCCCGTTTCCATAGACTGTACAGAAAAAAATGCAAGTGCATGTTGTTATTGCACATAAATAACAGACATATGGGACTAGCATAGGCCAAGCTATCCATTTTAGCTGCTGCCTGTGCTGACACGCCCAGACTTTAATCTTTAACTAAATCCACACAGATGAGCTATAACAGCAGCTCACCCCCCATACGAGTGTTATAAAGGGAGAAATTAGCTACTTTGTACTAAACCTTTGTACCAAGCTGTAAACATGTTATTTTGTTGAAGTTGGGGATTTTAACAGAGGCACACATGAGAATTGTCTTAGAGCCTCTAGTGGCCACTGGAGTAACTGCAGTTTTTGACACCTCTGCATAATCGTTATTTTTCAGTTGCCCATTTCTCATCATTTAAAATATAGCGTTATTGTTACTGCTGTTAGGTTAAGACCACACGTTAGGTCTCAACTTTGTTCAGTTTTAAAGCCAAAAGGTGGAAAAACAAAGAAGGGGATGCCACACCGCGCTGCCACAAAGGGCCATAGGTCGGACTCAAACCCTACTGCACTCCGACCGTGTGGCATATGGTCACCTGCTCACCCAGCGAGCTGAACTGGCACTCACAGTCTCACCGCTTAGTCATTTTCTTTTGCAGTTAAGACTGTAGCGTCCTCGCCTTATAGATTTTGTCAGGTGGTTATATATGTAAGATGAATATCTGTAAAGACTTTCCAAATGAATTCATAAACTTTCAATAATCATAGTCTCCAAACATATTTAGAAACTTGAGAAAGTGCATCCAAAATAGAGATGCAGACCAGTTTAATCTTAACCTTCAGCTTCTTTCATCTTGTAACTTTTGCAATCAAATCAAACCGTAATTATAAAAGTGACAGACCTGGCTCCTTGGGGCACACTCCCTTAATTTTCTGAGGGGGGAAATTGCACAAGTATTAGCTTACACTGAATTTTGTTAAATTATGAGTTCTTTGTGCTATAGAGTGGACAAAAAAGTCGCACATTTCTTATGAAACTGTTTAATTCTTGAAGCTCCTGCGACTTTATTATCCACCTCTTCACCTTCCTCTGCTCTTCTTCTACTTGCTTATTAACCTTCACATGCACTTCCTGTTCTATACATGACGGTCAGTAAGTGCATCCATTAATTGCTTAAAATGTTAATTTAAACATCTGCTCTTGGGCCTCCAGATGGAATGCCAAGCATTTTTGCCCTTGAGCAAGGCATTTGCCACGGACAGCTGCATTTGGAGGGCATGAATAGCCGGTGTGGTTAATGAGTGATGTGAGGGGATGGAGAGGAGGCTGCAGGGCTGAAGACTGAGAGACTCTCCTTAACTAGAGTGTGAAGAGACAGACCCACTTCATTAAACGGGCTGTCTGTGCAAACACTCACTGCCTGCAGGACTGGCTGCAGTGACTGAGGGAGTGAGTATAGCCATCTGCATGCAGCCACACACACCAGACACACACAGTTTCTGTGCGCCTCGCTCTCCCTGTTATTTTATGAGCCTTTCTAGGGGAGGACAAGGGAGGGAGAGGTGGAGGAGCTGGGTGGAAGTTTGATGCTATGAATAAAAATGCCATCACCTACACATCACCGTCGGCACTAAGACTTTACAAGTGAGCACTTAAGTCCATTTCTCACCGGGCATGTAAAGTTGTCTGTGAACGCATGCAGAGCAAGACCAGAGACAAAAGGAAAATAAGTCAGAAAAGGAGAAAGAGCAGATTTTGTACACCCAAGGCGAACGTATCCCTGTTTAAACACAGAAAACCTCATCTGTCCCCTGAGCTGTCTGAGAGCTACTGTAAATTTCACAACATTAAAATTAAAAGCATTTTTTTTTTTTATAAAATGCTGCTGTCTTTTCATAATCATGTTTTTAGAGGTTTTTGCTGCCGTAATAGGCGTATTAGTTAAATAACTTGGGGCCTGTTAATTCACTGAGCTTAGAGAGTCTGCGTCTGGGCAGCTTTGGGCTTTGACTGTGTTTCTACTTTGCCTGCTGGTGTAAAATTCTGAATTTTGTGGCATTTCTTTGGCAACTGATCCTGTATGATTTCTTTACAAATATGTTATTGTTAGCTGGATGAAAGTACAAAGCCATTGTCCTTAAATGTTTGCAGATTTAAAGGTGTCCTGGGAGAGCCTGGTCTAAAATGAGCCTTTATTTTACCTTGTTATGCTGTGTCTCCTGTCTGTCTGTATTTCCACTTTTAACCATCTAATAAAGGCAAGAAAAGCTGTTTAATAAATCCAGTTTACACTGTTAGAAAATAAAATATCCAAATGGTATTTTTTTTATAATTTACTAAATGACTTTTGCTCACCTGTTCAAGACCTTACCTATAATCACCGCTATGATTTGTAAGATTTGATCTAGAAACATCCTCACATCTGTGCACACTGATGCACAGGAGCTTTGTTTTTCCCTCACCGTAAAGACAAAGAGACCAAAAAACTTTAAATCAAGATGTCTGCATCAGATACAGGAGAGAAAACAAAGCCCTGCTGTCAGACTCACGGGGAGACTCTTTGAAAACTACTACCTAACAAGCTCTCTGCCTGCACGCTAATGCTGTTAGCCATCAGGAAAATCATCAGTCAGCAGTCTGAGTCAAGCTAACCGTCTAGACGAGCTCCAGTCAAAACCCACCGATTAAGTTTCTGTGCGAAAGCCATAGGTGTGTTTATCGTTTCTGGTTCAAACGCATTAAACTGGTCATGGTTATCTGGGGAAGCTTGTTTTTGTTTTAAATATGCATCACTGTGGGGAAGAACTCTGATTTATGTGAGTCTTATCTACGAGCTTCTGACCAACAAGCTGCTAAAGGAATATTTTCATATTCGTTCCAGCTTCCTCAAGAAAACTTGTCTGATAGGTCAGAGGTCAAACTTTGCTTCAAAACAAAAACCCTAGAGCTCTTATGGATTTTCTGTCTTACTCAAGGACGGCACAGCCAATCACGTCCCACTTCTGCCGCTCTTTTATTTTACACATATCAGCTCCGATTCTTCTTATTCCAAATTGCCTCACTTGCTGCCTTGAAAGGATGAGGCTTTGTACATCATATATTACTGCTGTGCGAAATATTTGTAAAGCACTAATCAAAACAGCTCCTAACGCTTTCAGACACTGTAGAAATAATAAGAGATACATGTCAAAACAAGGACATGAAGAGCAGAGTATAAAAAGGCCAACGAGTGAATAGTGAGTAATGATTTTTTTTTCTTTCACATCCTACATGTTCTGAGTGCCGATGCTGGAGGCAGTCTGAGCAGTATAGCTGATTTCCAGTGGGTTTTCCCGTCATAACAGCCAGACAGGAAATTTAACAGTGTTTCCCACACACTTAGATTGTGTTTGTGGCGTTTAGGATGAGGCCGACCTCTGTGTGCAGCATCCACACGCTCTTAAATTATTATTAAATCCCTTCTTTAAACAGGTTGTTTCCTTGAGTTCAGGATCTATTCCTAGAGAGAGAAACAAACTGACTTATAGATAATACAGATGCGATATAAACCTGATATAAACCATATAAACCTGTGAAATGAATAGTTAATTCCAAACTTTGCAGAAGAGCTTCATAATGTTTCTTTTTTTCTGATGTAAAGGAGGCCCGTCAAACCTTTGCAAACAAGAAATCCAGTGCACACAACATCACACAGCTTCCAGGTGCACAGAGATGCATGCATAATGATGATATTACAACTATAATAAAGTGCTGACAAAATGTGTAGATTAAACAACAATTTTGCAAGTAATAAAAAAGAAAAAAAAATTAAATAATACCATAAAATCTCCTCTGTCTCAGCCTGAGGCATTTCAGCAAACACTGGAGCTGGACCTCGACCCTAAAGCACTCACTTTTTGGATTATCTGCTTTCTTAGGCAGTGAATTAATAATCATGGCGTAACTGTTTTCTAGCAAGCAAGGACAAAATATTTTATTCAACAACGACAAAATCCAGTATTTTTGTGCACTATAGCTTACTCTAATCTGATCTGAAAGCAATCGATTTGATATGAATAGAAAATGTTTCATTTTCAAACCCTGTTTTGACGATGGGCTCGTCACATTTGGTGTATGTGGTCTTGAATCTGTTCAACCAGCTTGCATCTGAGCAGACAACCTGTGCAGCTTCTTCAGGCCCAGTTATTTATTTTAGCTCCTGCATAGCACAAAGAGATGATTATCATCACATACACACACTTACAAGTGTATTCATATAGCCAGACATCCACTTTTTACTCATTTCGACCCTTAAAAGTATAGTTAAGGTGCTGAATAACATGAGTTGATGTGCAGAGTATTTCACAACATGGCCTTGGATAAACAAAAACACACGTATTACTGATTACACACTCACACACAGACTTGAGATGTTGTAAAGCGGACGATGGGTGGACAGAAGGGTGTCGGCTGGTAAAGGATGAGTCTGCAGCGGTGGTGGGAGGTCCACGCTGAGGGCAGAGACTGATGAAGTCTCTCGGTGCGCACGGTGGGATCCCTGCAGCCTCCCGGTGCTTCATCCTGCCATGTGTTCATATTCCTGTTATCTCTGCCTCTCTCTTTCTCTCTGTGGTGTCCCTCTGACTCCCAGACGGAGAAGCCTCATGTCCGATCTCATAGATTCTGTTCACGCTACAGTTTCCTGCATCTGATTCTCTTTTCATTTACCCACACATACTTGAGACAGAGCTGATGTTTTCTTATCATCGTGAAAAGAAACAACATGCGCATGAAGTCCAGTGACTATATGGATCGCAACGTGGGGTTAGATTTAAGCAAAGATCATTTTTATATGAATGTGCAGACGTTCTAGAGTCACACAAGTCTGATCCATACGCCGTTTTTGAGGTTGAGTTGTTTAATATCATACTGCCTTGTGAGCTGCCTGTTGTTGCACAGCCCATCCAGATACCGGCTCTAAATCTAGGCAAACAGTTACATTCCTCATTAATTACAATGCTGCATCAGAGCACATTATCCAGCTGAGACCGTTTAATCCTACAACAGTATTAGCTATAAGGACAAAAACCCCAAACATTTCAAACAAAGCCAGCCAGCTGAGGTGGTATTTGGGGAAACGCCTCGATTCAGTCGAAATCCAGAAGCTCAACAAAACATGTTTGAGAACGACAAATATGCTCTTCCTTTGTTGTGGTTTCACAGTATGGGCGTGTCCCCTCAGCTCCTCGAGCAGTTGGAATCAAAGTATTTATGAAAATGCATTCAAGAATAAATAAATCTGTCTCAGCAACACAAGGCAGGACCTGTTCTTGCATTGTGGGAGTTTTTATTTCTGTTCCTTTTAACAACAGGAATGCATTGAGTTACTATTGTGTGCCAAACAGCAAGGAGGGGAAGTGAAGACAAATTCACTTCCCCTCCTCATTAAATATTTGCAGTAAGCTGGAAGTCCCACCTATAATCAGTAAAATGCCTCAAATCACTAATAAGCAAATCAACAGGAACATAAAAATCATCCTCAGTCTCAACAATTCAAAGTCAAAGTCGCGCACAGCTGCTGTTTTGCAGGATCATAAATCTGAACGTGCATCTACTCTGATTCCCCCACAGGTACGACTATGTGGAAGTTTACAATGGCGGTGATGAGTCTTCGCCCATGTTGGGAAAGTTTTGCGGGAAAATCGCGCCATCTCCGATCATCTCCACCGGCGGCCAGCTCCTCATCAAGTTTGTCTCCGACTACGAGACCCACGGGGCGGGATTCTCTGTTCGCTATGAGGTCTTCAAGACAGGTGTGTAGTTTCAAACAGAACTGCTGTGATGTCCTTGCTTTATCTGCTCAGCAGCAGTAAAAGCATGAGCTGAATGGCTCTGCTGTTTTACATAAATCCATAAATGAATGTGCTGAATACGCCTGGTGAAAAATGGCCCCTTTAAATTCAAATGTAGTTTTAGATATCCAGGTGATTGTTCTGTTGCTCTTGGATCAGTTTTATATATCACCTTGTCATACATAATGGGAAAAAGTCTGAATTGAACACCATTTTAGCCATTTAACATATTATTTGGGCGGAAAAATGCAGGAGCAGATGACAAATTGAACAAAATCGCTATACCTGCCCTCTGTGACTGAAAGGCAAATACAGCCTATATTTTATGGTAGTTATGGTAGCCACTTATCGCAGTAATTTTGCAAACTTAGTCGAATTTTAAGCTCCATTGACGCAATCATATTATCTGAGATTGCATATAAAAAAGACCGCAATCATGTGACCTGTGTTTTTGCTAAAATCATCTTGACTACGAATTTATGCTTTTGGTAGATGAATGTAGCAAGTGAGGGACACAGTGACTTTTCAGTAACAATGTAGCCATGCCCTGTGGCATACCCTGCGTCTCCTCTGTTTTACTCTAAGTTAGTGTTGTCAGCGTTAATCTCGTTAAAATGACGTTAATGCCATAACGGCATTAACGCGGCAAATCTCCATTAGCGAGTTAGCACGGATTGCCCCGTAGGTGGGGCTGCACGGCGTCAACGTATTAGCGGGGTTAGCTTGTTAACGCATTAGCGCCGTCCAGCCCCACACACACGGCAATCCACGTGTGTGTGTAACTTGCAAATGGAGATTTACCGCATTGATTCGGTTATGGTGTTAACGTCATTTTAACAAGATAAACACTGATGGCACTACTCTAAATTTAACTATAATTTAGCAAATGAACATCAGATTGTATTTAATAGGATGTAAAACTAGCAACTCAGACCCTTAAACCCATTAGGAGAATATTTTTTTAACATTGTAAATTAAGTAATGCACTCAGGTTTTTTGTGTATCCACATTAGTAGCCATTAGTTACCCCCTGGTGTCCTTTAATAGGAATGCAGATTCGAGTAAGTTTTGCACTGGCTCCACTTTTCAGACCCAGAGGTTATTTTTATATAATCTATGGATTACTGAAAGGAAGTAAAACAGGAAGAAGTTGGTCAAGTAACCATAGCAACCACAAGTAACACAAAAAAGCTTCCCGGTTAAAGAAACATACTTGGAAGAGAAAATAAAAGTAAGCCATTATGAGCCCAACCTTGACCTAAACTTAAAACTGGGCAGGAAAGCACAGTGAGTGGAGTGACCTTTAAATGAAGTGATTTACCAAAGACTCTGGAAAAAACACTTTTTTTTAATAGTGGTGTCAACATGTTTGTGATACTTGCTTTGTAAAGTTGATGAATTATAAAATCAGGAAAGTCTATCCTTATTGTGATGATTGTGTAGATGCTTCATGTGTATTATTTTTGCAGTGAGTAAATAACAATTTGTATGTTAATGTAATCATGACAGTAACAGAGATAAGAAATGACCTGAAAATAATCAAAAGTATGGAAGTGCATCTATTATTAACACCAATAAGCATTAAAAGGCGTGCAACTTCACTAACCTGCTGCAGCGTCAACAGTCAATAAAACCTGGAATTCACTCCCCGCAAGAGGCTTTCTCTAAAATTAGGGTTTAACAATATTTTTGGGTTTGTCTGCCTGACAGCTGTAGCTGAACCTCTGGTACAGTGACCTCTATAGCTGCAGGCCAAACAAACTCAAAGACCCAGAATTCATTGGAGGAACACCAAGTCCCAGATGGACAGGATGCTAGCAGGATAGACCTACATAAACACTCCCTCTCAAGGAAGGAACCTTGCTCCCATGTCCTACATTTGTATCTGGTCTTTCCTCCAGGGTCCATTTGAGTAGCCGCCAAAATGACAAGTCTCCTGTGACCACTTCAATTTTCACCAGTGGGGACTGGAGATAAATCAGATAAAAAGGGAACATGTGTGAGATTCCCCTTCGTTTTTTGTTTGTACCCAAGAGAGCAATAACCATTCAGAAAATAACGGCATCCAGAAATAACAATCCCCAGGTGGATTTAAGTTAGCAAGTGCTCCATTGTACTGTGAAAAATGGATAGGCAAGTGCTCTTTTGTTCTTTAACGAGGTGCACGGCAGTACTATGAGGGGAGGTTAGAGGCCCAGCTCCAACTGAAGCTCCTCCAGGCTCTTCACTTGTCTCTTCTCTAAACTACAAAGTACGGCCCGACTCCTGACTCTGAAACTTTAAAAATATGCTCGTATCAACTTTAATTTCAGGGTACAAAGTGTAGCCGTGACTGATGAATGACAGGATGTCATTAGAGAGTCGGTGTAATAAATCTTTAAAAGTGGGTCAGCAAAGTATTAGCATGGAAGGAACACTGGTCCTGAGCATTTTTCATTAAGGATCTTTTTAAAGATCCACAAAAAATTTGTGCTTTGATCTTAAATAAAGTGAAGATTAGGATTCGCAGGCTCTTATGAGCCGACTGCTTGAAGAACAGATACAACTTCTTATAATTTTATCTGAGATGGATGGTGGTAATGTTTTGGTTAAAAACAGGCTAGTTTTTAACACAGTAGCCGTGCGATGTCACCTATTCCTGCCTTTTGGCCGTTGCCCTCTTTTTTTTGTGAAACCAGGCATCGTGACTGAAAACAGCTTCTTGCTCATTTATTTTACACTAAAAGGCAATTTTCTTGTATTCATTCAATTAAATTTAATATTTATATAGGCTGTTATTATATATCACAACAACAGTCACCTCAAGGCACGTTATATTGCATGGTAAAGACCCTGAAATAACACAGCTGCATAATAATACAGTTGGCGACAGTGGGAAGGAAAACCTCTGGCAGAACCAGGAGCAAGGGAGGAAGAATATTAAATAAGACTTAAAACTAATGAGAGAGGCTATAAACTCATTAGGTCATAATTAGGTCTTATTATGAGGCCATAAATCAAGTGAGAAGTCGAAACCGTCTCATAGGCTTCTTTTTTTGTTCCTTACTGACCATTAGAATGAACGCTGGGTTTAGCTAAACTTTGTAACTAATAACCCCAAATATATATGCAATTTAATTAAACAGACCCTTTAAAAATGGTTTGAAAAGTCTTGCACTTTGCACTGGAAACAGCTGCAGAGACGTTTCACCACAAGGTCTATTTAGTATTTCTTCTGCGGGTGATTGATCTTAATCATCACCGCTCTTCATCGCTAGGTTTTCATGGAACTGTGCCAAGAGTTTAATTTAGACAAATCATAAATCACTACCAGAAAACTGTTTGCCATCGTTAAAGAACGTGATCAGAATCTTCTCAGCAGCTACTAAACGCACCTTGCAGTGAGTATCTGAAAGATCGTTTTTCAAAGTAAAATTGCTCCGATTTTTCTCATATTACTGTTACGTGTCGATTAAAAAAATGAGGGTTTAACTGTGTGATGTATGAAGCGAATGAAGCGTAGTTGTCAGATCTGTGAGTGTTGCCATGCTGCTGTTGTCCCACCTTTTAACTGTCAGTGAAACTGTTGTTGTTGTTGAACGCGTCCAGCTGCCATGTCTCGTCTGCAAGCTACTGTTCAGCACCAAGACGAATGCTTCAGAACAAGCTGTTTCAATGTGCTCACACCCATTTTTATGTTATTGCACAGCCTGCACATGCACGTGTTAACATCTTATATTGCTTTTTTTGCTTCTGCGTGTGTGAAAATCAGTCTTTGTTGGTAACGCGGTGCATTCATTTGGTTTCCTTTGTGCGTATGAAACAGACAGGTGTGTGGGACCCCAGGCTCATTTAGCTAATGGGCTGTTTGTCCTTGGAGGCAACAGGGGTGACCTGCAGATGAGATGGATGCTCTGGCATAGAAGAGGGCCTGTGAAACTAGGGCACAATACGCGTGTGGGTGGGAGCATGTGTTTGTGTGTGTGTGGGTGTGCTGGCCTCAATATGGGTCCTCTACCTCCTAACAAGTTAAAAACAGCACTTGTACTCACTCAGGTAATCCCCCTGCCATGTCGCTGCCTGGCTCCTCACCACATTTAAAATCCATTACAGTCAGAGCAGCATATTGTGACTCACTGCTAAATGGAGGCACTGCTCTGAGCAATGCTCTTCTTTGTCTTCAATGCACGATTATCTCTCTCTGTTTTTGTCCTTTGAGCGCAGATCTTTTCAGATCTGTGCACCCTAAAGTATCAGAGGGACTAGATTAGGCAAAGGTTTTGGATATTATATGTAATGTAAGATTTTTTTTTTCTCGCTGTTGTTATGTGCACTTTTTTATCCTCACACAATAAAATATGTGAGGATAAAAAAGGAAAAGTGACGGAGATGACGAGGTCTCTTTGGAAGCACTGCTCCTGTTGCATTTGAATTACTCCCTGTTATAAACGTTGACCAGTAGCCAGTATTAAGTGTTCTGTGTTAAAACCTTTCAACCCAAGGTTCATTTTGAGAAAGTGGATGGGGTTTGAATGAGAGAAAATTTGAGAACAAGCTGCTGTGGTCAAAAAAATATTTTTAATGCACTCTGAGCAGCTGACACACAAAGTTCAGGTCGTTTGCACCACATGTTCTTCCTCAGATGCCTCGGGATGTTGCAGTCTCATCCTGGGGGAAGAATTCATGGTGCACAACCTCATGACTGATTGAAAAAGCGACACTCATGACCTTATGTGCCACCTTCAGACTGCAGGTTCTCTCTCAAGCCATCTCTCAGCACCGGTGGTGATCCTGAAAGTTGCTTCAGTTTGACGCTGAAGTTGTTGTTTGCCGTCCTTGTTGGAATCACATGTTTTAGGGGATTTTCATTATGTGTTTTAGTTGCAGGAAGGTTGGAAATGGTGCAGAATTATTGACTATTTTAAATCAGCTGTGCTACTCGTATCCATGAGCTTTTTTCAGGCGTTTTTCTACAAGAGTGAAGACTAACAAGATTAACTAACAAGCTAACGAGCTGTTTGGTTCCATTTGTAGTCCAAAGCCTTAACCATACCTTCAAAAACTTCAATTCTATCATGTTAATCTCAGTTTCTCTTTTATATTTAATAGCGATGGACCGATCCGATATTACGTATCGGTATCGGTCCGATACTGACCTAAATTACTGGATCGGATATCGGAGAAAAATAAAAAATCTAATCCATTAAATATCACGAAAGCACCTCACAAAACTTGCAACACGCCGTAACTCACCTCAGAACGTTAGCACGTCGGAGCAGTATGCATCACGTGATAGAGCGGCTGTGGCATGCGGGACCTGTCGGTGGTCTGGATAGCATGTGGAGCTTCGCTAGCAACCCGGCATTTCATCTCCGACAAAGTTATCCCCGAGAGAAGTAAAGCAAGTGTGTAAGTCCATCTCTGAATGTTTGTAAAGCATTCCTGCGTTAAGCTTAACAAGCGACTGCCTCTTCTTGCTGCTACTTCAATCATGAAACTGCTTAACGATCAGCTGATCGGCTTTTCTGTCGCGAGTCCGTGTCTCTTGTTTGTTTTTGGCCCACTTTGCACCAGAAAGAGGAAACCAGCGGATAAACAACAGCAGCACGTTTAAGCTTGATCAGCTGTTGTTAGAATTTATTTAATATTACTTTCTACACCAGGATCTTTTTCTACGTAGCTGACGCTGGTAACTGTGCAGGGGCGGATCTAGCAAAGTTTAGCCAGGGGGGCCGATAGGGCATTAACAGGGAAAAGGGGGCACAAAGACATACTTTTCTTTCTTATTCTCATTTAAAATTTCTAGCTTTTAATAAATAATTATCCGAATCTTACACCCAAAGTTTTAATTTGATGTAAAATGAATAGAAGTCAATTACTATATATAGTGACTATTAAGTCTAATATATATACCCTAGTAAGCTATAGTACTTTTTCCTTCAGGAAGGTACCATCTGTACAGTCTGCAATTTTGTTGAAGAAAGATGTTGAATCTATTTAATATTTCTTGAAAAATAATTGATTTCTGTGCATTTTTTTTTTCACACTGCATCAAATTAAGGTTGATTACGTCGATTAAGCATCATGAGGTGGAGCGTGAGGGGTGGTTCCCTATTTTTTATTTATTTATTTTTGTTGTTGCTGGGAGTTGGAACCCTATTAGTTAGGTTGCTTAATATTTATGCTAAGTACTCTTTAAAATACCAGAATAGGGAGGATGGTGTAGGTTTAAGTTTATTAGATTGATCAGTATTGCTGAACTATGAAATATTTTTTTTTGCATACAGGTATAACAGAATAGCTTTAGTGTAGTTGTTGTTTTAAACTTGAGTATGAACTTATACAAAATGCAGCAAGATATTTAAAAAACAGTTTTGTTGATTAAAAAACACTATATCGGATTCATATCGGTATCGGCAGATATCCAAATTTATGATATCGGAATCGGTATCGGACATAAAAAAGTGGTATCGTGCCATCTCTAATATTTAAGCAGTATTTGCATTTGAATTAAGAAAAGCATATGAAGTCTGTAAAAACAGGGGAGCATTAGCTGTTTGTCTGAACACCATGAATGGCATGTTTTTCTTTTCTTGCAAAAAAGTCCTTGTGGGTGTTCTCCGAATGACTGATTTTATCTGGATAAAAGGCAGCAGTGATGCAGTGTTGCTATATCATCATAAAAACATTCGTGTGCAATCTGCAATGTGGGAATTTCACACAGGAAACTGAGGTTCCCTTTTTTTAACCGACATCAGCGTTATTTTCTTGCACCCATGACCACCGGAGCTACTCAACATTATTAAATGTGACTTTTTTTTAAGCCAAGCAAATTAAATGAAAATAAAACACTGGGTTTTAGTATTTTCCCTTTATATGAGAGACTTTTTGCTAGATTTGACATATGTCTCCACTTACCTTTGCCTAATTCTGTGTATCAGTCTGTGGCTTCGTCCCTCATCTCCAGCCCTCTTTCCCCCCTGTCATTAGTACAAGAAAATCCCTAAACACTGCCACAAAAAGCACCAACCCTCATTCAGATGACATGTTCTGTTTGGCTTTAAAGATGGCACTAATGAGTGCTGGGCTGTAAAGCTCAGTCGCATCCGTCTTTTGTAACCATAACCATAACTCCACCCTCTGCAGACCGCACAGTGCATTTCATTTAGAAATGATAGCCAAGTGAGGCCTCTTCAGTGTCCTGGAACTATATTTGTCCCAACTCTCCTGTTTCACTACAGCTTTTTCAAACCAGAAACACATGTTTGTCTTTGTGGTTTGGTAGACAAGAGGGGGGCCGATTTCTTTCCTCTCTCTCTTTCTGATGTGACCTCAAGCCGCAGCTGATTGAAGGGTCATTGATTGAAAAGAAGATGAAAGTAAGAAGAAGATGGATGGACAGAGGATGGATAAATGGGAAATGAGAGCACCATGTTGTTAAAGGAAAGAATGCACTCGTGTCAGTAACGTAGCACAGTAACACATATGCTTTTCACCAAAACATTGTTAAATATGGAAATATACACATACTGAAGGGTGCAAGGGTTTTTGTCTTTTTTTGGTCTATTTGATTGTTTGTTTAAGCTGGGCTTTTTCTCATTTTCAAGACATAATAGTCCAAGTTACAACATCCAGAACTGAAAAATACAAAAAAAAAAAAAACATTGAAGTACCAAAAACTGTAGTTCCTCAAGTGGCCACTTGAGGCTGCTTCCATGTCTGTGCAAGTAGACAACCATATATATATATATATATATATATATATATATATATATATATATATATATATATATATATATATATATATATATATATATATATATATATATATATATATATATATATATATATATATATATATATATATTGGGGGTTTTTTGGTCTCCCTAGCCTATTTCTGCCTCCACAATAAAAGCACGGTGGGTGAAAAATTAGAGGCATGCCCATTTTAACTGACAGCACCATCTACAGGGCCTCGCACCCACTGAAATGATCTGACACATAATTTGATTCACTCTGTAATGCAGCCCATCCAAAAGGTTTGTGCTCTACTGTTTAATTAGTCCTTTACTAATGCACCCATACAGTTTAACAATGGCGCTTGCTAATCAAGCTCGCTAACCTCAGCTGATAACGTCACCCTCTCATGTAAAAAAGACAAAAAAAAAAACCAAATTGATGATGTCATAGTCATAGGGACTATGCCCATCTTTTATATACAGTCTATGGTTAAGTCATATTTATTCAAACGGGTACAGCTTTCGAATTTGTTTGGTTGTAAATTTGATTTTTTAACATAAGGAAATCTTAAACTCAAAGAGCACAACAATGCACAGAGGCAGAGGAGGAGAGGTGAAAAGAGGCTTGTAAACAAAAAGGCTGGTGGTAATGGGGAAGTACAGGACTATAGATACTCTGAGAACTCACTGACTAATAAAACAGAAGTGAAATAAGTCAGGTTGTGGAAAACCATCTTAAAGGCAGGAAATACAACAAAGGCATGCAGTAACAGAACAAAACACACTAACATAGGTGAACATAGGGAAGCGGTGAGAAGAAAAGATGGGGCGGCAGGGAAAAGTAAAAGAAAAGCAACACAAAAACACCAGAAAAATAATCACAGGCATTGCAAACCATGGCAATTAAAAATAACCCACATTGATTGATGAACAAACAAGTTGCATTATTCATTTTTATCTTCATTAAATCAGATTAATTTCTGTCCTTGATCGACATACCGCAGCACAGATTTCTCAACCTAGATTTGAGAAACCCATCTGCACATTTCACACAGACACACACATAACTCATGCGCACACACACACAGTCCAAAGTGTGCCAGCTGAGCAGGAGTGAAGCCTCCCTCATCCCTCGCTGCCCATCTTTCCTCATCATTTATCATGTCTGCCTTTTAATGACACCACCTGTGTCAACAGCGAGGGGACCACTTCAGTGTGTGCGTGCCTCTCCTTGTGTTTCTATCAGTGTGTGGATTTGCGTTTGCAGGCATGCTCAGATAACATGCAGGTCACATCTGGACTGGCAACACGAGAAGCCCCCCGCGCCGCAACACACTCACGCTAACACACACGCACACTTTGTTCCTGCCTCCGAGCAACGCTTGACCCGCGTCCACGCCTCGTGTCCTCCTGTCTCGCTCGGAGATCAGTCACTGTCTCGTAACCTCGCTCATGTCACTTTGCAACAAGCAAGGTGTGAACCGCCCCGCCGCGTTGACCGATGCAAGCCGACGCAGAGATTTTACATGAGCAGTGTAAACATTGCGGATGTGACTGTGGAGAAAACAGCTTGTGTACAAAAGATGGCACTGACATAACAGCTGCCAAGCTGGCCCGCTGGTCTGTTTGGATGAGCCTTGTGTCACGTGTTATTACTTTGAACTGGGTCGTCTGTGTTAAAAAAAGGTTTGTCTAGATAATGTGAAGATCTAACAGCGCATGTGATGTTTTCATGCAACTGTTGTGGGTCAGACTCTGAGGCTTCATTGTCCAGTGGACAAGAATCATACTTTCTAAAAACATCTTCCAGGAATTTAATTTGTAGTCAAAGCTTTGCTCAAACCAAATGTTTCTATTTTCCCTTTAGCTCGTAACATTTTTCATCCTTCTAGACTATTTTGGTCGGTGTTAGCCAGTTTTGTTCTCACTTTATATATAGTAACTGCAAAGACAGCTAAGTTAACTAAGAATAAATATAAGGACTTTAACTATTAATTAAAGCTTATTACCAGGAACTTATTGTAAAGCGTTGCTCTTTCTTAAAACCTCTTTGTCTAAATGTCAATACTCAATATATTTATGTACTGTACGTGATTTGTGCTAGAAAATATCCATAAATGCTGTTTGCAAAACTTAAAATTAATGCATGCACTAAAAGCTTTACACATAAAACAGAAGGTAAGCAAATATGTTTAAGAAATAGAATCATAGGCTCATTATGACTTCCTCGAAAAACCCATAAAGTAAATTTAACATCTGCGTCCTGACCGTGCAAGTTTCATTATGTTATTAGTTGTGATTGCAAGATTAGTATTGTGTTGTCTGTTAGTGTGTCTCTGGGTGCGTTGCTGTTTGTTTGCCATGATCAGTCTCACATGGTCTGGGATCTTAAATAAATTCCAGTCAAACAACCCCACCCCAGTCACAACTCAGACTCAGTGGGCTCCGACAAGGGAGGGGACCAATCACGACGCAGCAAATTGGATGGAAATTGCATGAATTTTGTCAACAAAACAAGGGGTTTGTTTTTTTTTCTCTCATTAAGAAACAGCATGTGTGTGTGAGTGGGGGGCTTTTTCTGTATAAAACAGGTATTTCAGATTCTCCTTATTTTTGAAAATCATTTCCGGTCTTAGAACTTATTACTTCCTTTTTAAGATGTTAAAGCTGCAAAAGTGTTTGGACCTGCCAAAGTTTCAGACACAGGAAAAGGTCAAAAGCAAATATATTCAGTTGATTTCCAACATGTCTATCCTTTTTTTTGCCACCGTAACAACTGAAAAGGTCAGAAATCCAAACTGCTGAGGATTTCGTAAACCGTGCCAACACAAACAGACCAAAAAACCACCTCAAAAGATTAGATTAGATTAGATTAGATAGAACTTTATTAATCCCTCGGGTGGGTTCCTCTGGGAAATTCGATTTCCAAAAAAGCACAGCACCGACAGGCCCTCTGTTGAAGCTCGCGTGGAGGGATTTTGAAGCAGATGCAAAACATTCTGACATTTTGCTTCTCATTCTGTAAATGTTTAATTTTTTCTTTCTACGTTGCAAAAACATGAATTTTATTGTAAGAAATAAACTACAAAACCAACGTAAGGGCGCACACATCATGACCCCTTACTGCCTTACTGCCCCTTAACTCCACAGAGTTTACGCCGTCGTTTAGCTGAGGATTGGTCACCTCTTGACATTTTAAAGCCTCATCTGTATCTTCTCACCTTGCAGGTCCTGAATGTTCCAGAAACTTCACGGCTCCCAGTGGAGTCATCAAGACACCAGGCTTCCCTGAGAAGTATCCCAACAACCTGGAATGTACCTTTATGATCTTTGCCCCCAAGATGACAGAGATCGTGGTGGAGTTTGATAGCTTCGACATGGAGCCTGACACCACGCCGCCACCGGGCGCCCTCTGCCGATACGACTGGCTGGAGATCTGGGACGGCTTCCCTGCAGGTGAGCGGAGGGCTAGGGTGCAACGGGCAAATGTTAGTTGAAACCTTAGAGTTTAAAACATGACTGAAAAGGAATTTAAAACTGAACTAGTGCAGACATGAAGAGAAGAGAGAGGATGATGCTTACAGCTTCAAAATAGTAATCATAAAAGAGCATTTTCTTAACTAGTCAGAAATTGTAAATGCATATATATAAAAAATGATTACCTGATAAATAATTTCTAAAGGGCATAAAGGATTTTTAATGTTTTATGAATTTCCAAGCACTCTTTTTACCCATTCATACACTTAACTTAAATGCCAGAAAATGGTCTTGTTTATGAATTAAAGCATGCAAAATAATCTGGAAAAGATTTTTTTTTTTTAATTTACTGATTAATGTGAAAAGATGAAAGTAAAAAAAAAAAAGCAGGGCTGTTTCTCCACAGATGTGAAGCAAAGTTACAAAAAAAGGGGCGCAGATGTAGATGGAAGTGAGGAAATTGGGAGGAAAAGGGACGGAGAAGTGAAGGAAGAATATAGAGAGTTGTGAAGCAGAGGAGAGGAGGATGAAAAAGGTTTGAGACAGCTTCCCCCTGTGGATGCTGACAGAAAACAGACAGAAAACAGGCAGAGACATGTGGATGTGAAGGGGAGGAGGACCGTGGAAAACAAGTATGGATGCCTTCCCTGCTGGTGAGATGAGTCGGGATCAGTGTTGGTCAAGTTACTTGAAAAAAGTAATCAGTAACTA
Organism: Rhamphochromis sp. 'chilingali'; assembly: GCF_963969265.1. NCBI lineage: Eukaryota > Metazoa > Chordata > Actinopteri > Cichliformes > Cichlidae > Rhamphochromis > Rhamphochromis sp. 'chilingali'. The sequence continues at coordinate 29,446,350 of NC_137943.1, read as the reverse complement.
ATTACTGATTACTCCCCCAAAAAAGTAATCCCGTTACTTTACTGATTACTTATTTTCAAAAGTAATTAATTACTTAGTTACTTAGTTACTTAGTTACTTTTTAAAAACACGATTTACAACCTGAAGAGGTGATAAAGTGATAGATCTTTCAGCCCAATTCTACTTTTTCTACATAATCCATCATACAAAATGTAATCAAATGGAAAAGTCTCTTTTTTTAACTTGTTTTATCAGTTTTAATCTTTTAACTTTATGCATCAAGCAAAACATTTAATTATATGCAACATTCTCTGACTTGAATAAATTAGTTTAACATTTAAACCTATTTTCTACACATTCCAGCACATAAAATAAAATATTTTTTGTGTTTTCACTCACTCTTTCAAACAGATGCAAGTAAAACACAGCAGAAAATAAATAAAGTCAAAGACTCAGCGGTCCTTTTGCTCTATTTTCACCTGTAAAGCAGGAGCAGGGTAGGCGGAGGGTTACCCTGGTGCAGGTGTGCTGCGGTCAGTTGAAGAATCCGCGCGAGTGTCTCTGTGAGTTTCCCATCACGTCGTAGCTACTCGGTGCTTGCTCGGAAGTTTAGGGGTTTTTTTCGCTGTAAAAAGAAGTTTTCTTCCCACGCACGATGGACGCTAATGTTTTTGTCACTTTTTATGGAATCAAACTCAAAGTAAGGTCAGTACTTCCACACTTTAAACGCTGCACGCTCATACTCTCTCCCGCACTCGATATATTATCCATTGTTGATCTGCACACAGCTGCTGTCACCAACGTCGCACTTGCTTACGTCACTGTCATGAGACATTCTCGCAAAAAAAAATCACGGTTTTAGTAACGCAGTAACGCAGCGTTCCTACGGGAAAGTAACGGTAATCTAATTACTGATTTTGCAATAGTAATCCCTTACTTTACTCGTTACTTGAAAAAAGTAATCAGATTACAGTAACGCGTTACTGCCCATCTCTGGTCGGGATTGAGTGACAGAGGTGAAAAATAGGTGGATAATTGCAAAAGCGAGATGCGGGATGAGCAGGGGGAGCAAGAACAGCAGACGGGGATACATACAGGATATGCAGAGTGCACGTGTGTGTTTTTCTTGATTGGTTCATTTAAAAACATTTTTTAGGCTACAGGATGAAAACCCCGTTGGCCTTAACATTTAATTTCCAGTTTGTGTAGAAACACTCATTTTCACCTAGCAAAAGTCTGCAGTAGATTTTCTCATCACTTCAAAACAAAACAAGTTTCACTCACCCACGAAAAATCTTTAAAGTCACTGAGAAGTCGCTGCGTGTTAAGCCTGAGCTTAAATATGTTTAAAATTAAACCCCTCATACTCGTTGTTTTGCTGTTGCAGTTTGGTGAATCACTCTCTGTGACCTCATGCTCCCCAGCAACAAAATACATGTTGCAATGCTTCAGTACACTACAAATTATCTTCATATTGTGGTGGACCACTAGAGGGCTCCACTCACACCCAGTGTAAAGGAAATGTGTTCCTGTGTTTTGTGGCGCGATATGCTCAGTTGTTGTTGAGAGACGAATAAAGGAGTGAGGACTGAGAGCTCTGTGTCGTTAATGCTTACCTCCACATTGGTGACCCCTGACTCGAGCATGCAACGGGCCGCAGATAACACAGACCCCGCTATGGATATATCAGCGGCCGCCGGACCTCCGCCTCCTGTTTCAGCTACGTTCGCTGTGGCGGTGAAACTGCCGGACTTTTGGCTCCATGACCCCCCGTCATGGTTTGTACACGTGGAGGCTCAGTTCGCCCTTCGCGGCATCTCGGCTGACGACACGAAGTATCACCATGTGGTGGCCTCGCTCGACCCGCTGGCCACCCGCCGCGCGATGGCGCTCCTCCGGGACCCACCCGCCCAAGGGAAATACGCCGCCCTCAAAGAGCTGCTTCTTCGGCGCTATGCCCTCTCTGACGCTGAACGAGCCGACAAGCTCCTCAACCTGTCAGGCTTAGGTGGCGGTACTGCGCTTGAGCTCATGGAGAACATGCTATCGTTGCTCGGGCCAGATGACGGTGGTTTCCTCTTCGCCCACCTCTTCCTCCGCCAACTACCGGCCCCCGTGAGAGCTGTCCTCGCGAACTCTCCACTTCTGCCTGCGAAGGATTATCGCTCCCTGGCTGAAGAAGCGGATCGCATTCTCCTGGCTAGCCGCACTTTCGACGTTCACGCCCTGGCTACGGACACGCCGGCGGCACCTTCCACGCCTCCACCTGCCTCCCCCGGAGCATCCGCCCCCTTGCTGACGGCAGGGATTGCTACACGCCGTCGCCGCGGAAAGAGCATCTGTTTCTACCATCAGCGTTTTGGCGACAGAGCGCGTCGCTGCCTGCCGCCTTGCGCTTTCACGGCCCAGGGAAACGGACCCGCCAGCGCGCCGTAGCGGCCGCGACCGCTGGCAATACAGAAAGGCTGCTCTTCATAGAGGACTCGCGCTCCGGGAGACGTTTTCTTGTGGACTCCGGCTCCCAGAAGAGCCTCCTTCCCCCTACCGCTGCCGACGGACTAGCAGCGAACTGTGGGCCGCAGCTCATTGCAGCTAATGGCTCTCCCATCAAAACGTTTGGGGAAAGGTTGGTGACTGTTTGTTTTCATGGCCGGGATTTCCAGTGGAACTTTGTTGTTGCCGCTAGCTCTGTACCTATTTTGGGAGCTGATTTCCTGTGTGCTAATGGACTGCTTGTCGATGTGGCTAACAGACGTTTAATCGATGCTGTTTCGTTTTCTTCGCTACCCTGTTTTACCCGGGCCGCCGAGCCCCTGATTCGAGCTAATGTAGTGACCTCCGGGGATGCTTTTCAGCGTTTGCTTTTACAGTTTCCATCGCTGTCTGTCCCTAATTTCTCTAACACGGTAACGAAGCATGGGGTTGAGCATTATATTCCCACGGTCGGGCCCCCGGTGTTCGCACGCGCGCGCCGCCTCGACCCCGCGAAACTGTCCGTCGCTCGGGAAGAGTTTGCAGCCATGGAGCGCCTTGGCATTGTACAGCGTTCGAACAGTGCATGGGCCTCTCCGCTTCACATGGTGCCCAAATCGGACGGTCGGTGGCGGCCATGCGGAGATTTCCGCCGTTTAAATAATGCCACGGACAATGACCGTTACCCCATCCCCCACATTCAGGATTTTTCTGCCAATCTCGCGGGAACATCGATTTTTTCTAAAATTGACTTGGTGCGGGGGTATCACCAGGTTCCCGTGCGCGCCGAAGACGTTCCTAAAACCGCTGTCATTACCCCCTTCGGCTTGTTCGAGTTTTTGCGCATGCCGTTTGGCCTGAAAGGTGCTGCCCAGACCTTTCAGCGGCTGATGGACTCCGTTTTGCGTGGGCTGCCGTTCGTTTTTGTTTATCTGGACGATATATTGGTGGCCAGCTGCTCAGCGAGCCAGCACGAGTCCCATCTGCGCCAGGTTTTCCAGCGTTTGGCAGCGCACGGCCTGATCATCAACCCTTCCAAGTGCCAGTTTGGGTTGCCTGTTCTGGATTTCCTCGGGCACCGCATTTCCGCTGAAGGTGTGGTTCCGTTGCCCGACAGAGTCCAGGCCGTTTCGGTTTTTCCGCGTCCCACGTCAGTTAAAGCGCTGCAGGAGTTCTTGGGGATGATAAATTTTTACAACCGCTTTCTCCCCAGAGCTGCCCACCTGCTACAGCCACTCTATGCTGCCTTAAAGGGTAAAACAGCCAAAGATCCGGTTGACTGGCTGCCAGAACGCGTCCGTGCGTTTTCCGCAGCTAAGTCTGCGCTGGCTGACGCCGCCCTGCTGGCCCACCCGCTTCCGTCGGCAGAGATCGCGTTGACCACCGACGCCTCTGACGTGGCAGTGGGTGGGGTGTTGGAACAGCGGGTTTCAGGTCTCTGGCAACCGCTCGCCTTTTTCAGTCGTACGCTCAGGGATGCTGAACGCAGGTACAGTGTTTTTGACAGGGAGTTGCTGGCCCTGCACCTCGCGACACGACATTTTCGTTTTTTCCTCGAGGGTCGCAACTTTACTGCGTACGTTGACCACAAACCTTTGACGTTTGCGATGTCCAAGGTCTCTGACCCATGGAGCGCACGCCAGCAGCGCCAGTTGGCGGCCATTTCAGAGTTTACTACAGACATTCAGCATGTGGCTGGTAAGTCCAATCACGTCGCTGACTGTCTCTCACGTGTGTTGGTTTCTCCGGTGTATGTTGGCATCGACTACGCTGCCATGGCCGCCGAGCAACGTGCTGACCCGGACGTCCTTGCCCTTCAGTCAACGAAAACGGGCCTCGTGCTGGAGGACACCCCGGTGTGGGACGGCGGTCCGCACCTTCTTTGCGACATTTCCACCGGCCGCCCCCGCCCGGTGGTTCCCCGTTCGTGGCGTCGTCGTGTTTTTGACTCGGTGCATGCCCTCTCTCATCCCGGCGTACGGGCCTCGGTCAAGCTGGTCAGCGCCAGGTTTGTTTGGCCGGGCCTTCGCAAGACGGTGAAAGAATGGGCGGCGGTTTGTATCCCATGCCAACGCTCGAAAATCCACCGGCACACACAGGCACCCCTCGAACCTTTCCGTGTCCCAGGTAGGCGTTTCGATCACGTTCATGTGGACTTGGTTGGTCCCTTGCCGCAGTCACAGGGTTTCACGCACCTTTTGACTGTGGTGGACCGCACAACCAGGTGGCCGGAGGCGGTACCCCTGGCGTCCACGACAGCGGCGACGGTGGCCAGGGCATTTTTGTCAACGTGGGTTTCACGTTTCGGCCCCCCTGCTGACATTACCTCGGACAGGGGCCCCCAGTTTGTTTCCGAGCTTTGGTCTGCTATGGCTGACGGCCTGGGAGTCAAGGTCCACCGCACCACAGCATACCACCCGCAAGCTAATGGGATGTGCGAACGGTTTCACCGGTCACTTAAGGCCGCGCTCCGGGCTTCCTTAACGAGTGGCGACTGGGTCGACCGTCTTCCGTGGGTTTTGCTGGGATTGCGTAGCGCGGTTAAAGAAGACCTCGGGGTTTCCCCGGCTGAACTGGTCCTCGGCCAGCCTCTCCGGGTCCCTGGGGAATTCTTACCTGAGAGCCCTCCCCCATGTTTCGATACCTCTTTGTTGCCTTTTCGCCCCCCAAGAGACTCATTTCCTGTTCCTGGTCCTGTGCACCACTGCCTGCCTGACACTTTTGTTCCGAGTTCGTTGGACTCTGCTCGTTTCGTTTTCGTCAGGCACGATGCCCATAGGACTCCGCTGCGTCCACCATATGACGGGCCATACAGGGTTCTTAAACCAGGCAACAAACATTTCATTTTGGACTTTGGCGGTCGGGAGGAAGTTGTCTCTGTTGACAGGCTTAAGCCTGCATATGTTATGCAAGAGGATCAGGTGGTCCCGGCCCAGGCCCCTCGCCGCGGCCGCCCACCTGCCGCCGAGCTGATGGATTCTGTTTTTTCCCCCAGGAGCGACCCAAAATCAACGGAGTCGTCTGCAGCTTTTTCTGACCGCCAGTGCCAGCCTCGCTCCCAGGCTGGGTTGCCCTCTGTCGTTTCCCCACCCCCCCAGTTCAGCCGTTCCGGCCGTTTGCTTAAGCCCCGGATCCTGGACTAGTTCTGCTGGGTGTTCGGGGGGGGGGGCATGTGTGGTGGACCACTAGAGGGCTCCACTCACACCCAGTGTAAAGGAAATGTGTTCCTGTGTTTTGTGGCGCGATATGCTCAGTTGTTGTTGAGAGACGAATAAAGAAGGAGTGAGGACTGAGAGCTCTGTGTCGTTAATGCTTACCTCCACAATATGAAGTATGTGTCCGAGCTTGTTCTCCTGCTTTGCACATCCCAAGTCCGGTCAGGATGATGATTATGCATTAAAGGAATAGTTTGATGAATAAAATTATTAAATAAGATCAATCTGGAGTGGCAGATAGCACTCCTGATTGAAAAAAAATCTATCTATGAGTGTCATTAAACCTCAAAGGGAGGTGTATCCAGGTGTCATGGACATGCAGAAATATGAGGAACATGCAGAAGGTGACGCTTATTTGCATCTTTTGCACTGAAAGTGAATGATGCAGAGACTCCCACACATTGTTCCTTTCACATTTGTAAAATCAGCTCAGGCATAACCTGAACAGCATTTCTCAGCTTCTATTGTTGTCTAATTAGCCGTGCAGCGTGCATATAATCGTGAGAGCTACATACCTTGGACAGGCCTGTGCCGGCTGCCAGGATGCCCACAATACTTGCTGCTGTGCCCAAAGCTTTGCCTGATTATTGCCAAGGAGGAGACTGGCATGAGGACGTGAGGGACACAAAGACTGGCACAGGTATACAGGCAGTGACATGCACTTTTAAGCGGTGCCAGTATACATAACATGCCAGGGCTTTTCCTGTCAAATGATCTGTGCGTATATTCGTGTGTTCAGGTGTGTCTGTTTGCATGAATGCATGCGGATGTGTGTGTGTGTGAGAGACTATCTGTGGGTGATGTTAAAGCCGAGCCGACAACAAAGCGTCTGCAGCAGGGTTGAGACCGGCATGTAGCTCTACATCCCAACAAACGTTCATGCGCACATCAAAGATTCTCATTAGCCACGTTTTTTTCGTCTTTGAGGGCTGTAAATCGATTCTTCAAAAAGAAGCTCTTTCTTCTGACTGGACTTAATTAGAAAAACATTCAATGGTCTTTTGTTTGTTTTTTTGTTTTCCTATTTTATTCTTCAGAAAAGATTCTTTACAAGAGATTTTTCACATATTATCTCACCAGAACAATGCAACCATTACCAAGTAAATATCTTGATCAAAGCTTCTCATCTTTTTGATGAAAAATTCCTACTTTCTTAGTTTTACCAAAGCTTTAAACACATTTCATGGCTTTCATTAGTTCCTGGGGTTTGTCCGATTGTTTTAGAAAGGCTACAAGATGTGCCTCTTTGAAAACCTATAAAAACTATGATGCAGTTTATCCATTTTATGATTCTAATGCACTGCCTGCAGTTAGAGCTTACAGGAGAATTTGATTTATACGAGCCACATCCACCCATTCATGCAGCACTTTTTCTCTGTCAGAGACATGTGATGTGTGGTGCAGGGAATAGAAACTTCAATACGTGGGCCCAGAGATCAGTCTACCAGCCTTATGATTAGTAGACCACCAGCTGTACCTCCTGAGCCAGCTGTCAGAGCTTTACATGTGCATATTTATGTTAGATTGTTTCTTTAATTTCTTGTATTAGTTGACAAATTCTTGAGAAGATTGGTGGCTGAATACCAAAACACACAATTTGAGAACTAACATCTGTTAATACTGACGCATCCAAATTTTTGCAATTTTTTTGCAACTCAGATTTTCTGTGATGGTTCTATGCATTCGTTATTTTATAAACTTATTATTTTGGGTTACTTCAGTTTGTCGGAGAGCACAGATCGTATAAAAAACTTAGAGAAACTTTGAAATAAATATTATAAAGTTGTACAAAGCTCTATTTATTTTGGTGGCTTGGATTCTCAAACTTTACAAACTGATAGCTTAATGTCAAGAGTGCTGAAATGTAATTTTCTTCCTCACTTTTCCTCGGCGTTTGCTTCAGATATAACCATTTCCTTAGATGTATATGGAGCCATATCGCCTGCAGGAGTTTCTGCTTCCAGGGGGCTGATTGCATCAACTGACAGCCTTGCAGCAAAACCATTTTCACAACACCTCCGATAAGGCTGAAGCAGTTTTAAAATGTAATCCATCACAGATTGTCGACTACCTGCTTTAAACTGTAACTGATAAACATAAACCATCAGAGTAGCGCAGCTCAGCATTCCTGCTGTGACCGCCTTGTGTTTCTGTTTAGCTGGTTTGCCTTTAAAAGCTGAAGGAAATTGTTAGAGAAGTATAATTTTTGTAACATATAAAACTGAATCTTGCTCCGCGGGTCTCTGAGAGATCGCTGGCGCAGTATCTCCTCAAAGCAGCAGGCGAGACTCACATTGTTTCTCATAGATAAGAAGAGGATGAAACAGGGGACCACCTGTGGATGTGGAACTCAAAGTCTTCAGACATGAGACAGTCTGTGACTGTGTGCTGCGCATAAAAACACATGATGTTACAGCGGGCGTTCCTGTGATGCTCTCATATTTTATCTTTAACTGTGAGCGTCTCCTTTACTGAAAGAGGAATCCCCGAGTATGCTGGTTCTGCCTGTTGCCCAAGTAAAAACAATAGTTTTCAATGGTTTTCAGGAGCTTTAACCCCCTCAGGTCTGAATTGTTGTCACTTAAGACCCCAAACCCACCTTAACTGTAACTAGTCAATCAGAATATATCATGTTTGTTATTATTAAATTCTTCTTCTAAGTCTTTGTAGGCAGGGAATAAAGAAAATGGTCATTCTAACTGGAAACCCCCCCAAAAAAGAAGAAAGTATTCACATTTTTTCCCTAAAAATAAAAATGTATAATATATTTATTTTCTGGTGACCAACTATGATAACACAAACCTAACAGAATTACACCACTTTGCATTATTAGCATTATTATTATTATTTAAAACTCACACTGTTGACTGTATCTGCATTTTTTTTTCATTATTTGCCTGACTGAGCGTGGTGATTAGCTACAGCACTTTTAAAGTGACAGTTTACTTTAAATATACTTATTTTTCATTGTTTATCCATCTAGATTCTGGTGTTAACTGATATTGCTTTTATAATTTAATTCTTTATACTGAAGTACACCCACCAACCAGGTAAATAGAACGACTGGAGACTCAGTCCAGTGACATTGTAAAAGCATATAAACATGAATGGTGCTAAACATAATTCCTTCAGTAGTTCCCTAATAGTTTGTGTTTCTCAAACAAGCTCAAACATGTGTTTTGTACAGAGCACAGAGTTTGCATTTCTGTTATTACTTGTATGCATAAATCAGGGAACAGCAAACCAGCTGAACATATTTTTAAAAAGTTACATTTTTGTGCAAGCAAGGAATTTATTCAGCAAATTGAAGACAAAGTTTCTAATTATAAATAAATGTAAATTGGGAGGTTCAATAGATGGTTGTTTTCTGTATGTTTCCTCATAATTAGTGTTGGTAATTACACTGTACTTTGTAGGAAATTTGTACAAAGAAGCTTAAACAAATCGTTTACATTTCATGTTGTAAAATGGATGTTTATTTTTGTGGCGTGAATGTTTTAAAGTCGGCTTTTATTTATTTATTTGCTTTTTAACATGGAAAAAGAAACAGGTAACTCTTCCTCAATCTGTTCTTGGACCCTTCAAAATATATATTTTTAATATATCTGCCATATTTTGCTCCTCCCACAAGACTACAGCTAAAAGAAAGTTTTTGCATGGATTGTTATAATTCGATGTCATGCGATAGGAGTTTAAAACTTAATCAAGGTGTGATATCAGAATAAAATACCTTGCACTCACTTGATACAAAGGTTATTCATTGCTGCGCCTGATATGATCCTGTATACACACTTTGCTTGGAGTGTAAGGTTGGGAGTGTCAAAACAATACGTGGTGGGAATGAGTGTTTCTGCTGCCTGCCATCTCACCTTTATTTCTGCCCCTAAGGTGTCACATCACTCCTGAGAGGTGGGAGATTGTTGCTGACAGGAGATTAGCTCCAAACTTTGTTTGTTCAGAGCAGACTCGAGTTTTTCTAAATCTAAATCAGAACTTTTCAATCTTGGGTTCCATGCAAGATTTAACAAGTAGATTTAATTGATGTCGCGTAATATTTCCCATGATAACAAGGGAAGTATAGGACAGAAAAAACACTCTCTGGTCGGGTGATGAGTGATGAAGCTGACATCTCCTTTTCTTTCTCCCTCCCTGTTGCCCATACTCTTCCCCCTTCTCCTCCCAGTGGGCCCTCACATTGGCAGATACTGTGGCCAGACGTCCCCGGGCCGAGTGATCTCCTACACGGGCATCCTGTCCATGACCATCACCACTGACAACGCCATCGCCAGAGAGGGATTCTCTGCCAACTACACCATCCGCGAGAGGACCCTCCCCTCAGGACACGAAGACGAGGGTGAGCAGCTGGATTAGTGAAAGGAGTGCGCGATGCGGAGGGCAAAGCTGTCATCTGGTTCACTTCTTTGATATTTCTGGTCTCATAGAGAATGAAAACAGAGTAAATATGAGCCAGTCTGTAGTTTCAACTCAACCTAGTTGTCCTTGAGCACGAGGCAGTAGTTCCTCCAGCTCTACAGAAGCCGGACTCTATCCGCTGTCTGACCTCTGGCCTCTGTGTTCCAGTCAATAAAAGCCCCAAAAGACACTGCATTATAAAATAACTATTAACGCAGTTGAATAATTAAGTTAATGGTTGATGATCAATATTTGCTATAGTCAGCTGTTGCATTTTACAGCTTAAAGTCCATTTGTTGTGGTTGAAGTCTAACAAATGGACCAAAAATACTCCTTCCCAACCTTTGGGCTTATTTTATGATAAAGCAATTTATTCTCCTGACAGCTCATTCAAATAGTGTTCCCATCTAAGACCCGTTTATTTTAATACATGATAGCCTCCTGAAACTCGGCAGTATTTAACAAGAGTGGTGCATAGATGTGGGTAAGATTATATATTACATGCTGTGTAGCTTAGATATATTTTCTTTCCTTTTAATCATCCTACAACGCCTGGGATTTACGCACGACTTTGTAGGGTGTGGTTGGAGAATGCTGCAGAATTGTCGATAGCTGTTTTCTGAGTGGCTAAAAGGACAAATTTGAGTCTTTAGAATAAATACAACCAATCTTGCATATTGTTTTTGTAAGTGATAACTTACCAGAGAGGTGTTTTCTGAGAGATAAAACCGATAGTTCTATGAGTTATTTGCAACAGCTGTGCTTAAATGACTCAACCGTTACCATCAGACACGTGAGTGTAATCTTATTACATGGTTGCTTTTAAATTAATTTCTTTTAGCTTTTATCTCCAATTCACTTGATCAATTTCCCCCATGAGGATACTATCATGAGGCAAAAGTTCCTCATGCTTGGTTATTGTCTTTTTCGTGTTTGTTCATGTCCACGTGTTCGGGACAGAAGCCGTTTGTCTGCATCGGTTGACTGTATGACCTTGCTGGAATGCCTTTAGGGGTTTAAGTTATGCTGGCCTGTATGCTAACTGCACTCTGGTAACCCTGACCCCGGTCACCCCTCTGTAGGAATGTGTGTGTGTGTTCAAAGGTGAGTTTCCTGAAGGTCCCTCAGTGGCGCTTTAGGAGAAACCAATGTAAAATACTCAGTTTGCTCTTCCAAATCGATCTTTAAGTGTTTTTTAGGGTAAGATTACCGGCAGCTGCACACAGAGGCCGGTGTTATTTTTTTTTTATATAAAATCTAAATAACTGGTTATGTCAAGACAGGAAATATAAACAGACTTGGAAATGGTCAGACACAAATAGTTTTTGGCCAAAATCACAAGCCAGTTATTAGATATTTTGGAACTTTTGAGAAAATGAAATTATCGATACAGAGAAAAGCTTTTTGTTAATAAGTCAGAGCAATGTCCGTGTCTACACGTAAATGTTAAATATTTGAATTTTTAAGAGAAAAAGCACAAAGTCTCTCGGTTTATTGTTCCAAATTTTGAGGATAGTCTTGTTTTAAACCCCTTTAACTCCAAAGGTGATATTATGATGAACAGATCACACTCACTCTAAGGGAAATATTTCTGTAACCAAACATGTAAATCTCGAATTTCACCAGAGGGTCAAAGTTGTTATCACCATTTTTTTTTTTCACTCCTCCTGTTTGTTTTTGCTGTGGGCGGAAGATGTGGGTGTTTTCAGCTTGTATCTTATGTTGATGGTGAGCATTCGAGACAGTGCGATAATGCACTGATGTGCATGTATCAGATATGTCAATTGGTATTTAAACAGTAACGATAAGTCGCTTTACTAGCCGAATTTTCTTTTTTAGGATGTCTGACAACAGCCCTGGGTTTAGAAAAAGGCTCACGTACAAATATACACATACACATGGGAAATTACTTTGCCTGCAGACCATCGGCTAGGCTCAGCAGATTGAATCAAAGCTTCTCACCAAACCAAATCACACTGTCTTTTCTGCAGTTTTATACAACCAGGGTTAGCTACTCCTGCAGCAGGGGGTAATTCAGCAGTTGCCAAAGGGTGCGTGGACACATTTTAGGGTAGCTCAACTGCTCTGACACTAAGAAAGATTTGTACTAAATAAACCTTGTGATACAGGCGAGAACACCAGCTGAGAAACAGTTGTTGATTTTTTAAAATTAATTCTATTTCACCTCTGTTTAACCAGGAAGCAACTGGAGATCAAAATCTCTTTTTCAATGGAGATCTACCCAAGACAGCGCACTGTTACGAGGTTAAGAGTATTAAATCAAATGTAACATGAGCAGGCGTGGGATAAAAGTAAAGCAAATCAGGGAAAGCAAGTAACATGACAGAATTAGCAATTCTTTAGAGCTTTACAGTCTCACTGGAGACAAAAACATCCAGCTTTAGTGTGCACTGGAGGTTATTCATGAACAAGGTGCAAAATAAAGTCCTGGCTACCTATTATTAAAAAGGAGACATCCAGAGGAGCGAAGGCTGTGGAATAATCACCACTACAGCTACTGTTAGTTGACTCTGTGGACTCTTAAAACAAGCAGACAATTAGGATTATTATGATTTTTTTAATTAAACTATCAGTTAAATTTATGGTGTCTTTTTAAAAGGCTGTAATGCCAAAGGAGTTTAGCCAGTCTGACTTTGTAAATAAAAATATGTCAGCGTTAATGAAGATCAGGAAATCAGACTAGTCTGGATAATGAAGTGTCGGAGAAGCAGCAGGCATGTAAATAATGTCAGAGAGATAATGAAATAGCTGAAATGTGAATAAACAGTCAGTTAAAATGCACACATTTGAAACAACTGTCAGATTAGAAGCTACAGCTTTAAATGTTTTATGTTGTTTTTATGCAGATTTTCACACCAGTGCTGCGCTTCAGTTTCGTAAAACAATCCACAGAGAAGTTTTGTCCAAGCAAAATGCTTACAGTCTTAGAGGAAGCAAATGCTGACGTCCTGCAGTGAATTTATGGGTTTCTCTCACTCTGTCCCTGCCATCAGCAGTGGCCTCCAGCAGAGCTTTTGATCAGCTGAAGCATTGGCGGGGGCTTCAGTTTGCATCCTTTCTTTTTAGATAGTGGGGTACAGGGACAGGCTGGATGTTTGTCCCTCGTATACCTGCTGCGGCGGGGACGCAGGGGCTGTCTCATGAATAAAAATAAGTTTGATGAGACGGGAGCTGAGCTGAGATGGAAAGCAGAAAAATCGAGAGAACTGGAGAGCTGTTGAGGATAAGCTTGTGTTTCAGCTGTATGAGCGTGCTTTCTTATGGTCTAGTTGTAGTTTCAGAGCATTTTCTGGCAAGAGGATTCTTCTGGGGAAAGCTGAATTGGAGGATTTGGGCCTGAAAATTGTCAATTTAAAAATAAATAAATAAAAGATGATGAGCACAATATCCAGCTTTCTGCAGGCTTTAGGAGATGTCGCAAGCAAACTTTCTCCCTGGTTTATTTGTGGGACTTGGAATGATGTAGTGTGTTTGTGTCAGTCTGGCAGACCTTGTGTCTCCAGACAGCCCTCCCACACACACAGTCACACACACAAACACACATTTCTTTACGGCCACCCTCCCTCTTCCTTCCCCACACTCTCCTGCTGTTACAGAGTGGACACTCATGCCTAACAGATACAGATGTGCAGCTTAGATTAGATTAGATTAGATTAGATAGAACTTTATTAATCCCTCGGGTGGGTTCCTCTGGGAAATTCGATTTCCAAAAAAGCACAGCACCGACAGAAGTTACAGAGTTACAGAATATTATATATATATATATATATATATATATATATATATATATATATAATACACACACACACACACACACACACACACACACACACACACACACACACACACACATATATATATATATATATATAAATACAGAGACAATATAAATAAAATATACGAAGGGGATAAATAGAATAAATAGGAATAAAAATAAAAATACAAGTGAATTGCACATTTCAAGTATTGAGTCTATTGCACCGTTGACTATTTACAAAAGTATTGCACAAAAGGTATTGCACAGTGAGGTGAAGAGGCACTACAGCTTAGTTGTTCCCCCCTCCTTTGTCCTCCTGTTTCCCCTCCCTCTCCCCTCCAGGGAGGAGTTAAACAGTCTGATGGCGTGTGGGACAAAGGAGTTTTTAAGTCTGTTAGTTCTTGTCTTTGGGAGAAGCAACCTGTCACTGAACAGACTCTTCTGGTTGTTTATGGCCGTGTGCAGAGGATGTCTGGCATTGTCCATAATGTCCATCAGTTTCTTTAATGTCCTTTTCTCTGCCACTGTCACCAGAGTGTCCAGCTTCATGCCGACCACAGAGCTAGCCCTCCTGATCAGTTTCTCCAGCCTGGATGAGTCCTTCTTTGCTGTGCTGCTCCCCCAGCACACCACAGCATAGAAAAGTACTCCAGCAACCACCGACTGGTAAAACATCCTCAGGAGCTTCCTGCAGATGTTAAAAGACTTTAAAAGACAGCAGCTTGACATTGTCCAAGCTGCTGTTTTTGGTCCGTTTCGTAAGACCAGCGGATTGCAGAGCTCTCTAAACCCACCGAGGAGTGGATCATCCTTCTGATAAAGATTAAAACTGAAAGTCACAGAGTGTTAAAGCTGAACCAAACACAACAATAGCTGCAATAGCTGCCTGCTTGGGTTTGTATGCATTTATATCCGTTTGTAGCTGAGCACATATGCATAATAGCACCTCAACAAACATTTTATTATTGGAATTATTGTCAATTTACTTAACAAAACATGTATAATATTTTCTCTAACAAACATCAGAAAGCCAGAATTATTTTACTTTAACAATCATAGGTCACAAAGAAAAGCAGCAAATTATTTTAGAAGCTGAGAATAGCAAATATACTTGAAGAGAACATTTCCCATGTCTGCAATCACTCACTGCTCACTATAATGGACTATTTAGTTTCCTTTGAGTGCTTCTGAATGTATAATGAGTATGCTACACTTGACTATAAGCATCCCACAATATGTCTCTAAAGGCAGAGTACAAAAAAGTGGTTCCTAGACAAGCGTCGTATATCATCGTGCACAAATAGCAGGGAAAGCAGTGAATCACAACAAAACTACCGCATTTATTAATTAACAAAAAATCTGTTGGTATGAGGTGAATTTAAATTTTGTGTTAGTAAGTACGAATTTATTCATCGGAAAACGCCCAAATCTTCCCAACGACCTCACTATATGGTTATAAAGGGGTTTTGTTTTCATTGTTAAAGATGCATTTTGTAAGAATCTCTGCAAATTGCAACTAAAACTTTCACCACTAGAGGCAGCAACAGACACACAGTAGAAACAGAAGTGCCGTTATCCGCTTTTTTATCGTTAATAATTTTATTTTTTGCCCTGCCTCTATTTTTTCAGTTTTTTTTTTATTTGTTTTTGTCGCCATCTAAATAAAGGTCACTTTGACTCACTGCACTATCTTGTTGTACTGTAAACTAAACTAAACACTAGTGCTGTCAGAGTTAATCTCGTTAAAATGACGATAACGCCATAACTGCATTAACGCTGCAAATCTCCGTTAGCGAGTTGGCGCGGATCGCCCCGTGCGTGCGGCTGGCAGGCGCTAACACGTTAACGAGCTAACTGTACTAATGCGTTGACACCATGCAGCCTCACGCACGGGGCGATCCGCGCCAACTCGCTAACGGAGATTTGCGGCGTTAATGCAGTTACGGCTTTAACATTATTTTAACGAGATTATTGCTGACAGCACTACTACAAACACATTCGTTTACAATAAGAACTTTTAATGAACATTGCTATACATGGCCCATGAAAAAATTAGATTCACAGCGATGGTAAAGTACACAGCAGAAAATCAAAATTTAGTTGCAGATGTAGATTAAAATGTGTTTATCGAAAATAGTAACGCCACCTGAATCCAGGTTTTAAAATGCAAGGATTTATTTAATCTGTAAAGTGATTTATAGTTAGATTTTGAGTTACTTTGGACCAGTTAGCAATATCATCTGCTTCTGTGCCATTTTCCACTATTTTGTTACATTTTTATAGCTTTTTTTGACATGCTGAAGCTTCCACAGATTCACAGTAACCCTCCGTGGCCTGGACTAAAGCAAAAACACATAGATTGTTCAGTCAGATAGATTTTTATATATTTTGCTGGCTCCATATGTCTGCACATGGAGTATAGCCTGTGAATGTGTGGATGCTGCATAGACATATCAAACCAGTGCAGCAGCTCTTTGTAATGACCTCTTACTGACTTCTCTGCAGGCAGCAGGAAGCTGGGACAGACTACTTCACATTGTCTGGGCGACACTCTAATCACACTCAGGCTCACTTGTTTTCCTGCCTGACACAAACTCAAACTTGAGTAGTTGTTTTTTTTCCAACTCAGATTTATAACTCTAACTTTCAGAGCCCGGTTCTGGAGTTTAATGATAAATTCATCCATTAGTAATGACTGCATGCAAGAGCAAAATACCAAAAATTCAGTTCATCCAGCTAATGATGTGTGTAATAGACTTTTTAAACTCATATTATAGAAGCCGTTGGTATGATTTTGACAAACAAACATTTTCCCATCTAACCTGATGATAATTTATAGGCAAAAGAATTAATGCGTCTCTTGATTCACAACAGTAACTTGATGATTATTTTCTCGTTGGGGGTGTTTTGATGTATACCTGTGCTGTGGAGCTTTTTATCTGAAGGATTTCTGTCTTTTTCGTCTCGTCAGATTTTGCTTGTATGGAGCCACTGGGCATGGAGTCTGGAGAAATTTCCTCTGACCAGATCACCGCTTC
Organism: Rhamphochromis sp. 'chilingali'; assembly: GCF_963969265.1. Taxonomy (NCBI): domain Eukaryota; kingdom Metazoa; phylum Chordata; class Actinopteri; order Cichliformes; family Cichlidae; genus Rhamphochromis; species Rhamphochromis sp. 'chilingali'. Next base: position 29,429,455 of record NC_137943.1, on the reverse strand, counting down.
CTCCCAGTATAACTCCAACTGGTCCCCTGAACGTTCCCGCCTTAACTACCAGGAAAATGGCTGGACACCCTCAGATGACAACATGCGGGAGTGGATACAGGTGAGTAAATTTGTCCTTATTTTTAACTGTCATTCATCATTCATTATCGTTATGGGTTAGAGTTACTCACGTCTATATCTTTAGATAATGTAGCGATAATTACTGCTATAATTCCACATTTGAAGGCTCAGAATAGGTTAGAGGGATTGAAATTATGTCACATTGGCTTAATTTTCAGAGTGTGATCTCAGACTGAAAGCATCCTTGTATCTCTGTGGAAAGAGAGTGTTCCTCAGTTTGAACTTCACTGTACCACTGAGACCATGCTCACATCTGGTCTGAATATTGTTCACTCATATGTACCACTTCTGTGTATTTTATGGGGACACTCGACAGTGAAAAAATAAACCAGTCTGCATTATTCATTGGAGCGTGCCTCTCCAGCACAGCTGACATCTCTTATTCATAGTGAAATCTGATAAACTAGCATCCAGCAATCCCTGAATGAAGGAGCAAAACATTCTTGTGTTGAAGTTTGGTTTTTTTGACCCTTTAAAGAAGATGGAACTGTTGGGTAAATTTGTTTGGTTCAATAGTTGATCAATTTGTTCACGCTTGTGGAACATTTGACATAAAATTAATATAAACTGGTGAGGAGAAACTATTAATGCTTAGTGTGTGGTTGTATTCTTAAAGATGATATGTAGATTGGTAAATGGACTGGTTCTTATAAAGCGCTTATCTACTCTGAGAGCTTAAAATGCTTTTAAACAACTTGCCTCAATCACCCATTTATACAAACACTTTTCTATGCTTTTCCTATCTAAGTGCTTTCTAACTAAAACTCAGCAACTTGGGGTTAGCTTCTTGCCCAAGGATATTTAGCATGCAGACTAGAGCAGACGGGGATCAAACCACCAAGCTTTCTGCTTTACCTCCTGAGCCACAGCCACCCCAGATTAAAGATTTATATACAACTAATGCTGTAGGATGGTTAATGGCAGTTATTTACCACGGTATAGTAGGTATTTTATGAAAATACCACAAAACTATGCTAACTTGTTGTGAAAATTAAGCTAGCAGCTACCCTGTAGCTACTATACTAAGCCTTTTAGTTGTTTTTTCCCCCCATATCATGAAAATATATATATTATTATTTCTTACTTGTTTTGTTCTGCATATAAAATAATCTAAATTTTGATTCACCACCTGATATTTTTTCAGAGAGACAGTATTAAGGGTTAAAAATAGCTGCAGCTAGCTTATTACTTTACCTGTAGCTACCATTAGTTCTTTTGTGTTGCCTTCACTAAGAGACAGCCAAGTCAAAGCCTACTTTTTTTTTTAAACATATCAATATAAATGTAGGTACTATTTTTGTACGGAAAAATACAAAAACAAGGTGAGATGAGCCACAAATGTGTGAGTCCTCAGGACAAAAGCTGTTTTTCCCTTATTTTCTAAAGAAAAATGTGGTAAATCAAATTTAGGTTTTTAACTATGATTACAGGAACTAAAATCTAATTTATTTACATTCATATTAGAACCCATTAAAGTATCATACCCAACAGATGCTCAAATTAGTAAAACTCAAGGGACCTTTTTATAATTAGCAATTGCAAAACAAAACCAGCCTGTGAATTTCCTAATAAGGGTTAAACCAATAAAAACAAAATCTACTTCACATAAACAGTCCCAGTGCTGAGGTGCGGCCAGAGTCCAGCACTGTCCCATTGTCCGGGACAGGAACTTATAGAGGAAGACTCACAATGCCCCTCGCAATAAGAGCAGACCCTCACTTCCCTCCTGTGAGGCTTACAACAGGAAGCAGACAGGAAGACGGCCTCAGCGGTGGATTAGTATTAGTGGCCCTCTATTGTCTGTCTTGGGACTTGTTTTAGGTAGTGGCTCATTGCTGAGCCCTCTGAGATGTTAGGATATGAAGGACAGTGTTTTAATAGAGGTCAATGGGTAAATTAAGAAGAGGCTAAATTTAATTGAGCGTCACTTTAAATACTACATAAAATATGTAGTATTTAAAGGTTTGCCTTAAGAGATGTTAAATATTTATTTTTCCTGATGGTACCAATTACTTTGAAGGATGTTTCATTTAGTGACAAAGTAGAAAGATTCTTGGAAATGCACTGTTAATGAGTTAAAGCCCCTTTTATATGTTTCTTAGTTTTTGTAAGGTTTCCATCCATCCATCCATCCATTTTCTTCTGCTAATCTGGGGCCGGGTTGCAGGAGCAACTATAAATGCATTGGCTTTCCCAGGCCAGCCGAGAGAGATAATTTCTCCAGCGTGTCCTGGGTCTGCCCCGGGGGTTCCTCCCTCACCTAGGACGCATCCTTGCCAGATGCCCGAACCACCTCATCTGGCTCCTTTCGATGCTCATTTCCGCTGCTTGTATCCACGATCTCGTTCTTTCGGTCACTACCCAAAACTTGCAACTATAGGTGAGGGTAGGGATGAAGATCTACCAGTATCTGATCGCTTTTTACACCACGAAGGACCGGTACAGTGCCTGCATCACTGCAGCCGCAGCACCAATCTGTCTGTCAATCTCCCGCTCCCTGAACAACACCCGTATATTTAAACACCTCCACTTGGTGGCGTAACTCATCCCTGACCCAGAGTGGGCACGCCACCCTTTCCTGCATGAGGATCATGGTCTCAGACTTGGAGGTGCTGATTCTCATTTGTGCCGCTTCACACTCGACTCGGAAACGCTCCACTGTTAGCTGACCTTTAAGGTTTATTATCATTAAGTGGGCACTTGGCATCATCTTGTTGGTCAGTCTTGCTGGAAAATCTCATTTATATTGTGTTACTTGAAAATGAACATAGAAACTTAGAAGATTTACTAAGAAATTATCTCTTTTTTCCATTGAGGAAAAAATTACCAGATTTAACTTGTTTTTGACTCTTAACTAAATACAATGAGCTCCCTTCACTAAAGTTTTAAATCACCAAAGAAGACTAGGTTGGCAACAGTTGTCACTTTAACCACATATGCACTGTGGCAGATCTACTAACATTATAGATGGAGGATAATATTCCTGCAGAGGAGAACTGGTTTGTTTCTGAGCCTCTGGGCAAAGTATTACAAGGCTGCCATCTGCACGGTGCAGATTACTTATTATACACACAGTGGACAGACAATGGCAGTGCAATTTGTTTATAAGTAATATGTATGTGTGGTGTATTGCTTAATTTATTTCCTTTGTTTTATTGCACACTCCTCTGTGCAGTTAGATGCTAATTTTAATATCTCAGAGAAGAAATTGGCAGTTGTTTAATGAATCATTTCTCTTTAAAGAGAACATGGTATGCTTCTGTCACATTTATGCTGCAACATTGGTGAAGTTGTATTAAGGTTTAAAAACTCTGTTTTAGACATCTTATTCAACTCTTGGCTCCGTATGATGTCTAGGGCTGCCACGATTAGTCGACTAGTCACGATTACGTCAAATATCAAAGTTGTCGACGACTAATTTAATAGTCAACGCGTCATTTGAAGCTTTGTAAGATCCTGAAAGACGCAGGATTAAGTAGTAGGATTTAAGAGTGTAATAAAGGACTGAAGCAGAAGATTGCAGCAATGCATCTAACAAGGATGCTAGCTGCTGTTAAACACCAAAGAAGAAGAAGCAGTCTCCGGCATTGTAGCTGTGTCCAGCATTTGTAGGCCGATTACGTGACAGCGATGCAAGGCTGTCCAAATTCAAAGACTCCTCCAAATGCAGCTGAGAAATGTGTCCTCCTTTTCCCCAGATTTGAAGGATAGGTTGGGTGTATCCTTCGTGGCCCAACCTGTCCCAGAATTCATAGCGCGGCCCAGCCAATTCCAGTTTCCAACAATGGCGGCAGCTATTTAGTTTTAATATTATTCTTTCTGGGTCACAAAATAAACTTTTAAGATGTTTTCAGGCAAAAATGTAGCTGTGTAAACTTCAAATTGCTGCGCGATTTATCAAGACATCAAATATTTGCAAAAGTGATCTGACGTAAACATGATATATAAGTCACATAGATAACTTAAGAATGTTATTGAGAAAAATGTCACAGAGAGTTGATTTCCCTAATATGGTAATTACACAGCTCACTGAGAGTACAGAAGACCCTCCCACCAGATGTTCAAACCAAATGTTTACCAATACTAAACTGTGACTCATGCAAAGCTATTTCTGCATGGACTAACAATGAAAATGCATAAAGGTCGCTTTGATACAAGTGATCAAAAATACTGTTCTAATCTCATTAAAGGTTAAAACATAAAATTTGCTGATATAACAAATTTGTTTTGACACCTCTCCGGGAAGTTTGCACAATTAATGCAGAACAAGCCTGAAGCGTCAGTTCAGGTGATGTTATACACGAGTGCAATTAATCAAATAATTATTAACTGACACACTGTGAAAATGGCGCTTAGCTTTCTTAGTAATGTAGGCTTTTTAGGCAGCATGGTGGCTTCAGGAGGTACTGCTGACAATCTGAGCCTAGAAAAATTCATGTCGCTCACTGTTATTGACACAAACACCCATCTGTGCAGCTGCAGTGCAGAGACACTGGCATTTTTCTTTTTCCCATCAATTAATCTGTAAAATCTGCAGGGTTTTTTTCTCGATAACAAAACACCTGGCTTGAATATGCCTTTTCAGCAACATTGCTTCTCCTGTGTTTCCATCTCAGAGCAGTTTGATTGTAGGTACTGCAGGAGGTGACGATACTCCTTGTGTCAGAAAGCTCTGAGAACTCTGAAAGCTACCAGGTCCAGTTTGGTGTGTGCAAGCAGCTTTCTGCACGTGTGTTCATCCGTTGCTCACATAAAGAAACATGAAGAAATGGCAGACCATCCCCCTGCCACGGTGATTTATAGCCTCCAAACCAATGCTGTTGCTCGCCCCTCTGACTCTGTGAGGTATTTGATTTTGTGAGGAGAATTTTCCCATTTTATTTGATTAAGTGTGGTGCGTGGCCAAGTCTGCACAGCATGGTTTGCCTTACGGCTTTCAATTCATCTTATTTGAAAAAAAGGAATTATGACTTAGTTAATTCTTGCATGCCTGCCTCCACCACTGCAAACACCTCTATTATTCATTTAAAGGCATTTATATTTTATTGATACTATTTTCAGGTTCCTATTCATAATGTGATCGGGGTGATGTTACCCGGTGGCGGTGTGGATGGCGACACACCATGAGCTCATTATCTAGCTGTATGATAAATATGTAATCATATTTTGCAGTGCCGCGTAGTGACCCATTTCATCAACATGCTGGATATTTGCAATTAAATGAGGCCCAACTCCTACAACCACATTTGCTCAAGAAGAAATACTGAAGTTTTACTTGTGCTGCAGTAAAATTAACCAAGCAGGAACTTTGCAGTCAAATGAGCTTTAAAAACAACTTTTAATAAAAAAAATAAATTATAAACTATGAGTCTGTACTCACAACTCATGGAAGTCCTCCAATCTCATCATGTAGGCCTTTGGCACTCTTTCAAAGTGGAAGCACACCAATATGTCTCCAACCACCATCAACAAATGAAGTGATAGCACTGGGTGGAGGAGCCCATCTACTGGCAAGATTTATAGATTTGATAACATTTGATAACTGCCATTTAATGGGCTGATAAGATTCTGCATATGTGCATATGGGGGACATTATGATCTGATTCACATGTTTTTAAATTAAATTTTAAATGAGGAAAATGCAGATAGATATCTACCTCTTACAGATAAATAACTAGTTTTGGTTTAAGCGATTAACGTTAAAATAGTTGGAAAGCAAACATTTTAATAACTGACTGTATTTATTTTAATTTCTGGAAAATATTTACAAAAAATCACTACTTGGGTAAGTTTAATTAGCTCTAAATTTACTATTTATTATGGTTGTTATAAATATTTTATTGTTTACACGTGTTTAAATTGGGCTCCACTAGTAGAGCGGAGCCACAGCACAATGGCACCAAAGTAATTTGTTGGATACTTGAGATTAAAAGGCACTATATATGTGCAGAGCATTAAATAATTAAAAGCTACAAACAATATGTTGAGCATATTAAGAACATGTACTCGAACATGTATTCGATACATTCCTAATTCTTATAATTACTACTTACTCTATTATTAATAGAAAAATTCCAAGGCAGTTATATTGAAGTCTGAAATAAGAATCATTCATAAATAAAACAAAAAGTTATTAATGGTAAATGGAAATTCTTGAGTCGTGTTGAATTTCCTTGCCATATGGGAAACATGGTTAGTAGGTGCATCTTTGCAATTGACCTGTTATTGAGGGCAGTGATGTAAACCCAGGAAAGGTTTCCTTCCCCTCCTGGCTTCAGGTATTTATAGAACCCCTGCTGTTTGTCTTCAGGATCTCTTTGACGCCACCAGGAAGAGCATCTGTAGAACTCATTTAGACATATCGCAAGTGAGGTGTGTTACTGAAACCGGGGCATTAGGGAAGCGGAAAGACAAAAGATCATCCACAGAATGTTAACGGGTCGGCCTATCCAGAGCAGACCTCTGGAGGAATGCCACAGTGAACTTCCAAACCTGGGAAATATCATTAACCGAGACAAATAATCAGTGCACGTCAGACTTGTTAACATAGAAATGTGTCCAAAAGTTGTGATGAACGAACTGAAGAGCCTTTGCACTGATTATAAATATAATTTCTCAATTAGTGAGAGAGGAGAGGTCGAAAAAAGGTGATGTTCTCATCAGTTATGTCAATCATTCATCAAAGAAAATAATGCCCCCAAACCATGTAGATCTAATTAGTCTTTTCATTAGCTCATTTTGACTGGAAACCCAAGGCTGCTAAAAAAAAAAAAGAAGAAGAAAAGATAGAAAAAAGACGTAGTTGGACAGTGAGAACAAAATATATTTCTTTTTAAGCAATGCCAAGTAGTCATGCTGTAATATGATTTTAAGGATCCCGTGGTTCTAAATGGCACTCAGCAGATGCATAATTGCATTCAAACAAAAAACATTTAAAAGTGACTTTTTTCCCCCCTCCAGCAACAATTAGGGCCATTAATGATTTTGCCATTTAATGATTTTAACACTGTAAAAGCAAGCCACATGCCACAGCTTTGCAAAGCATTATTTGCAGCATTAGTATAATTTAATAGTAGAATTTTAGCTGTTTGGACATCACTTCAAATTCACTTCCTCGCAGCATGAAAATCAATGAGCAGTTAATGAGAATTCGCTGTTATTTTATTATTTTAGAAGGAAACCCTGTAGTTCCAGAAATATATTTAAAATTAGAAACTAACAAAATAACTTAAGAAGTGGAATTGGACGTCAACAGATGCAGCTTTATTTCAACATTTGAATATAATGTGAATATAAAAGGCCATAATAAAATTCTTTGTAACTCCTTACCATAAATACAGCATCAGTTTTGCACTGCTTTTTAAGTCATTCTGTATTCATATACTGGACCGTCTTCTCCGACTGTTCCAGGCAGCCCTTGATTTCCAATATTATCCATGTAGCATTAAGCTCAAAACAGGTAAGGATGTGCTACATGCTAAACAAGCTAGCATGTAGCTAAAGAAGCTACATGCTGTAGCTAAACAAGCTAGCATGTAGCTTGTTTAGTTACATGCTAAACAAGCATGTAGCTAATAAACGTGTTACTCATTGTTGTTTGATTTGACAAATAATCAGCCTAATAAAATATCAGCTGTATGGACAAAACCTTATGCTAAATATATGAAAATAAAATTAATATTTAGGTCGTTGTGTAGTTTTCCACATGTTCCAACCATCTAATTATCTTTTTTATCCATAAAAACAAACTGCAATCAGCTGCATCACCACAGGCCTCCACTTTCCTAAGTAAAAACTAAAAACTTCAGATGACAATGGAGTAATTGAGGCTCAGTCTTTCTCTATCACTCTAAAAGCAGTATCCTGTTTTGGCAGGAAGTAACAGAGTTTCTGTTCAATCTCATTTAGCCACGCTTCAGCTCGAGTTATGTCCCCTTCCTGCATTTTGTTCCCTTCATTAAAAAGCTCTAAGTGTGACCATTTTCTGTGGCATAAATGGTAGGCACTGCCAAGTGTTGAATAATTAGAAGATGGAAGAGCAATTACCCTCGGTCGCTTGATGGAGGAAGTCTGGAGAATGGAGTTATGGCCGACCGCTGCAGAAAACATGTAATGACAGCAATGGCTGGCCAAAGGATGGCTGTAAATGGTTTTCCTGAAACACTTTGTTTAATCTTAAGTAAACGGTCTCCCTTTTCTTTAAAAGCTCTTGTGTCAAATATTGTTTTCGCCACAGAAGAAACTTTAGCACTACAGGGAAATAGCAGTCCCTCCAACCCGTTGTTATACCCAAGATGTTTGGTCAGGACCCACAGACATCATATTTTAACATGCTGTAGCATCATTTTTGAACATGCATGGTCACCAGATGGAGTTCATTACGAGTCCCTCGGAGATACAGACTCAATGAGACCACAGCCAAAAGTGGTCTGGCAGTGTTTTCACTGCAGGACATGAAGTCACTTGTAGTGTAGATAGAAGTTTACCTTTTAACATGTGATTAAAGTTGTGAAAGGGTGTACTTTAATTCAAACCATGTACTTTCATGGGCTTACGAAAGTCAAAACAAAAGTAAAATCCCAGACAGGATTCGGACTTTTGTCTTCTGGTTGGAGGCTGTGGGATTGTCCCGTCCACCACTCCAAAAACCAACTACTGCAAACTACTATAGGTTCTGGTACTAACTCCCTCACAGTGGAAATTGACACTAAAGGGGCACTTTTTGTGTAAAACTATGATGAAAAATGGCAACGTTTCCATAATATGATTAGTTGGGAATGAGAATATGTCGATTTCTCAAGTCAGGTTTTTACAAAACGTATTGATATCTATTATGTTACACTAGAATTAACATTAAAGTTACTCTAAAATGAATCCTTTTTTCCTATTTCTGAATCAGGTCTTTATCCTACACGCAGTATTCACGACTTACCTCCTCACCTCCCAGTGTACTGACTTCTGTTTTTATTACAAGACCAGCCTTTCTTAATTTAAGCCTTTATTTAATCAGAAAGTTTCTTGAGATTGAAATCTCCTTTCTACGGGATGCCTGGCCAAGAAACCATAACATTAACTGCAGGCTGCTGTGGCAAAATCTCAGATAGATTTCTCCGTATAGGAGTGTCCATTAAGTACAAAATCACAGCTCCAGAAACACAGAAATGACTGTGACACCTACTATTGATAGTTTAGCAGAAATTAATATTTTCAAAATCCTTTCAGCACTAGCAATTTTTTTTAAACTTTATTAAAACAAATCTTCTTTTAGGATTATGCATTTCCTAATAATTTTAAATTGGTATCAGTTTTTCCATTTAATTAAGGGTGCCCTCTGACTTAACCTTCCCCGACTTGCTTCACTTCTTAAGTCAGAGCAGATCTGGTAGCTTGTTTGTGATTTCACAACAAAAACCTGCTGTGTAAATCTTCTCGGTCACATACAGTATGCATAGTGTATGTGGGTGAGACGTCTCGTGGGAATTTAGATGAGAACAGAGCTGGGAGCGCCGTCAAGTAATCCCGCAAAGTATCGTTTCCCAGGGGTCTCCCTGTCAGTTACACATCCCACAAAGACCTGCGGGAAGCTATTCTCTGCTCTTCTCCTTAAAAGGAAACAGTGGGAGAAGTCAAATCCTGACTTCTGGGGTCTTCCCATGTACAATATCACAGCTGCAGTGTCTCTATGGTAATATAATTACACACCATATATTATAGCCATCCCACATATAGCTTAGTGTATTTTGGTATGCAACTGATAATTTAGAAACTCAACAAACAAGCGACTGAGTTTAAGAGGAATTAAATGGAAGCCCCATAGAAAGTCTTTATTACACATTTAAATCGTTTCCAAACTTTGGAGAAACTCGATGTGACGAACACGAATCTGTGTGTTGGTGAAATAAGAAATCTTAATTTAAGATAAGCGTTAGTGTGGACATTTATAGACCACTGTGAGGCTTTCTGTTATCACTGCTGCTCTCTTTGATGATAACTATCACTTCTTAATCTCCTTTTTTATCGTTTCCTTTTTCAGCACTTTGAACAGCCGTGTTTCTGGACGCTGCTGTGCTGCATTGAGATAAAAAAAAAACAACTTCCGCCATCTGAAAAATTATTTTTATCTGTTTTTTTAGCCCTTAGATCATAATTTCGTGAAAGAAACTTGGGGGAAACGTATTGCCAGGAGATCCGTTTTGATCGAGTAAAATGTGTGGTTGAAAAAAGATGATCGCTTCTGAGATTCTTGCTAATAATTTGAGAAATCTGCATATAGCTGTCCTACTGTCTGTTTAGGTCGACAGATGCTTATCTGATCCTCTTCGAACTCGTTGGACATGTTGCTCTGTATCGTTGCGAGCACGGTGCTGAATCTGAAGTTGTCTGGATGAGCTGTTTTTATGTTTTAATTTGTTCTGTGTGGCCAGTGTTGCCCCTACAGCAGGTGTCGTGAATCTGACGTAGCCACTTTTATTTTTTATATGTCAAAGCTTTAAGTGATTCTTTCTATTCTCCAGCTGCAAAAAAATGTGTAACCTTTAAACCACATTTAATTTAAATCTACATCCTACTAGGGCTGCTCGATTATGGCAAAAATGATAATCACGATTATTTTCACTGAAATTGAGATCACGATTATTTGACGATATTTATTTAACCCTTTAAGACCTACCATAGAACCAAGTCCACCAGAGCTTATATTATTATTTTTTGTACATGCTGTAGTGCCATTTGTGGGAGCATTTCAAGTTGCTATACATCAATACAACTGTTATAGCCCATATTTTAATAATATGTATGCATTAAGTCCATAGTAATTACATAAATTGCAAAAAAGTGCAATAAACTACAAAAAAAATTGAAAATCGCTTTTGTTTTGTTTACATATATTTCTACTTGGAGAAATTTAAGAGGCTTATCCCTCAAAACTTTAAATACAATAAAGTTGCAAAAAAATAGTTTCCCACCACAGGAAATTTATTTTGAGTGTCTTCATAGTTTTATTTTGGAGATACACCAATTTTTATATACTGCAGGAAAAACAAAAAAAAACAATCCTATGATGCAAATTTGCAAAGAAAACAGCAGGTGCATCATTTCACTGTGGGAAGTGTTACGAACAGCTGATGGATCGGCAAAGTGTGTTTCTGGAATATTATGTTTTTGTTCCTGCAAGCGCTTTTTATGCAATTTTTGCAAAGCTATATGTGGAACGAAACCGTGACCGAGGACAAGCTGATGGCATCAGATGTAAGTACAACTCCTCCGGTTTCATATGCAAAACAAATTATTGCGCTAGCTTACACGGTTCAGGTTCTACAGGGATTTAAAAATAGTTACGCAAAACAGAGCGTGCTGCTCTGACCGGCTTTAAAGGGTTAACAATAACTTTTAAAAAATAATATAAAATAGTGTGCAACACCACTGAAGTTTGTTTTTTTTTTTTTTAAACTCTCTTTTCAACCAACGGCAGTCACTCTCCAAATAACTTCTGCTTAGCTTTCCGAGCTTCCCTCGGGCCCTCTTAATCAGCGGTCTCCACCCTTTTTTGCGCCACGGACCGGTTTATGCCCGACAATATTTTCACAGACGGCCTTTAAGGTGTCGCGGATAAATGAGGGAGGGGCTACTAATCGGCTCAGTCATTTTTAATGATCGTTGAAAGCCCAGATCGTAATCGTGATTAAAATTCGATTAATTGAGCAGCCCTACATCCTACCCTACATTTATCGCCAAGCGCCTTATCTCTCAATTTAGCTATTCCCTGAGAAAGCTACAACCCCAGGTCTGCACACTCTGTGCAGCCACATTTGAACAGACCAATCACACGCATGCATTCAGTGAGCGTTTCTTCATGAGTCCTCTTGTCAAAACTATAAACTTAATGACTGCGTGCACGTTAAGGACATCTGTACGTCATAGTTACAATCTCTCAGAACAGACTCTGTACTAGTTAAAAGGAAAAATTGAGTTACTCAATATTATGTTCCCATTTGGGGGATTTTCAAGCATAATTGAATCATTTTCATTTCACATTCTTTTCTGTTTTTAGGATTTCTGGGAAGTTTGTCGTTGTTTGCTATACTGGATAATTTAACTCAGACACATGACAGTAAGCTTAGTCAGTCTAGCCTCAGAGTCAATCTGAGAAAGCCCCAGACACATCATGCTTTTTTTAAACTGCTACTGCAAATCGCCTTGTTGTCGGCCAAGGTCTCAGTTTTTAAGAATTCAAGTGTCAGAAAAGGGGAATTTAGATCAAGGTGGCTCAAGAACTTTACTGTTAACAACAAGACAGCTCCCAAAAAGAAAGTGTTTTAGCTAACTCCTTATATTTCCTGACTGGTCTTTATTTTGCTATTTAGTCCAAACAACATCTTCAGCACCTATTGTAGTAGGTTTGAGTAATACAGCGGTTTACTGTTAATTCCCTTCGAGCTGACATGCCCCTCAGCCCGCCCGTGGTCGAGTTACATATTTATTCTTTGCTTTCAGTTGTTGGTTTAACACAATCTCTTAAAACCAACCCCGCATGTCACACACTAGTTAGTAGTAATGCAGACTGACGACCATAAAAGTAGTCATGAGCTCCTACAAACACACACTGTCAGGCGTGCGGACAGTTTTAGACGTAAATCGTGTATCATGCTAAATTACTTCGTGGGGAAATTTTACATTGTTGTTAATGAGAAAGCTCTGACATGCGTCTAACAGTCAAATTCAATCAAACAATAAATGAAAGAAACGTCAAAGTCTGAAGTCACTTCTGGGATTAATAGCTAAAACGAGAGATGATTTCAGCCATCGATGCCTCCTCTCACTGTCTTTAAGTGAGTATTCATTACTTATAACACTTGCCAGCATTTTACTCATAGAAACAAGTGGCAGCTTAATGTTTCTGTAAACTCTTTCTCATTAGGTTATGTGTCTGAGTTTACAAATGGGGTGGCATATCTCTCCAGCATCCTCCTCTGATTTTTCACCGTCTAGTTAATGATGAATCACAGTGTTATTAATGAGGTCTGAGTCCTTGTTTCCCATATGCCTCAAGTAAAACAGAGCAAGACACTGTAGCCTATCCAGTCAGTGCTGCTTTCATATTATGTCCTTATTGTATATTTTCTACAAGATACAAGAACTAACCTGCAGAATTCTGCAAAAACAAGTTGCTTTATTTCACTACAGGCACATTTTGACACTTTAAGTTGTTCCCAAAGAAACACAATCTTATGCTTGAGTGCACTGGGGTTAAATCGGGCCTCAAAACTCAGAACTTTTGAATCTACAGGCTTTCATTTCCTTGCTTAAGTGCTCTTTGACAGTAATTGTTGTTCAGTGGAAAAGCATCTGCTGTTGGATTTTCTGTCACAAATCCACTCTTTTAATCGCCGCTCCTAAAATATTTTTGTCTCTGATGTCCCCCACGGCTTTCACCCACACACTTTTTACTTTTACTCTTCTAACAGTTTGTACAATACTTCTAAAACGATTTCATTTTTAGCTAATTTTGATTTTTACCCATTTCAACAACCTTAATGCATTTACATTTCCACTGTTTATGTACTGTATTCACATGTTTTTTTCACCTTTACTGATTGCTTTTTATTACTGTTTATCCATCACATAAGTAACAGTTTAAAATTTTTAGGCAAATCTTCTTCAAACCCAACTCTTAATGGTCTCATATTTCTCATTATCAGCCACAGATTATACATAAAGACAGTCTGGGGTTTCGGCATGTTGGAATGTTGTAATTTCCACTTGGTTACAGTTGTAGAATTCAGTCGTTGGACTTTGTTGTCTCTACAGGTGGACTTGGGGTTCCTACGATTCGTCAAAGCCATCGGGACGCAGGGTGCCATCTCAAAAGAAACCAAGAAGCACTACTACGTTCGCACATACAAAGTGGACCTGAGCTCCAACGGAGAGGACTGGGTCGCCGTGAAGGACGGCTCAAAGCAGAAGGTAATGATGAGTCACTTATTCTCTTACAATGATCATCTACCTAATGCTGACAAGTAATGAAGGACCCTGCATTCTAATCAATGAGGTAAATGGCTGAATCAATGTTTTCCAAGGCTACAGCAGCTGGCTGCATGCCTAAACTAAAGTGTGCACTGAAGGTCTGCTTTGCATCCCACTTCTTTTAACACGTTTAGAATTCATTTATTCTGGCACTGGAAGTTGTTGGTGCAGAAATAAACTTCTAGGGACTGAATTTAGGCAACATACTGACAAACACTGTGTAACACGAAGCTTCAAAAGAAAGTCTCGTCTACTCTACGCTAAATCTGCATCACGCTGAACATTCGTGGTTTATTGTTTCAGGTGTTATTTGTTGTTTTTCCCAAATTCTAATTACTGTGATAGTACAGTATCATCCAAAGTCATGCAAAAACACACTGAAAGCTCAGTTCTTAAAGGTCTGCATAACCACAAGGCCGCAGCTCAGGCAGTTGTACCAGTAGTATCAATACAGTTTGCTGTAGTCATGTGCAACGAATAAATAATTTTCAATAAGGCAGCTGTGGTGTTACTGTAGTAGCAGCTGTATTATTGGGAAAAACACTCATTTCTATTGTCGATCGTGGAGATGCTAGCAGCCAGAGCAGAAGCTTTATTTGCACTTTTGGTGGGAGTAGCAAACACTTACAGTGTTACAGTGCATAGCTGTACTGATTAGCAGCGACTGTGATGAATAGCAGTAAACATTCCTGCCAGCGCTGCTGTTTTGCCCAGGTTTTCTCCTTCTATTTAAAGACCATCCCCTGCGCCCTCACGCTTTAATCTTTCTCCCGGCAAAATCACCTAATTTAGGAGTAACTGTGATGCATGCATACATAACATTTGTGCATTTCTTTAACGTTACCTGAGTTCCAAAGTCATGTATGGAAGCCAGTCTGGAAACAGTCCACACAGTTTTAAACCCATCAGTCACTGCGGCGGCCCGACTGAAGTGGGTAAATATGAGTAAAGTAACAGATGCTCTCCTGTGCCTGTATTTTTAGATCTTTCTGGGGAACGACAACCCCACAGATGAAGTTCACAGCCATCTTCCCAAACCCACTCTGGCTCGCTACATTCGTATCCGCCCTATGTCCTGGGAGCAAGGCATCTGTATGCGCTTCGAGATCTACGGCTGCAGAACATCAGGTACACAAACTCATACATACTGATGTGGGACCTCACTCCCAGCTTCAACTCCTGATGTATAGATTTATGTTCCACAGCTACTCCGCCGCATACCGTTAGTGCTGAAGTCCGTGTTTTTACATATTCCATTCATACATTTTCTTCTTAATTAACTTTCCCTGTCCCCTCGGGGATTAATGAAGTTTAATGTAATCATTTTTTCCCCCTTATCTAACATATACATATGCAGCGTATGCATCTGCTAATACTCACTGGATTGCTTTTTTCCCTATTTTCTAATATAGTAAGCCAAACAGACTGTATATACAGAAATTTCCAGCTCACTTTACCATCTCCATAATTTTTCTCCATGCTCAGTAATCTCTTGCAAATATTCTGCATTTTTCCCCAAACACAAAAAGAAAGATTTATCATTTATTAAATGTTTTATGAAATTTTAATTAAGAAAAATGTTCAGTTCTTTCCTGTTTTTATAGACCATTCGTGCTCTTCTCCAAACCTGAGCTGAAATTTTTAACATAGCCTCTCTTTAAAAGATGGATAGAGCCCCGCAGCCTTGTTTCAGAGCTAGAATGTGCTAGAAAATTAGTAAATTTTAAGCTTTTGAAAATCCACCAGGGTAAAGTTGTGATGAAGGTGGTGATTACAGGCTGTAATCATGAGTGTTTTCTGCTGTAAAGTTAGCGTTTTATGATGCGAGTCTTACTCATAGTCTAACTCAAGTGACCGTTAGAGGAACTGCACTAATTGGCAAAAACAAAAAGCCACTGATCTCTTAAAGAAATGACTAACATTTCACCAGCTCGTCAGTTCTTTTTTCTTCCTTTTACTTTTTCCTCACTTTTGTTCATCATGAATCAAACTAACATCTTTTCGCTTTGTGGATGAGAAACCCCCGCCACTCTCTGTTGATTTAAAATAATCACTGCTTCCAAAGCGAGCGCAAACTCCCACAGAAGGATGCCGTTATTCATTACAGTGGAGCAGAGGAAAATCATGGTGCCTCATTACTCATCCCCTAACATTACATAAACCTCAGTCCTTGAAGTGCTACAAACAACTCTCAGTAGGAGGGCCTCATGAATTGGATATCAGGCTCTTACTCATTGGAGAACTGGATATAGAGTGCCGGACAGGTGATTCGGGAGATATAGTGACGCAGTTTGGAGAGTATATATGTGTGCTGTATGCAGGTAATGCACTTGAAGCAGAGCCATCATTTACTTCAGAGCACAAAAGTTTTTATCTACATTTTCGCAATTTAAAGAAGTGATAAAAACATGAATGCACGTTATCGTTTGCTGTCCCTGGGAGGACATTTGGTTCTTATAAGCTCAGCAACATCAAAACGCACACTGGCAGCCCTGTAGGAGGTTTCCATAAAGGAGTCTGAATAGCTTTATACTTTCACACTGTGCAAGAATTTACATCCCCAAGAGCTGTTGTTGTTGTTAAACGGCAGATACAACTGTGGGAGCATTTGTCAAATGCAAATATCATGACTGTTTGGGCCCGGATATTAGCTCTAGCTTGTTGTGGATAATGGATTTAACTTAGCCTTGCAATGACTAGACCATGCTGTGCAAGTATTATTAAGAGTTCACATTCCAGGCAAGCTTATCCAGTCATTATCCCAGAATATTTTCCAATACTTAAACACTGTAATGAAAATGGAAGCGTTCGAAAAAGCAGCCTGGCCCGGTTGTTGAACAGATTGTACTGTAACCTCAAGGTCGCAGGTTTTTCACACACGTCGATGAGTCTGTCAGCATCATGATGCCCGTGAGGCGAGACTTTAAACCTCCAACATGTTGCTAAGATTCTGCTGCGAGCCGCCTCTTGACCTCTGATGATGTGAGGCAGATTTGTAGTTGTAAACTTTTCTCTCCTTCTTCATTTGAATCAGAGATCCGTCCGGTTTTGCTTAATGAGGCACATTTGTCATTTTGGTTTATATAAATCATTTTTAAAACTCAACTTGACTTCACTGCAATAGGAGTGAAACTTTCCAAGCCTTCTATGTGCTGAAAGAAAGCTTTGTTTAGACCAACTCTGCATGAATAATGCAGCCTCTTCATTTATTTCGGTGGAGTGTTCAGTGGAGGCTCGGTATCATCTGGCAAGGTGCTGTCAAGTGTATAATGCAACTAAATTAACTTTTACCCTGAATGCAGAATTTCTCCTATCCCCTTTCATGCTCATCAAGAGAAAATAAAATCATTTCCACTGTGACAACTTCCCCCTCCTCGTCCTAATGTATTAACTTTGCAGTGTTTTGGTGTCTGGTAACTCTTCATACTTGAGGATCTGTTAAATCCCGAATCATTTTTCATCATCTAGCTGGTACTTGAGACTATGTTGCAGAGCAGGGCGATATGACCAAAAATATTTATCACAATATATATTTGAAAATTTGCGATAACGATATAACTGACGATATAATTGACACTAGACAAAATACTTTACAACTCCACAACTTTATTAATGCAAAAAAACCCAAAACATCAATGTGTTTTCACTTAAACAAGCAGCTGTTTTTTGTGTGCATTAAAGTTATATAAAAATGTAACAGTGCAAATGCAAATTCCTTGCTGACAGTTTAACCAAAAGGCATTTCCGGTGGAAATTGGCCGACATATCCTCAGCATAACCATGTAGAATATCCACAAAACTTAAAAAGAGGTTATACACACACAATACGGTAATATTATGTTGAAGCACAGTACGTATCACTCCGCGAGGCTCCTGCCTACGGTAGCCGTAATGCACCGACAATCCATCAAGCGGTGCGGCTTCGTAGCTTAGCAAAGTCGTACTAAAAACATTTGACAGATTTTCGAGCGCCGTGTACATAAAATCATTTCCAGGTCAGTAAACACAACCAGAATTCATACATAACGCACACGGGATTATAAGGGGCACTGTCGATTTTCAGAAAAATCAAAGGATTGATTTTAAGTGTGTCGTATTTTCCAAACAACACGGTAATAGCGACGGCCCGCTAGCATGCTCTACCAAAAATAGTGCTTTGTTGTGTATCTGAATCTGAGGGACGAAAGCTAAACCAGTTCCACACCACTGAAGTTGCAGCATTTTTACAAACCAGTTCTGGTTCATCCGTTTCGTTCAGCTATTATCTTTTGTCATTCTCCATCACCGCCATGGTTTTTCTGCTTTTTATGAAAACAAAGGCACTGCACATGCGCGTTTTGCCCATATTCTATCGCGATATTTCATTTTCTTATCGTTGCCCGACATTATACCAGTATTACCGTGAAAGGTACGATATGGCCCAGCCCTACTATGCGGCAACACGATGAATGCTTTGGATCTAACAGTCACAAAGAAGGAGGCATATTCCTCTTTTTTCACTTTAATGTTGGCCTGAACATAGAGGGCACAGACGTGTTCATACCTAACAACCTTTGTCTTATAGGTGTTGGAGTATATCCAGCCATGATAGTAACATCAGTAATGGCAGGAGAAATATAAAAAGAAGCACTTATTTTAGTTCAAAACACAGCTGAGACACAGACGTTTGGATGTTTGGGTTCTTATCCATCACAATCATGTTGCTATCAGGGAGCTTTCTAATCTGCCCGTTTTCATTCTGTTTAATGTCAGTGACCATAAACTTACAGTCGCAGTCAAAAAGAATTAACAAGGAGTCCTGAAAAAGATGTTGTGGCAGCTCCAATCACCCTGATCTCAATATTATGGAGTCAGCGTGAGACTGAAATCCCGCTGGTGCCTCAATCCACAGAAGACGCTCGGAAAAACATACCCGCGAAGTCAAATCTGTGCTTGCGTACAAGAAGGAGAATAGTTGCTGATAGTCAAGCCCCTCAGAATCAGAGAGGCTCGACTCGGGAGGCAGACACCCTCTTTAAGATTCAACTCACAGCTTTCCTTTTTGATAAAGTTTTTAGTTCGAGCTCGATCAGGTGACCCTGAATATCCACTGCTAAAGGCTCAGGCTCCTGGAGGACTTTCAAGTGATGCACTGAGCACTTATTTTCCACTCACGTCTTTTCACTCCCCACCTGTTTATACACCACTGCTGCATTTTTGTCTTATCTCTCCATCCGCCTCTATTTCGTCTTGTTTCTCCATCATCTCTGCTGGAGATTTCTTCCTATTAAAATTGAGTTTTTTCTTCCCAACATCACAAAGTCCTTGCTGATAGGTTTTCTCACAAACACCTTACTGTCCCTTGTGGCGACTGTTGTTGTGATTTGGTGCTATGCAAAAAGGATACTGAATCCCTGCTTCGTCTACAAAGCAGCAGCGTACACACACTAAAAGTTTAGTAATTCCTCGTTTATTCAAACAAACCCATGCTGGGGATTAAAGATGACTCTTTGATATTTTTACCAAAGCGTTTAAACACTGCTCCAGCACCCAGAGGGCCTCAACTAAAACCGCTGACTTAAGCAGTGACAAGATAATGATGGCCGTGGCATTTCTTATCGTACTTTACGCCTTTCAAAAGTTTCCTACCCACTGTTCACTGTCTGCTCATCGTTTTCCTGCTGTACAGACTACCCGTGTGCAGGGATGTTGGGGATGGTGTCTGGCCAGATCTCAGATGCTCAGATCAGTGCCTCGTCCTACGCTGACCGGGGCTGGGTGGCCGAGAACGCGCGTTTATTGACGGGAAGGTCGGGCTGGACCGGACAGTCGACAAAGCAGCCTTTCAAGAATGAGTGGCTGCAGGTGGGTTCACAAACACAGCTGAGTTTAGAGATGAAACAGGCAGATCATGACCTCATGTGTGTTTTATTTGTTTACAGTGTTAGAAAGTTCAGTTATGCATCCAGCAGCCACAAGCACATCCTTAACTGCTGCACTGTTAACTGAAACAGTGCTTCCCAAAGTTTCTGGCTGGTGATGCTTTGATATGAAGACAGTGTCTGCTCACTCATATGGCCACGAGTGCTTTTATAAACGGTTTAAAATAGAGTATACAGTTTATTTTTCCTGTTCCCCACTCAGATGGGAAGCATCAGGCAAGAAAAATATCTACATTTTGACTAGCAAATATCTAAATAGTCTTAAGATTTCTCAAATTATCCTGATTCCCACCTGCAGAGACCCCAGTCCCCAGAGTGGAAACCACTTGTCCGCACCAATCCAAGCCAGTTCTTTTTAAATGAAACCACAGTTTGTCTTTGTCATTTTTATAATCTATCACAGATCATAGGTGTAGACAGTATTTTGCTCCTTCACAGGTGGATCTGGGCCAGGACAAGACAGTGACCGGTGTGGTGATCCAAGGAGGAAAACACCGTGACAGGAACGTCTTCATGAAGAAGTTTAAGGTGGGCCACAGCCTGGACGGAGAGGAGTGGACCATGGTGAAGGAGGAGAACACCACCAGGGTCAAGGTTGGCTCACTTACACATGTAACAGCAAAATGTCACTTTTTATTAGTCTGTGTTTGCGGTGCCTGGCAGCCAGAAGGTCAGGTTGTGTAACGTGAGTGCTGAAAACAACATCTATTTATCTGTTTGAGATGCAGATTAATTAGTTCGCACACAAAGACAGAGTAAAACAGAAAATGACCAAAGACATGACAGCCAACATAGAAATGAGGAAACACAGTCAGGAAATTGCCCGAGAGGCTAAAAATTAAAACTGCACATCACCAAAACAACAATTAAATCCAAACAGGGACAAAAATTCCAAAATATCAAAAGAACTGAGGCTCAGCATGACTGGAATAATTAAATCAAAACAGCGATCCGATTAAACGAGAATCCAAAACTCAAAAACAACACAGAACACTGTGACTAAATGTGCTTAATATGACTTCAAATGAGCACATCTGAAGGTGGTGCTCGAGGCTATCTGAAAGGACCACGTGTGCACATCAGATGAAAGTGGTTTTACTTTTTCTTTTGGCTTCTATTCCTCTTCTTTCTTTATTCCTCCCCGTGTCTCATTCGGCAGCATTGTGAAGCAAGCGATGAATTACAAGGAAAGCAGATAAAAAAGTTGTTGACATGAAATAAACATCTTCTTACAGACGTCTTTAATTCCTGAAAGCCGTCAGACAGACGCTCTGCACGACACAGCGCCGCTCCTGGAATGAAATGTTAATCACCTAAATTATAGACGGCTTTTCATGTGAGCTCTGTTTGCTGGTCCGTGTTTGTTGGATGCTTTTGTCTGAAGAGCTCCACAAAACTTCCACCAGGAAATCTGTGTTTTTATGGAAGCGAATCATTTTAGTGTACTTTAAATAAACGCAGGCTAGAAGAAGAAAGAAGAACTGTGGGTAAAAAACTGAAGCGGCATTATTGGGGGGTGTGAAATCATCACAGCAGGATTCGGTGACACAAAAAAAGTGCGGCGGGAGTTGCTGCTCGACCACCCACGCATTTATTTATTTTTCACATTCGCCCAAGCTTTGTGCCGAGGTCCCTCGCTTCTCTCTGCACCAGAGCCTCTAAGACGCGTATTGATCAAACGTGTCGATACGTCTGTGTTACAAAAATATTAGTGGTCATACCTTACTGATTCCCTCATCGATCGGCTTTCTAGCACTTTCTTGGCTTAATGACACCACAAAACTGCTGCAACTAAATGAAGTTTTATTGCTCTAGAACAGAGTGCAGGGTGTAGTCCTGAACTGAAGCCGATAAAAACGTTAATATACAAGTAACTTTAAGTTGTTAAGTATATTTCACGTTGCTGGGATTTTTTCTTTTTGTCCTTTAGATGACAGAAAACATAACAAGTCACGATTTTGGTGTAATTTTCTGTCTCTGTAAACATAACTGTAATTCCAATCTGCAAAAAGGAAATGCATGTCGTTGCTCTCGAGACCCTTCTTCCCCTCCTCGGCTGGCCCTGCTGGTGCGACATCCTCCTCTATGTTTTCCAGATGGCAGGGCGGAGGGCGAAGCTGGCCATCAGACTCCTGCTGATTTACTGCAGACGGAGATCTAGATGCTCCCGTCAGCCTCTCCGCTCTGTTTCCTGTAGCTTTTTATAAAAAACGCTTCAAAAGACGAGGCAGGAAGGCTCAGTGGTACGTGTGTTTAAAGGTGCCTGGGCACAAGCACGTACTCTGTACGTACAGTGCATGTTCGTGCATAAAGATGAGCGTATATAGAGTTGTATAACATGTGCAGGTGGCTTATTCTGTCTAATCACAAACAGAAGTCCTGGAAGATGCACAACAAGAACAACAACAACACACAAGTAAAGGATGATTAGCTTTCAGGAACCACATTTGTAATGGATTTTAAGATTACAATTACAGTGGTAACAGTGTAACCTCCCAGCATGCAAATTCAAATCACTCATTTTATGAGTGTAAAAGTGCCACAGTGTTGTCTAAAGAAACTAAAAGGCTACTGTAATTTCCATTGTGGCACTATTCTTTAAAGAGGACCAGAAGCTAATTTCCAGATCCATTTTTTAATTCTTTACCAGAAAATCTTTCCATGATTCTCAATTTAAAATAATCCTTATTCTTCTTGAATTTCCCCTGCGTGCAGCCCCTTACTTTGTCCTTTTTTAAACTCCTCCTCCTTTCTTCTTCTTCTGCTGATTGACTGCCCCTCTGAAAGTTTGAACAGCATGTGGGCGGGGCTTCTGTGCCTGATATGACCATATAAGGATACCCTCTCTGACAGGAAATTTTTTTAAAACTAGCAGGTTCGTATACTCATCAGATATATGTTGGATTTTATGCGTACCTGCAGACAAACATAACATTTGTGTTATGGAACGGCTGTGTGCAGGCAGGAAAAGGACCCACAGTGCAGACTCCTGAGACAGACATGAACTCAAAAAACAGCTTGAATGCTGAACTCAAAAGGGTAACAAAACTGAGAATACAAAATAAGCTTACACAGCAAGATGAGGGTGGATCGCAACATGGACACAGAGAAACACAGGGCTTAAATACACGGAGGGAGCAATCAGGGAATGGCAAACAGGAGGGAAACACAGCTGGGGCAACTCAGGCCTAACGAGACAAAGGAAGCAAAACCAGACACATTAACATAAGACATGGACCTTCAAAGTAAAACAGGAAACATAACACAGAGACGCAGACTTGACACGGGGATACAGCAGACAGGGGAGACAGCAACTATGGATCACAGACAGAAAACCAGAACACTAAAACTCTAACAAAACCCACATAGAAAACCTAAACTAAGAATAAACCTATAACCCATAATATAATGAAATAAACAAAATCAAAGAACCAAAACCACAAAACACTGGGCCGATGACCCAGGAACTCTAACAATTTGTGCATTTGCACATGTAGACATTAAGAGCTGCAACAGTTTTGCCTTTAGTTTCTTATGAAAGGCCACTTTTAGTCAGCACATACCAGAACATGCTAAGGTGTTAGCAAAGATGGAACAGCTTTAGTGTAACAGTTATGTCCATACACAAACTTTTCATATTATAATTCCAGCTATACTGCCACTCTGCAGCCTGTAATAAATCAGGCACGAGGAAACCGCAGCGCTTCAGACATGCAGGCGTGCGTTTGGTGTTTGGTGTCCCACCACTTGGTTCCCGGTGTGACTGTAACCATTTTCATCTGTGCTGCTTCCATGCTGAAAATATGAAAGGATGGCCTCTGGATCTGATTTCCTCCTTTCATTTTGTTTCAGCTCCTTGTCAAACAGAGTAATGCCTGATCAGAGACAGCACACGCTGTTTTTTTCTGTTATTCTTATCAAAGCCCCGAGGATGGGGCTTTACAGCAGTGAGTGCTGCAGAGTGTTCAGAATAGCTTGGTAGTATTAGTTATACTGGTACCTTCCTCTGTAAATGACAGAGCTTTCATACCAGTTTCATACGTTTACTTCTTTGATGCAATTTCATGCATCTCATATCAGAAAGATCCTTAGACTCTATACACTGGTGATAATTACAGGTAAAATTATGAACGACTTAACTATAAAGCTGCACAAGTTAGATCAGAAAGCATGCTTTCCAACTTTATGGTCATTTGATTCAGGGATACAAACATATATCCACCAAAAATCTATATCAGCTTATGTAGGGCTGCAGATCAGATGATGTTTACCGCTGTCAGTGGTCGATATTTATTAGCTGTATCGCATTCATTTCATAATCACATCCCTTGTTTATATGTAAAGGCCTAAATCTGTGCAATACCTTTATTTCTTCAGGTATTTTTGGGGAATCAGAACCATGACACCCCGGAGCTAAGATCCATAGGTCCACTTATTACCCGCTTGATCAGGATCTATCCGGAGAGAGCCACCAACGAGGGCGTGGGCCTCCGTTTAGAGCTGCTGGGCTGCGAACTGGAGGGTGAGTCCCTTTTACCACAAACAGATCTATCAGTCCGTCGTTCTGCAGTATGCCACAAAGATATAAAGAATGGCATTAAGCCTGTGATGTGGAGCAAGTTTGAACTGGATCAGATTACACTGGAAAACTTAACAGCATGTTGCAGTTTAATATCCTGATATTACACACTCCTGTGGTTTCTGCCTTTGGCAGGCTTGGTCTTGCTTGAAAGTGGCACTGAGCTTTCATAAACCATAGCAAATAGCATGCAGAAAAAAGAAGGTGAATTCCAGAAACTGCAAAGAAACTCGTTGCAGGAAGACGGAATTTACCGTTGGGGTTGTTGACAGAAGGAAACAAAAAACCCACAGTGAGGCACAATGGGACACACGCACAGTAAATGTTTTGTATCTGGGCTGAGTCTTAGATCTCAGTCATCACACTCACAAACATTCAGACTACATCTCTAGGCCGCATGTTTTATCTCATGTTTAAAACATCGTACTAACAAGAAAGCTCAAACTTTACGCCTCTGTTGTTGTGCATCGTTCTCTCACATTTTCTGTTATTCAGTTTACTTTAAGGTGTTAAATGAAATAAAGCAGGCAAACATAAAAACAGCAGGTATATTTAAAGTTTGCTTGGTTTTTTCCTCAAATGAAGTTCACCGTTAAAAACATTACTTGAATCCTTTTTTTTCTTCAGCCTCTTTAAGAGAGAGAGCAGGTGACGTGCTGCGGCAGTTCTAAATCTATTGATCTGCAGTTTTTGCTTCTTTTAAATCGCACATGACTCTTGAAAACCATTTGCCTTAGATTACATTACAGCAATCCATGTGAGTCAAAAGCTTTAAACACTTGATTTCAAGCATGATTTTGTCACCATAGACGGAAAAGGTTGAAAAAATTAAGCCAGTGTGAAAGTGCCTCAAACCTGCACGCTCATTGGCTAACAGATGGTAACAATGTAAAGATGTATATGGTTATTTTAGCGACAGATACCTCACTCAAACTGCTTGTCGAATCTTTTTGTTTGCGAGGGGCAGCCAATCAGAAGAAAGCTTCCTCAGAAAGAGGGAAAGGGAGCTAAAGCAGCTCGTTTCAGACTGAAGGCACGCACAAAAGCCCAGGATAAGATAAATAAGGATAATTTATAACAGTGACTCAGGCAAACGCTAATGAAATCTTTGAAAACGTTCGACATGCAAACAGTATTTGGCCTCAGTCAGCCGTTAAACAGTAAACTGCTTACACTCCACGCTGGTTGGTGTAATGAGAGGCAGAAAGAGAGTGTGAGCACACGAAAAGGCTGACACATGCCGTGGCAGGGTACTATCTCTGCTGTTGCAGTGGTCAGAGCTTGACGGGTGTGTGGGAGAAAAAGGGAGAGGAAGAGAGGGAGGAAGGGTTTGACCTCTCACAGTAGGTGAGGAAGGAACAGATGAAGGGAGGAAGCAGGCTCTCTGATGGAGTATCTGGTTGCACTGTAGGGAGAATGATAAGAATCAGCAAAACCACGCAGGACTGCGCGTGAGAGCCCGAGAGAGGAGAAGACTGATTAAAGGACGGAGAAGACAAAGAGATGAGAGAAGTACGCGGGGCATCTTAGATCTGTCAACTCAATTAAATCAACCATGTTAAACTGAATTTTTGAAAACCTTAAAATCTCTCAACAGCTAATTGTTTTTTCTTTGTATTCACGTTCCCTTCAAAGAAAAATGTTTCCCAGTCGACAGGGAAGCAGCTCGGAGACAGCGACAGTACCTGCACACCTAATTGTGCAAACCATTAACTTTAATACTGCTCCTCAACTAAAATCCAGTAAAAGTAAGCAGCTCATATGCAAAACAAACATCCTACTCTTCCCTAGATGAAAACAGTAAACACACTTTCTTGTGCGGAGTCCAACCTACAGTAATATCCGCAGCTGACACATACTCTAGTGATATGCTTGTGAATGCAACAGTTTGTGACTCATGTTACAGATGGACTGTGACTCATTGTTTTTGACAGATGATCTACCATGTAGGTCTGTTTGCATGTGGGCATATGTGGGTCATATTAAAGGAAAAGCATTAATCCTTGACCCTTACAGCAAGGGGCTGAGTTCCTTCTGTTCCACTCTGGGGGCATTTTACTGGCATTGTTAGGGTGCACTTGTTTTTTTGGCCGGGAAAATCACAGCAAATCGGTTTGGGTTTCTTTTTTAAGTTGTTCTGAGTGGGAGTGGAAGATGGCAGTGCCCACCTTAATAAGAAATAAACCGTCACTGAGCAGTTTTGGGAGTGCAGCAGTGATGTAAATCATCTTCAATCTTTGGAGTCACCAGATCTTAACAAGTCTAAACACCTGAAGCCAGTGTGAAAGTGCCTCAAACCTGCATTTTGTCTGATGGCCATGAGAGGGCGATACCTGTGGTTGGAAAAGGACTTCCAGTCCTATTGAGGTGTATGAGAAAACAGCTTTCTGTCTGGACCTCTGTAAACACCTTCCTGATGAGTTTTAGGGGTTAGTTACTCATTTTGGGTTCATATTGACTGAAAAATCAAAAGTCTGTGTGGCAAGTCACACAAGCATGTCGATTATCAGGTTGGAGAGGTAGGATGGGTCGATGGACGGATTTCTTTTATCAATGAAAGACACAGTCTTGGTCACTCCTTAAAAGCAGAGGTCACTCAGTGAGAAAGGCAACAGTTTTGCAGCCAAAGTAAATTAAATTAGGACGCTCATCTGCCAAAATAACTGCTGCTGAAGCTCACATTTATGAACCAACCAATCGGAATACAGCGTGAAATGATGCGGATGAACTTGATGTACTTGTAGGAAAAAAAAAGCCAAACAAACTTGAACAGAGTAGATGCAAAACAGAATTTGTCTTGTTTCTGAGATGCTTCCTCCAGCTGTTATCGTGACTGCAACAACGAGAGCATAGCAGGGAAACAAACATAGACTGCAGCATCACGAAACAGTCTGATGTCCTCCCCAAGTTCGAGTTCCACAAAATTGATTTCCACTTTTTCCTTTAATTTGTCACTCCTCCACTTATGTAGACTTTGCTGGGAGATAATCGCACAAAACAATCCACACATTTTTACATGTGTTTTTAAACAACACTGTGTACAGTATGTGGTGGATGATGGTGTGGCATTATTAAGTTAAACTGATACTTTAGTGTATTTTTAGTTAAAGGGGGGTCACTGCAATACACACTGCAGCAGGAGACATGACACAGACACTTTAATCCCACTGCTTGCAGCACGTGCACACATACTTAATAAAATACATGCAAACCATGTGGATACATATAAAAACGTGGTACATAGACATTCACAGTCATATCCAATTATCCAAATCACAGCTTTCTTGTAGGAACAGAGAAGCTCGCTGAGGCAGTTTGGTGCTTCATAAATGTGCATAATGACCTCAAGTGGTCCTTAAAGGGCTAAACAAGCAAAATTTGTGCTATTAAATAAATAAAATGTGCTAAAGCTATTGTCGAAAGCTTTAGAAATGTACGGTGTCGGATATACCAAGCATCAACTAGCAGTTCATTTATAACTGAAAACAGGTTTTTGTTAATTAGACCGAGAGCCACGCTTCATTAATGAGTCTCCCTCTGTTTTCACGAGAACATCAAGATGCCAACTCGAGCCCAGACAAACACAAGCGAAGAGAAACTAACAAGCTCAACGATATTCCTGCGGATCACTTTCAGCAGCTTAATCAGATGTTTTGCCTCGAGCTCCGAGTTAAATCAGCTCGACGCATACATCCACGCTGCTGTAAGAGCAAACCTCCATCCCACTCGAAATGTCGCAGACACGTTTCCTTACAAAGTTTAATTATATGCAGACCATCTGTGGTTTTCACATAGTCTGCATACGCTTAATGCAAGTTCAATTTGTTTAATTTACATAAAAACACATCACCACACATTGACTGCAGAGTAGAATTTAACAAGATACAAGAGTTTGTCATTATTACTCTGGTACTTGATGGGGGGAAAAGTGCCAGCTCTCAACCTTCCGAGAAATCAAGACACTTGAGTTTTGTAGTTAATGAGAGCGCTGTATCCAACCTTAAATCACTTTTCATTAAAGGGGAACCTATTATGCTTATTTCTAACTCCATATTTTCATCTGGAGAGTCGACTAGAGTAGCTCTGCATGATTCACAAGTCAAAATCATCTTTATTTAAACTTATGCTGGGTGTTGGTGCAGCCCTTCAGTTCATCCTCTGTGTTAGCTTTCTTCGCTCTCCCTTTAAGACAACTTTCTTCTGACTGGCCCGTGGTAAACTAAAGATCATGTTAATGACCATATTAAGAGCATCCTGGTATGTTATTGGGTCTATGCCCCTGCATTTTGGACTTATGATTCATAGTTTTGCTATTTATATTAATAATTCTTGTTTCTTGTTTGTTTGTTCCCTTTTTTGCTTCCAGTCGGTCTTCAGTGTCTATGTGTTTGTTTGCCTTCAGTCTCCCCAGTCCTGTCTCCTGTGCTCTCAAGTTCCTTCATCTTTTGTCCACATGTCTTAGTCTGACTCTCAGTGTGTTACTTCCTGTTTTATTTTGAAACTGCCCTGGTCAGTGGGATTCCATTCAGCTGTGTTCCCAGGTGTGTTCACTCTGCCCAATTCCTATGGCGTTATTTTTGTGCCACTATTCTGAGCGCACGTAAAAAAGAAATTGCAGGTGCAAGTGTTGCATTTTGAGGAGAAATTTATTTTGAGCGAAGAAAAGCTAAATTTGAGTGAACAAAATTCATTGCTGCATGCAAAAAATGTATTTCAGTGTTTGCTATTATCCACACACACACACACACACACACACAATAGCAGCCCCTCTCGCTCAGTTTTTGCATTTGCGCTCGCTCGCAATGTGTTGCTCGCGCTCTCAACATTTCTGCCCGTGCGCGCTCAACTCTTTCTGTACACCGTTATATTTGTGCCACAAAACCAGCCAATCACAGACTTGGATGCAAAAAAATCTGATTGGCTGTTTTGGTCTCCAATCAGCTCGAAATGACGAAATGCAATATCCCAGAATCCATTTTGTCCAAAACTCAAACGAGGCAGTGGCGGAGGAACACAGAGTTCTGGGTCACAAAATAAACTTTTAAGATATTTTCATGCGAGAATGGTGCTGTGTAAACTTCTAATATCTGCTCGATTTATCAAGACATCACATATTTGCATAAGTGCTCTAATGTTTTCGGAAACTCTTTCAGGTCTTTCAGGTTTTTGTTTCTTGATTACCAGCAATAATTTTATGATTTGGAGTTTTACATCTGTATGCTGAGTCCTGCATTCTGGGTCCACTCCCTGCCTGCCACACGCCCGGCAACAGACAGAGCAAACATAAAAGAAAAAATACTGTCTGCAACTCGGCATTGAAAGCAGTCTGAGGCCTGAGCATTAGACTCACAGGGATTACTTTTATGTTTTGTCATGTTTAATAGGAGGAACACCATTTGTAACAGTATATATGGAAAAGCGTAATAGGTCCGCTATAATGACTCTGAATTCTCATATAAAAGAGACAAAATGTGTTAGTTTCTCCTAAGTATTCTCCTTTCTAGACCAAAAATCCTCTGAAACTTTCTTTTCAGTCATTTTCTTTTTCGAGCTCACTGCAAAAAATGACATTAAAGTTAATTAGACCGACTATATTGTCAAAAGCTTTTAATGCATGTAGCTACTTTTCTTCTTTGTAAATCTGTCTGCAGAGTAGACGCGATCTGCCCAGCTCCATGTTATTTTTAATCTTCATTTTTTAAGAAGCACCGTGAAATAAATCAGAAAATCAAAAAGTCCTTTGTGCCCATTCCTGTTTGCGTTTCCACCACGATCGCAAAACTGTGAAAATCAACTTAATTAGACTGATAGCAGATGAAAAAGCAACAGGTTTTTAACAGTTTTCCCCCAGTGGGTATCTGACAAGACCGAGACACAGTGGCATCCCACTGAGAACGCCTGTCTCCGCAGTAGGAGGTGATTGGGTCCTCTTACTTGTTAGTTACCAAATAAAAGTTAAGTTTTGTTTTTCTTTGGCATCTTTGTCAGCAGTGTTTCTCAGACACTAATTCAGCCCCAGTAGTTTTCCTCCATTTTAAAACAAGTTCAAGCAGCTTTCATATTACAGCTATTAAGTTAGATTTTCAGACTATAACGCTCTTTGATTTGTACACTAGAATATACGTGAATTGTAAACTGCATCTAAGGCAGGATTACAAACAGAGCAAACTAAGCAAATGCTCAGGAACCCACAACTCCAGGGGGACTCATAAGTCTGTCACCGATGATCGGTCCTGCATCCTTCGAGTTTGGCTCCAGTAAATGAGAGGGACTCAGACTGGAACCAAACTGTTTTAGTTTTGCTTCTTTCCATCAGCGCTTTGTGTAATTATCAAGCAGAAACCCAAGGAAAGAACTGTAAGACAGCGGCAAAATATTTTTGGTCTCAGTATGTCTTTAGCAGTTAACGAATCACTAAAGGCCGATCATTATTCACTGAGTGTTTTAAGACTTTTTTTTCTCTGCCCAGTAGATGATGAGTTCGCTGTCAAAGAAAAATTGCTAGCTTTTAATTAGCTTTGAGAAATCAGTGAATTATTTTGGCTTTGGTTTCAGCTTTGGATTGGTGCTTATGTAGCACTTTTCTACTTAAGCTACATTCACTCATTCACACACACAGTCATACACTTCTTCTTTTTTTAGTGCTTTTTAATAACTAGCATCCTCACATTTGTTGGATGCCCAAGGGCTTCTTCAATGTCCACACATGTGGACACTGGAGAAGCACTTATGATTGGTAGATGAGCCCCCCACCTCCTGGGCCTCAGTCGCCTGTGACGACACAACTTTGGAGGTGTCTTAGTACTTAAAAAAATGAAACTAGTATAGTTGTGCCACAGGGCCTCATATGAGATCACCCTAGCGATTACTGAGCCAAACAGGCTATATCCCTTTGACACTCAAACTGCATTTAAACGTGCATGAAGGGCACTGATAGGGCGAGAGGTGGGGTCAGTTCTTGACACTCTTTCATCTCCTTTTTTTAATCCATTCTAGTCACTCACACTTCCTGTCTCTTCATCTTCATCCACAGAAATAACAACTACAGCACTTCCCACCACCCCACTCGCATCTACGCCTCCCATGACCACATTTGGTGCGACCACCACAGCACCGATCACCAACCCCGGCACTACAGCAGTTATAGAGTGTGAAGATGGACGGCTGGACTGCATCACTGAAACCGAGACCCCCGAATACGACGAAGGTAAACCACGGAAACTCGGTTCCTTTTAGTTCGCTCTCCGTCTCGGTGAGCTCGCCAAATTAAAATGCAAAGCAATAAAAGCTAAAAGGATTGAACGCGGGAATAAAAGCCTTTCTTCTTTCTTCCTTTAAATGTTATTGATTTAATTTCTGCTTTAATGAAGCCCAGTTGGAATTGGATCATGAGAAATTCTCCCTTATCTTCTCACTAGCTGCTACAGTTTTGACTGAATTGGTCTTTTTCTGTTCAGCTTTATTTATTTATTAGCTTTTCTTTAGTGCTGTCTGACTATCCTTGTTTCCGATTCTCCTTTATCCTCTCTTTTATTTACAGCCACGTTAAGCATTAGGCCTCTTTTCTAGGATTTAAAAAGCTAAAGAAAAAATCTAAAACCTTAAAGTTAAAATGTTTGGCTTGAATGCCTGGTACTAGTTTTTCATAAAAGCAGGTATGTTGTGTTTGTGCTGGCATCTGTGTGGGTGAGATATCCCTCTCTGACCTTTGACCCCAAACTGACTGCCCCATCTGTCTTTCGCAGGAGGCACCACGTCCACCAACCCCATTATGGAGTTCATGCCAGGTGAGCATTTCCGCCCCAATCTGCTCCCATGTTTCCCCGTACAATGTGTTTCATTTAAAGCAAAGTTAAACCATTTTACAGGCAGCTGTAGATGTGAAAGCGCTGCTCGGGTTTTGCCAGATCGGTGCATTAATTCAGCCAATGGACCCATTATTCAGTGTCACCAACGGTACTGACCACGGTCGCGAAGAACAGTGAAGCTGACCTCCATTAGAGTTAATAGCTTTTTCATGGCCCCACTTCACAAATGAACCTGACACTGCTGAACCCTGGCACTAGCGGACTACAGAGAGAGACAGAACAGACACACGTGCTATTAGGTTATATATTTACAGAGAGAGAGAGAGGAAGAGAGTGAAAGAGAGAGCAAAGACTTTTTTTTTCGTCAGTGTTTTTCATCTTTGACGCCAGACCAGCTGTAGTCAAAAGACGATTATTTCCCTGTGTAGTAATTTGCACAGCACAGATCGCGGAGGCTTGAAGATGCACAACACCTGTAGGCAAGCTTAAATGCTGCGCCACATCTGCCAGCTAGATGCAATTGGAAGGCTATCAGCTGATACCAGCTGAGCTTGTATTTGTAGCTTGTCTCTATGCTCAGTTTTTAAATGTAACACAAAAAATCTGTTTAATCAAAGTTTTCATGAAGTGCTATGCACAAAAAATGAATAAATATATTGAAAAATCATAAAAGAAATAGTTAAAACTCAAGAATTGAACATTTTAAGTTATGCTGGACATATGGGTGGGGCATCCACTACTTTTACTGGTACTGGATTTGCTAGTAAATTTCTATAGTCTGATTCTTGAGGTGCCATCGCTATATATTTCTCTGGGTTAAATCTTCTTACATCGATGAAAAGGTTTCTACAGGTTTCAACAGCAAGGGGAAGGATAAAGGAAAGGAAAGAAGGAAAGAAAATAGGAAAAAAAAGTCAAGATATTTGTGCATAAATGTCATTTTTTCATGTTCCTTTCCCTGCAGATTTCTCTTAAACCCCACTGGAAATGTTTAAATAGCGTTTTTTTATAAAGAAACAACTTAAAACTTTCTAAGAGTGTCTGAGGTTGAAACTCATGATCATTCATCTATAAAACTGCACTTTACAGATGTGGAAACAACAGCAGAAAAGAGAGTGGCATTAGACTCGTGAGATAGTGTGAAAAAACTGCAGGTGTTAATGGAACGAGAAACATTGATGTTGTGATTCCGCACATGCATTTAAAGCCAACTGCAGCGCTCTGTTTTGGTCATTTATGGCTTTCTTTTCTGGGTGAACATTTTAGCACCACATCACAGTTCACCCTCCCTTGTGAGTACACTGAATGCAACTCATTTTGAGCAAACAGGCTGAGAAGAAGAGGAATGAATAGGCAGAAAGGTTAAAAAAAATGGCAGCTCTGACAGGGGGGGAAAAGAAATAAAGCGGGGGGGGGGGGGGAGGCTGGGTGAGGAGGATAAAGGGGCAAAAAGAGAAAGGGAGAGTGCAGGTAAAAGAGAGGAACAGAGGGAGGTGAAGTGAGAGCAGCGGAGGAAGAATAAAGGCCTCTTGGGTCTCAATTAGCTGAGCTGAAGCATCGTGTGAAGACAGCTTGGGGTTGCTGGATGGTGGGTGGGTGGGTAAGGTGGGTATTACTGTGTAGCTCCACGGTCATCTCTGCATCCTATTAGCCTCTCAGAAACATGTCCACTGTTGAGAGATTTTTGCATTTATTTGGATGCTGCGGTGAACCGATACCGCCCGTCAACTGCTGGCAGAGGCAGAGGAAAAAGGGAGGGTTTTTTCTGTTTGGGTTTTTAAGGGGGCCACATCCGTTGATGTTGGTGGCACCGCGCCCTGCTCCGTGGTCCCTCCACTCTTCGGTTTCTCTCTCCTAAAGTGCTGATCCCAAACATATGGACATGCTTGATACTGTTTTCTATCAGGGCTGACATCTTGCTGAGGATGTGGAGGAAAATGCCCTCCAGCGCTGCACATTGTACATACAGTCACAACGGTCTCTCTGTTTGTCTCACCCCATCTGCACAAGCCTTTTGTAGGCTGCACAATTTATACTCGGAGAGCACATGACAGCAGGAACAGCTTCCTGATAGGAATGCTACGAGACTTGCTGTCCTTTTTTTCAGGCCATCTCCCCTTACCTCCTCCTGAATGACACTGATTGGTCAGTGAACACAGCACCAGATCGTAGCTGTACGCCTCTTCACTTAAAAACCTAAGCAGTTTGTCACATAGCATAGCAGCTTTTCAGGGACTTGATTCAGTTCTCAGGAAGGGTTTACAGGAGCAGATAGGAGCTGTTTACTTTAGCATTTGGGATTCAAATGAAGGGCTACTGTTTCCTTAAGGTTGTCTTTAAAGTGCTTGATGTACCAGCAAAGATAGGAATAAATATAGTTAAGACACGCGTCTTAGAGGCGCCCCTCCCTGAGCCTGGTTCTGCTGGAGGTTTCTTCCTGTTAAAAGGGAGTTTTTCCTTCCCACTGTCGCCAAAGTGCTTGCTCATAGGGGGTCATATGATTGTTGGGTTTTTTCTCTGTATGTATTATTGTAGGGTCTACCTTACAATATATATTGCCTTAGATTGAAGGACTGCTGTTGTAATTTGGCGCTATATAAATAAAATTGAATTCAATTCAATTGAATAGAGAACCTTCCAAAACTAGGACTGAACTCACAACAACTGTGCTTACTAATAGCTGATTATTGATTACAGGGAAAATTTTCAGTTATATTTTGTAGGTATGAGATTCTTAGGAGTGTTTTTGTGTCTCTTTGCTACAGCTTACTTGTGGTTCGCCTGTAACTTTGACTTCTCGTCGTTCTGCGGCTGGACCAGAGAGACCGGTACGGGAGCTGAGTGGATCATCCAGGCCAACGGGGCTCCCGCTGTCCACAGAGGACCACCCCTTGACCACATGGGTAGGTGATGAGTGCTGACTTTTTTTTTTCTCTCTTTCTTTGAACTAGTGGCACTCGACAGATGCTTTGGGAGAGTGCTCCGTAGCTCTCGATGTTACTATGCATCTGCTGAAAAGTCTGTTGAAACCTCTTGTGCTAGAAATGGGAATATTTTCAACAAAGCTTTAAATAACACTATACAGTCCCCGTGCTGCTGTAAATTCACAACTCTGCCTTTTTTCTGTTTAAAGAAATGAGGAAAAACATGCCTATGATGTAAAAAGAAATTCCCACTGGACACCCAACCTTGTTCTTACTTTGAAGGACAAAAACTTTGTGAATATGGAAATATATCACAAAGCTAAGTAGGCCTGATGCTCTATGAGCTGTTATACACATGAAAAGGCTCAAGCCACTCACTCATGCCACAATGTTAAGTCCCTGTAAGGTCCGAAAGGACATATTTGGGTAATAATTACTGTAAGAGGTCCATCTGTCCATCCTGTAAAGTGTATCTGGCAGAAGTCTAGGCAGAGATGCCCAAACTTCTTTCTTTTGGTCACCTTGCGAAGCGCAAACAACTGACCAAATGACCGTTATCCCAAGGTTGTGACCACACACCCTCAGAAGGAATCTCACTTTCACTGCTTGCATCCAAGAGCTTATTCTTTTGGTCACTACCAGCACCTTCTGGCCGCAGGTGTGGGCGGGAAAATAACTCAACCTCCCACCTCCAAAACGCTGAGATGCTTGAACTTCTCCACTTGAGGCAGTAACCCATCCATAAATATCAAAACTGTACTCATCATGGAGCACAGCCGGCAAACATTTTCTGGATCTGAACTGACCCAACCTTCCCAATAAGGATCTTTTCCTGATGAGAGCAGCATCTCTCACCGGGTTTTACAATGGAACAGTCCAGAGTGTTCACAGCTGAAAGCAGGGGATCTAATCATAAGCAGAATCAGAAGCATGCTGTTCTGCTGTAGCTTCCTGATGGGTTTGATGGAGAAGAGTTGTCAAAAATGGTCCAAATTGTTGTGCATGTCATCGTGTGCATTCACACAGGGAGAGTATTCTGGCTGCACCAACAAAATCGTTGCTTACTACCCGGCCCTACTCACCAGAATGTTTGCCTGCAGCTTCTTCCTCTTCAAAAAAAATTATCTTCAAGTTGAAAGGTTGCTGTTATGAGACAGTGGAAGAAACCCAAAAATAGTAGCCATGTTTGAAAAAGATAAGAAGAGATGGCGTGAATTTAAATCAACTTATTTTTGTTTTGCTTTGTTTTTTAAGAACAAAAGATGCAGTTGCATCTTGTGCCTTTTTCTAACAAAACATATGTTTGTATGGGCGTATTTTAATGTTATGTGCTGTAATACAATTTGAAGAAGGAACGAACAGCCTTGAAATCCTTGACTTTTAAAAGACATATAGCACTGAAATTCATCAACATGCCTCGGCTCTCTGTCCTTCTCTCCATTCAAGCTTGATGGATGTGATGGATGTTTCTGTGGAGACGGGAGCAGCACTAGCAGCAGCTCTAAAATGAATGATTTCACCTTGATTTCTTGACTTAACCAGATCACTAATAAAAAATGAGTATTTTGTGATGTCAAGTCAGATTTTTCTCCTGAAGCGAGAGCCCTTTGTTTTCACGAGAAAACCTTGTGAGGTCCTTGAATCTGATGTGTGTGGGGGTTTCGAAAGCTTGATGCTAAGCAGTATCGCAGACATTATCAAGTACTCACTTTATGAAAAGACAGTTAAATGTTTAGACAAACCACAAGGAAGGTAATCAGCTGAATGCAGTCAAATGAATGTACTGTAATGAAGGCTTGGGAGATTTATGAGTCCTTTATTGTCACACTGATGTTTGCGCTCAGTCATATTAAGGCGTGTATCATTAAAGATGTATAGATATCAGCATATTTACATTCAGGGATGTATTTAAAAGAATAATATCAGCAGTAACGCATTGGAAAAGCTTTCAGGAGTCCTCTAATGTCACAATCACCTCTTACCTTGTCTTCTGCTGCCCCCTGCAGGCCAACCTGGGAACTTCATTTACGTGCAGCTGACTGACTCGGACACACCGAGTAAAACTGGTGAAGATGAGGACAAAGAAGAGAAGGTGGCGAGGTTGGCCAGCCTGCCCATCACCTCTCCAGACTCTGACCTGTGCATGGCGTTCTGGTATCACATGGTTGGTGAACACGCAGGAGCGCTTCACATCAAACACAGGAAGGAGACAGAGGAGGGGCAGATCCTGTGGACGCTCAGTGGCCATCAGGGCAGTCGGTGGAGGGAGGGACGAGTTATACTGCCACACTCAAGCATCCCCTATCAGGTAATATAAATCTGGATGTAATGACTCTTAAAATGACAGCAGGGAGAGATTGTAAATTCACTACTACTGATAACTATAAGACAAGTCAGTCCTGAGTCAGAACATTCTTTCCTTATAGGCTCACCATTAGGATGGATTTTCGGGGTTATTTTTGCCTTCATTATGTGCAAACAGAAAGTATGTTAAGGGCAGAGAAAGAAAGGTATGATTTGGAACAAAAGAATAAACTCTGGATGTTGGGATTACAGTTTGCACCTTAACAATTTAGCCAACAAAAATAAAAAAAAATTACTTATGTACAGCAAAGTTTCTGGATGATTAACCTTCTCTTTTTGTTGTCCTGTATGAGAAAATGCATGTGAAAGACTTTGTGTGGTTTTTTGCAGGTGGTGGTGGAAGGCATCGCAGACCGACGCAGCTTAGGCTACATAGCTGTGGACAACATCCAGATCATGGATGGAGTCAGAGCTGAGGACTGCAAAGGTGTGTATTTCAATGTTACGTAACATCGTCATCATTGCTGTTTTGTGCTTCGCTTTTTCTGTGCGAGGCCAGTGTAGCTATGGTTGAGGTGTGGGATCGGCCCAGTTAAATATATGATCAGAATTTAAGAGTAAATATTTTAGTTAAGCCAAAAAAAGTGGAATGTCACTACCGTGTGAATGTGCAGTATCCCTTGGTTTTTTTAGTCAGATCCATCCCTCGTGGCCTGTTTAAAAGCACCAAGATGAAAAAAACTCTGCTCTTTATTTAGCAGGAAAAGTCCTTTTCTCCTTTTTCAACCACTACAGTGAAAGAAGAACCGCTGTTGGTGGAAAAATTACCTACCCTAACACATATCTTGTTCCAATAAATGCAAGAAATGGAACGAATCAGCGCTTTAAATATTAGCTCAACTTTGGTTATTTTTTGTCTAATATTCTTATTTTTGTCTGGGACATCATCCAAAATGTGTAGAAAGAAAGATATGAAATGCCAGCATCTGGTAGGCCTGCTTCTGCATTGTATGCAAACAGAGAATCTTTTTTTTATCCTCCAGATCCCAAACCTCCTACATCTCCACCAACAGAGATCTTCATTCTGCGTAAGTATTGAACATAATATCTTGGTGCCCGGTAAATAAGTGCATGCAGTTTTTATTGGACATTTCTGCACTTTAAATCATTGTCTCTGTCTCTGCAAAGTAGAATTGGTAAAGAAAAACATTCAGTCAATGCCAGAATAAGAATCAGACTTGTGTTAGCATGTTATTTTGTTTGGTTTTACTTATGTCAAAGAACTACATCTGTTGTTGTTGTTGTTGTCGTTGTGCTCCCATATACCAAATGCTTATTCATTACTGTACTGCTGTAAATGTGATATTTATATAATAATTGTGGTCTTCAAGTAAGCAACCTCAGAAACTAAACAGTCCCAGATTTTACAAGAATATTTTAACATAATTCTAATGAAATTAATATGCGCAATATTCTCAGTCTCGCATTTTCCTCTTCAGATATCTGTGGCCTTTCCATGTATCGCTATTATAATCTAAAATTTCAATAACACAAAATGCTGTCAATTGACAAAATAGCAAATAAATATTACGCTCCAGTAGATTCTGACATATCAGAAGTAGAAAACAGCCGAGTTTGATGATTTCTGCTTTCTGCTTCTGCTCTTTCGCCCACATCTGCAAATCTCCGTATGGAGAAGAAGGCAACTCTGATACATTTAGTCAGATCAGGAGCTAGTGTTTCTAATTGGGAGTGTGGCTGCTCCTCTCTATCAACCCAACAAATTGTGTATATAATTTCTAAAGAGATATTGTTCATAACAGCAGGATGCAGCAAACCGCAACCTTAGTGCATAGCTAAAAGCTAAGATTTCATTTTTATGTTGACCAGGAATAAAGAAATAATTAGCAAGGCAGTGACATATAGGTCACAGGGGGGAATTTTCACCATCCCTCTTGGCAAATATAGGGATGGTGAAGACTTGGGTCAGAGACCAGTCGAATTGGGTGAATGGGTCCAGCAGATTCAACACATTCCAGGAATGTGTTGAATCTGATTCTTTCCTGGAATGTTCAACACATTCCAGGAAAGACCTCCGAGATCTCTGTCCAAAAGAGTGCAGTCCTAGAAACATCAAAAATACTATAAGGACCCTCAAGCTCCTTAAGCCTCTAGTAAAGGACCCGCACATGCATTGATTCTGTTTCAGATGTAGTTTATCGTCAAGATACGCTTTACCAAAGAACAAGACGTACACATGAATATATATTTGCAGCTTCCTCCCTGGTTATAACATAGTAAGAATACTATAAGTTTAGTAGCCACTGAAGTTACATCAGCTTTCCCTACATAAATCTAAGAAAGGAGATCAAAACTCAATAAAATTATGAACATTTACACTTAGTAAACAAGAGTCAACCTCTTTTAGGGCTTTCCAACCAAAAAAATTAAATAAAAAAATGTCTTTCATTAAAAATCAGAGTTTAGGACAATCAGGGACTAGATTTAGGATCATTTGAGAGACACATTTTAAAACTTTCCATCCACTGAAGTGACTTTTTTGACGTTACATTTGACACTGGCTTCAGGGTCAGAATCTGTTTCTATTGTGAATATTTTAAATGGAATCTTTTTTTAATCTTTTGCAGCCATGGACACCTACTCACAAGAAAACAGTCCACTTGGCAGCCCAGGAAACATGCTGAAGACCCTGGACCCGATCCTCATCACAATCATTGCCATGTCAGCTCTGGGTGTCTTCCTGGGCGCCATCTGCGGTGTTGTCCTGTACTGTGCCTGCTCACAGGGCAGCATGACAGACAGGAACTTATCTGCCCTTGAAAACTATAACTTTGAGCTGGTAGATGGTGTGAAACTAAAGAAGGACAAGATAAATGGACAGACTAACTACTCAGAGGCGTGAGTTAGAAACGGGGACGGAGCTGCAGTTGCTCCGCATGGACACGTTCGATGCAGCCAATCAAGAAAGTGGAACACAGGGCTGAAGCCACCAATGGGACGGCAGGGTGGGCTGAAAAGTGAGCCGATGTAATTTTATTTCTCAGGAGCAGCAGTGGAAGGGACTCACCAATAGGGGGCACTGTGTATAAAGAATCTGTACAGCAAAAAAAAAGAGAAAAAAGAAGAAAACTAAGGATTCTATTTGTTTTTCGGCGTGCTTTGTTGATTTCATGTAATCACATGCTGGTGTTGAGACCAATTCAGATGAAAGTATTATTTGGAAAGATAAAATGTTTTTTTTTTTTTTTCGTTTGTTTGTTTGCTTGGTTTTTGTTTTGTTTTTTCCTCTTTTGTTGTTTCAGATGTCATTGTTACACAGAACAGGCAAACTATTTGAAATATGCTATTGTGATATCTGGCTCTTGTTGGCCGTATGTCCCCGTCCCCATGTGTGCATGAAAGTGTTTATGTGTGTGTGTGTGTGTGTCACATTCATACACATCTGTATATAAGGTGTGTATGGGTAGTAGTCTGACTGTAGAGGTGTGTATCATTACAGTCATGTTTGTGTACATGATCAGCATGCATCTGTGTGTGTGTGTGTGTGTGTGTGTGTGTGTGTGTGTGTGTGTGTGTGTGTGTGTGTGTGTGTGTGTGTGTGTGTGTGTGTGTGAAAAGCGGGGACCCGTCCCTGCCTGTTGACCTGCGTCTAGTTCCGACAGTGCCTCTTTTTTTCCTCCAGTTTTTCTGTTGCCTTTTTTTTCTGCTGGTTGTTTTCCCATCAGCTAATGTCCCATCTGGGGTTCCTACACGGATGTGAAAAAAAATGGAAAAAAATAACGTTTCCACATTGTGATAATAAACCTACAAACTTTTTAATGTTGTAGTGTGTTGTCAAATATCACATGTGTTGGTGTAGCTCTGTAGATCCTCATGCCTCAATGACAGTGGCACTGACACACTTTTAAAATCTAGGCGACATTTAGGAAAACTTGTGAAATCTATGGAATTTTCCAGATGGAAAATGTGTAGGAGCCCCGAATGCCTCATTTTCACGACACATCCAACATATTGTACATAGGTTTTAATATATTTGAGCGCCCTCTTTATAGAGAAAGACACCAGTGCTGCAGCATCCTTTCTATGCTGAAAGAAATGTCACTGTTTATCATTTGGATTTTGATAATGTATAGAAAAACAAAGAGATACAGACCTGTTGTTTTTGTGGTTTTTGAATTTAACTGTTCCCTGGTTTTCACTTATGTTTTTACAGACATGGAAATGAGAGTAAGGAGAAAAGCATCAGATATGCCTTGAAAGAAGAGATGATGGATTTTTTTGTACAGGGTAACCTCAGTACCATAAAGATGCTGACAACAAGTTGAGGATGGATTGTTAAGATTATTTTTGAACGCCACTGGCACACAATGAGACTGCTAGAGCTTTAAGCAGAAGGGTGCCCAGTGGTCTGGGAGCCTTGTGATGGACTTCAAGCATCTCTTTCAGTCTCTTTAGGGTCTAACAGCATCTATTATTGAGCAGACTGGTTTCATTTTCAGATAGGAATGAATAATTAAGAACAGCTGGAAATTTAAAATTGTTTTCACTTTAAAAAAAAATCTTAAAATGAGTTTATTTTGTGAGATTTGGTTTTGTATTTCTATTTCATGTGGTTTGTACTTGGTCTTTAATTTGCTTGAGCATTTTAATGCCTTATTTACTGTAAACCATAGTAAACCTTTACACTTACCAACTTTGGTGTTTGTGAAATATAAAGTCAGGGTATTTATCTTCGAAAACTGGTTAAAAACTAAGAACAGCAAGTGTTCTACAAAGACTGCTTTGTTGTGCTTTAGCTTTTTAGCTGAACTTCTTGTTATATGGGTCTCTTCTTTAAAACACCGTAAAAAGAAAATGTTGGTGAAAACTTTTTACTACTCTCTAACTATCTGACAACCTCAAACAGATGTTTGTTTTAAATGGGAACATTCTGACTTAATGCTCCTTAAGTTGGGGCAAAATATACATGCACAAAACTTATTGAAACCCAGTAGTGTGGTTGACTGACATTTTGCCTTGTTTATTTCCTGTTTCTACTGCACCATGAGTGGTAACTCTACCTATTTTTAATGTAGCATTATGAGACATCACCCAGCTCAAACTGAGAAGTGCTCACCTAAGTATCAGTTCTCCATCTTTAACTGTCTTTTCTCTGTAGCCATTCAGTAAGCATCCACAATCAAATAAAGTGTGCTGACTGTTGAAGCATTCATGCTTTATTCTTCCACATAACTCTTCATCTTCTTGCTAAAGTTTTACCTGTACATTCATAACAGGAAAAATAACCAGATAGGATATCCTCCCCCTTTAAACTTACAAGGATGCTGCAGCACTCAACGTGAAAACAAATGTTGCACTGATATATTTAAAAAAGAAATAAATAATCTATGTGTTTATGATGTTGATTTGCAAAAAGAGAGGAAGGAGGGAAGAGAGGACAGTGTTATTGTTGCTTCTTTTTAACACGGTTTCAGAAGACTACGTTATAATTCTGAAATGTACAATTTACAGAGATGTTTTTCATTCTTGAAAAAGCTTATATGCGTCTCTTTGAAAAGTAACAATTTTATTTACTTGGTATAATATCACCTTGTGTTTTTGTACTGTCACTGATGTACGTGCCAATGTTTTATTTTTTTTTCTTTGTATGACAAAAAAAAAGTTTTATTTTCAGTACCGTTTTCTGTAATTTTGCTGTCTCAAATCTAGAAAAAGAAAGGAAATGAGGAAGTTAAAAAAAAAACATTGGAAAGCAGTGAGGCCTTACGTGACTAATAGTATTGTTTGTACTTTGACTTTCTGGTCAACACTCAGACTCATCTGTCTCTGTTGTCTCAGACTCTCCTCATTGACTATTACATTCCAAAGAATTGGATCAAATAAATGTTTTAATTAAAAGCTGAGCTGCTTTTTCTTTCTAACATCAAAGATATATTTTCTATTCATTACATAAAGCTTTATTTCTATTTAAAAGGGTTTTCACTGCAGCAATTTTGTCATATGCAGATGTTACTTTAAAATATGTGGGCGTCACTATGTGACAAGGACCGGATACCTCAGATGATGGAAAATCCTCGGTTAACACAGTGTTTCTCCTTACTTTTTAACTTTGTTTGGGAGACTTTTGACTACCTACGGGACACTTTAGGGCACAGGTGTCGAACTCCAGGCCTCGAGGGCCGGTGTCCTGCAGGTTTTAGATGTGTCCTTGATCCAACACAGCTGATTCAAATGGCTAAATGACCTCCTCAACATGTCTTGAAGTTCTCCAGATGCCTCATATGAACTAACCATTTGATTCAGGTGTGTTGACCCAGGGTGAGAGCTAAAACCTGCAGGACACCGGCCCTCAAGGCCTGGAGTTCGACACCCCTGCTTTAGGAGTTACCAAGAGGGTTTAGCATGTTGCTGCCAACACACCAGGCACGGGACATTAAAGATTTCAGGGATGGGTTAAAATTTCTGGCTTTTATTCTTTTTTCTGGACAAATTGTGATTAAGCTAAAGCTACAGCTGGATGAAGGTCAGTTTATCAAAAATACTGGACACAAATCCTGGCATTGTAGAAAAGTAACCACAAATGTTGCCTACAAAATTTCCTATTTTCCTATTGGTCTGTGAGACCCCTCTCTACATGATGTGTAAGTTTTGCTTTGCCTGTCTTATTATTGCTCAAGACATGTAATGCGGTTTGGCACACCGAAGCTCAAGATTGTCAATTATCCGGCTTGTACAAAAAATGAAAATCTTAAAAAGCACAAAGCAACCTAGAATCAAAGAAAGTTCACCTTCAAACTAAAGGTTGTTCCTTTTGAACACAGTGTAGCAGAATATAAAACAGTGAAAAAAGTTTCCCAATTAGACTTTTGGTATCTCATTTTAGAAACATCTAGTCATATTGTATTTTCTATGAACAATAAAAAAGGCAATGTATCACTATCTTTTGGCAAAAGTACACAAATTTGTCACAGGTAGAAGTACAAATACTTGTGTTACAAAAATACTGTATTAGAAGTTGAAGTGCCACACTTCTTTACTCAAGTGAAAGTGGAAAAAGTACAGACAGTGAAATGTAGGGCTGTTCGATATAATGATATATATTGGCTAACGATATAAAAACGTCTATTGTTTCATTTTACGCTATTGTGTGTTTCTTGGTGTCGCAAAATA
The DNA here is from genome assembly GCF_963969265.1 of Rhamphochromis sp. 'chilingali'. Classification (NCBI taxonomy): domain Eukaryota; kingdom Metazoa; phylum Chordata; class Actinopteri; order Cichliformes; family Cichlidae; genus Rhamphochromis; species Rhamphochromis sp. 'chilingali'. The sequence continues at coordinate 29,384,586 of NC_137943.1, read as the reverse complement.
AACTGTTTACGACAATATTTTTTCATCGTTTTGATGGACACTGTAGTGGCTATATTAATTTCTTAAAGTTCTCTCTTTCTCTTATATTTAATATAACCACACTACAGACCGACAAGCGCCTGTTTTTATGCATTGTGGTTAGCAACAATGACAGTAACACCATCGCGTGTCTGCTTGTTTATGTTCCACATAAACCTTTCACAATAAAGCTCAAGATCCTGTTGAGACTTTTCAAAATAAACTGAATCACTGAAAGAGCAGGTTATTTACGGATGAGAAGCAAAAAAGAGCCGCCAGGTGCTAAAAAATAGACCTTAGACTCAAACGCTAGAACAGGCTGTTCCCCGCAGCACCCTGTGTAATAAATACTCACAAAGAAAACGGCGGCTGTTACAACTTATGTCTAAAAATGTATAGTTTCATGCATCGGTTAAAACACTCGACTCCAGCTACATGACGCGCAGCTGGAAACACTTCACACAAGTCGAGCTGCCCGAGATTCACAGAATTTACAGAAAATGTTACATTTTTGTGATTTATATCATTATCGGATGATAGAATTCTTATATCGGGATATGAGATTTTGGTCATATTGCACAGCCCTAACTCAAAGTATAAAACTGAAAAGCTCTTTGGAGGACATTTCTACCAACAACTTTGGTGCAAATCTCAATATAATAATTAAATATTAACACAAGGAAATAGAAACTTTATTTCAACTTAAATTTGAATTCCAATTAATGTAGTCAGCTTGAACGTCCGCTTTTGTGGAAAAAAAGAAGGGGAAACAATGTGAATTCTAAAAAATTAAATATCTATTGTTGCCTTCATTGCAGACAGATGGCGTTACCTTCACACCTAAACAGAAAAACCAGTAAATTGAGATTGAGCAGGTGGGTGAAACGTTAGATTGGTTGTAGTGGTGCAGCGTGGGAAAAATAGTAACTTATAATCATTTATATAGAGAAATAAGTCACAACAACTGTGCTGCTGCTCTTTGTGAATTTTAGCTAAATATTTGTACTTTGCTTTTTTTCAACCCTCGGCTTATAAATAAAATAATGTCATTCATATCATGTTGTACATCTGTTTTCAGAATGCTTTAGATACCAGTATTCAAGAGCATCTGGTCTACTCCACCCAAAACCCTGAACTGGTTTATAGAAAGACAAAAATTTCATGGATGTTTGTTTTTTCCCAGTAATTTCAAGCATCCCTTTGCTATGTTGTGTTTTGCCCACAAAGAGGCAGCATTGACCCTATTAATACTATATGTGACACGATCATATGCCAGATGCAAAAACTAAATGCATTTCTATGGCCTGTATTTGTATAGTGCTTTACTAGTCCCTAAGGACCCCAAAGTGCTTCACACAACCAGTCATCCACCCATTCACACACTGGTGATGGTAAGTTACATTGTAGTCACAGCCACCCTGGGGCACACTGACAGAGGCGAGGCTGCCACCGGGCCCTCTGACCACCACCAGTAGGCAACGGGTGAAGTGTCTCGCCCAAGGACACAACGACTGAGACTGTCCAAGCCGGGGCTCAAACCGGCAACCTTCCAATTACAAGGTGAACTCCCAACTCTTGAGCCACGATCGCGCCGTTTCTATTCTCATACAACTTCTGACCTGCATAAATGACAACATCTTTCTCACACCAGGTAAGTCTGATTTCGTGTGAACTTCAGTTTGTGGCTTTGTTTCAACTTAGGTTTCCTGCCCAAATCGGACCCACTTCACCACTTTCTCACCCTCTTTTTTTTGTATCCGCAGTTTTATTTCCTGGAGTAACACTATACTGTGGTTTGCACTGATGCCTCACAGCAAGCAGGTTCTGAGTTCGAACCCCTGCTGTGCCCTTTACCTGTATAGCCTGCATGCCTGTGTGGTTTCTCTTGGTTATTCTACAGGACATCTATGTTAGGTTAATGGGTAATTCTAAAGTGGCTATGGATGCAATGCAAATAAAGTGCCGAAATTATAGAATATGGTTATGCCGTATGGTTAAAATGTGTCTTTTAGTCTTAAGGGCTTTAACTGGCCAGTAATACTTCAACTCTATTTGTGCAAGTGCATTTTAAATCTATGCTAGACATCTAACATTGATGGTACTCGACCTTAACATTATCCTTATCATCTTATCATGCAAACCAACCGTCATGCATACAATGCAAATAATGAATGATTCAAAATGTAGTTTTCTGGTGTTCATTTCTCATATATATATAAGGATGAAGTAAGTGTGTTCATGCTGCTACTATGAATCCTCCAGACTGGTTCAGCAAATGCAAACATCGCCAATTTTCTTTGCATTCTTCTGTGGTGCCCCATTAAACGAAGAAAAACAAATTACAGAAGTCTGTGGTCATGTTAGATCCCCCCCCCACACACACACACACATATGAATCAGAGACTGAAATAGAGCACCAAGTGAACTCTTCCTGAATGGATTGTCAAAGGTACGAAGCAAGATGAGTGTGCAGTGGTGACAAGATGTTTAATAAAGCTGGTGACTTCATGACTCAGTTTTCTAGCTGGCAGCATCAGCTGCTATACACCAATATAAGATCAATATAAGAAGTAACTGCTAAAACTGTCAGTGAGAGGTCATCAAAGCTGAAAAGTTGAACTGCTACGACTACTAAAGCACAGTAGCTGTTAGCATTCTTTTTTTAAATCTTTTTTTTAATTTTTTTTTTTTTTTTACAGGAAATAGGTCTAGGTGACAAATGACTTAATCTTCATACTGTTCACAGAGGAAGTGAAGAATCTGGGAAACTAAGCGCAGCAGAGCTAAAAACAAACAAACAAAAACCCTCTGCAGATGAACTTCCTAGTTGAGATAGTTTGGTGGAAGGTATCTTAATACAAGGACTTGTGATTTGTTTAGATTACATTTCAAATAAAAAATATTGCATGAGCCTATAAAATTCTGTGTTTGCTCTTTAAATCTTTTTTGTAAAATAACGCTATAACTGAGTATTTACCTTTACAGTATAGTGCAGAACTACTAAGTAGCCTGAAATAGAAGTTATAAAGCAATTATTTTAAAAATACTGTGTATATAATTCTGTTGAATGAATACACTATCATTACAAAACAGTGTTTAAACTATTGCATTGTGTCACTTTTCATTGTGATTCATGCCTAAATATTGCACACAATGTTCTATACTTAATTTTTTTTTACATACGTATTAATTTCTTTTTCAAATTTTCAGATTTGCTGTGGGGCTTCTCTGCTTTGTTCATAGTCCACCCAATGCCACCCCATTGAAAAATTCCTCGAAACGCCCCTGGTATCGGCATATCAAAAGCGAAAAACAAACAAACAAAAATCTAAAAAAAATGTATCTTGTGTGAAAATTAAGAACGATATTTGCCTTTGAATATAATTATTTGAGTGTAAATTACTTTTACACTGTGCATATGTGTGTGTATGAGTGTTTACTTCAAAGGCTACAGCCTGCGAGATTGTGCGTGTGACTTTTCACCGCATCGAGGGTGAAAAAGGGTTCACTGCTCTCTCCTGTGTGGTTGTTCGTTTCCCCTCTGCGTGCCGCAGTTGTTCCTGTGTAGGCGGAGCTAAATAAGAAGAGGTTTATGAAGTAGGGGCATAGAAAAAACACCCAGCAGCACCAAATTCACGGCGGTAACGTGTTGGTTGAGCGGGATCTCAAAGAGCCTTATCTATTATTGAGAAGGCTCACATGAATAAACGTTAACTCCGCCCGTTTTTAATCGCTAACGTTACGTCCGAGCGGTGCGGCTTAATTAGCTAAAACAAAGCGGACCCTCAGAACAGTTCTAGCTAGTCTTCGCTTCAGTTACCGGTTATATTCCGTTTGACGAGGACACTTTTTGGAAGCAAATGTTACTGTAAATCTACACAGACGTCACAAAGGTATCGGCTTAAGGTGAGTGGTTTTATTTTAACCGACATTTGTGACATTTACCGGCCTGCCATGGCTGAAATCACAATGACGATGGGGGAGAAGCAAAGAATGTGTGTCTTGAGGCTAAAAAAAAGTTTGGGTGTGGATTAACGGCAACTCTAGCTAGCGGTTTAGTTTTTAGTTCAGTGTTGGTTTCTTTGTTTGTTCAGCTCTGTAGCATGTGAAATGTTGGCTTGTTTAAAGCTACACCTCAAGCAGGCTCCTCGATAAAATCTCAAATTGAGCTTTGTGCTGAAAGTAGGCCAAAAAGTAGCCGCTTTGTACTACTGAAGAGGGCAGTGTGGGAGGCTAAACTGTGAGTGGACAGTGGGATTTGTCCCTCAAAGGGAGCTGCTAACAAAGCTTAATCTTGTTGAATCAAATCAGATATTTAGCAGAGGCTTAAATTGTTTTCCAGTTTTTTACTTGGCTTCTTGTTATACAAAGTTGTAGTAGTTATTGTGGTGTTGTGAAGTCATCAGATTTGTAAAATAATTGCTTTTAATTCCCAAGTTATCAATCAGAAACTGCCTGGTTTGAATAAACAATGTGGTCATTTGGCTCAAAGTTTAAAGCCACCCCCACTGTGTCCTAAACAGCCTTTAAGTTTAGTCTGCTGTCCTGAGAATAGAACTTCCCTTTTGTAGACCCACACCACCCTGGGAGACTTGTAAAGAATATCTTGAAGAGACCACAGCTGGACTATGGTTTGGTTAGACTGCATTATGGACTGTAAACTGTGGTTGAGGATATAGTAAGATCCAGGATGACTTAAATCTAGGTCAGCTTGGTTAACCAGATTCTTAAGAACCTCTTGTTCAGCCTTGGCCACAGCTGTGATTCAGCTATGTTGACGCCAGCACTCCAGTTGGACAAGATTGGTCTTGCTTGCATCTTCCTGTAAAGGAATAGCAGCCTCAGGCTGTGTTTTGTCTTCCCTGAGCAAGCTGAGTTGGTTGAAGTAGTAGTTGGTGGCCATCTAGTTGTTGCTTTAATAAAGTGACTCGTGTTAATTACTGACCAGTCTTGGCTTGTAGACAGCATTATAATGACATGGTAACGGTGTCATATGGAGGTGTGACAAACACCTATGTATTTGATCTTGTACAGCAGTAGAGCACAGATAATGTTCACCAGGCATGTTAATTCCAGACATGCCTGCAGACTGTAGCCAAATGTGCACCAGTGAGTCACTTCCTTAGTTACATTGTTGTGCTGTTTAGGCAAGGCCCTGCAAGTATCCGGGGGAGTTTTGGAGGGTCATTTAACCTTACTCAGTGCCTTAGCCTGCTTCTGACTGGTCAGATGTGAGTCACAGATTACAGGACCTCCAGTGACGGCAAGACAAAGCAACTGGGAGTGTTTGTTTGAGGAGATATAATCATGATCCTTTCATAGATATTATGAGGCTTGAGTCAGTGGTAAAATGTGGTAGTTCTCACATCTAAGAGGAGAAAAGTTTCATAACACTTCATCGTTGTATTTTTACTCAGTTGTATATAGTATTTGTATTTGTATTCTATTTTTATCTTATTGTATATTTATTTTATTTTATTCTACTGTATATAGTATTTTATTTTATTCTATTCTGTACAGTTGTGTACTGTATTTATTCTTATTGTATTCTAATTTTTGCCTCATAACTTTTGCACTGTCCACTTCCTGCTGTGACAAAACAAATTTCCCACGTGTGGGACTAATAAAGGTTATCTTATCTTATCTTATCTTATGCAGAAAGAAACGCACGAAGGTTGGTAGATGGACCCGAGGCCATTTTTACAGTGGATTTGTACTTCTGCGTTAACTCAATGCTCATAGGTATAGTGTTACCACAGACCCTTCTGTAACCATATGCTGTAACTTGACTTGTAGCTCCCTAGAAATGTAACTGCACATCACCAGGTGGGTAATCCTTTTATGGTCAAAATGAATCCATTTGCAGCCTCTTAAACTACAAGGACTCGCTGCTTGGTTTCTCACTTTAAAGTGAAAATGTTTGCCTCATTAACTTTCGGCTGGGAAAAACAAGACATGTGAAGACACAACCCTGTGAATCATCAGGGTTTTCTTTGGTTACAACAGGTCTTATTAAAATCTGTTATAAGTCAGAGTAAAAGAAATTTCCCAGAATAACCTCTCTTTTGGTGAAAAGCCCCCCCATCCCCCAAAAATGTAAAGACTGCTGGCCTGCTGTAATTGATGGAAACAATGATAAAATTACATTACAAAACATTTAGCATGAGCAATTTCAAATTTCAAAGCCTTTGGAAGTACGTCAGTTAACTAATTTATACAGTGTTTAATGAAATCCAGCCGTAGTAAATTCTTAATGCAGTTTTTATTTAGGGAAAACTGTTCTGGCATGTAAAAGATAACTGAGCAGCTAAAATGTTCTCACTTGGGATCAGACTGAGTAAACTCTGTAAACAGAAAGAGACATTTACATAGTTTCCCACAACATAAATTTGGAGTTTGTTAAATATCGAATGCATTATCTCATCCCTCTGAGGAATGTTGAGAGATGGGGATCTTTTTCATACCTGAAAAAACTTCAAACAAACTCTACAAACATTTTTCAGCTAAAACAATAGATTTATCTGTGTCAGAGTAAGATTTCATGACTGCTGGATATCTAACACACTGGGTATGTTGGATTTACTCACATTTTTTTTTTTTTTTTTTTAGATTTTAAAAGCAAGAGCTCACAGGCTTAGGCTCGTCAGAATAATCAAATCTCACCTTAAACTTTTTTTTCTTCTTCTTTTTTTTTGCAACAGATAGTTTAGGTAAAACGAATACTTTGACTTTGTTGATAAAGAGGTCAATATAAAATAAAGATCTGCATTCTTGACAATTAAGGCATCAGCTGAACACTTGTTGGTGGAAAGAGTAACTTCCCTTCAACTGTTTTTTCTAGTCAGCTGGTTGCCAGATGATGGTTTCTGATTCTGTAACAGGAAAAAAGTACACAAATTATGCACACGCAACGAAAGGAAAAACAGCTAGAAAGTAGAACATGGTTTTTGGAAGTGCTACAAGGGAATCACTGAAATTGCAAGCGGGTCATTTCCTTCAACTGTGCTCTGACAATGGACGTGCCCATCCTGATCCTTCAACGGCCTATTGGATGAGGCTGGGTGTGGTTTGATTAAGGAAATTGATGAAAAGTCACGCTGAGTTGTTTGGGGGCCTAATGAACCAAGAGTAGACTGTGACTTTCAGCAGCAGATGTGGACCGGGTGGCAAACAGAGCTTGGTTGTGGGGGAAGGGTGCTCGACTCGGTCTCTGAACTCCCAGATGACCCACTCTGTAAGAACAATGGGGACTTGTGTTGTAAACCATCTTTCACTTTTGCATATTTCTCAGAGAAGATTTGGAAGAGTCACGCTTTCACCAGTGCGCTTGCTACAGTAGCTGTCAGTTTTTTAAGGCCCACATTGTGGCATTACATGATATCCATTACATAATGAATAAATGTACATTGAAACAAGGCGGGAAACCATGTCAATGTGGAACTTTTAAAGATGGTGTTTAAAGCAACAGCTTGAGCTAGAGAAATCAAACTAGGTTAGATTTTTGAAAGCTGGTGCTGCCATGCTGAGCTCACAGTTGCAGTCAAATATGGTGCTATTGAAGTTTGTCCACATTTAATTTAAGAACACACAATTGCGTCTCCTTTCAGGTGCACATGGATAGCTGCATACATAAACACCACCTCTATCCTGAAAAGCCTTTGTGATGATTTTCTGCTTAATTTATAGAAACACTAAATGTTTTTTTACCAGTGGTTGTACAAAAGAAGCAATTTATAGATGTTTGTTTCCATGTTTGGATTTAGAAACTTCGTGTGAAAAATTAGATGTTTGATAACATTTAATTGAGAAAATAACTGAAAGATTAATTAAATAATCATTAGTAAAAGCCCTGGTTTCAGGTAGGAGCCCATTTATTAAATGTAACATATGATATTGGGGATTGTTTGTGCATCGGAAAAGAAATGATTATAATATTGTCTGATGACAATGGGAAAAATGAAAGTGTTACAGGTCTTACTGTGCAGGGATACTGTGCATCTGACCACAGATATCTACACTGCATAAGATCAGACTTCAGAGAGAATAACAGTAAAAGGGACAAAGATGAAGAGCAAAAATAAATTTAATAAAGTAGATTAGTATCAGAAATTGTCACAGCAACAAGTTCACAATATTCAGTGTCTAATAGTGTGATGCACATTTAAAATGATGTAAGCCAACAAGAAACCAAGTGGCTAACCTCAGCTCACATGAAACCAGAAACCAATGAGAAACGAGCAAGAGTCACGAAACATTTTCCACGTTAAATATTGGCATGCACAAATGCAAATAGTTGGCATAAAGTGATATGTTTTTGTTCAGAATTGGTGCTTATTCTTTTCAATAATTTCATTTATATGTATGACTTTTTTGTTTAAGTCATGGGCTAAAAAAGTGCAAAGATTATTCAGCCCGTGTGGGTAGAGTGTTGTCTAGACAACCATTTGTTTTCTTTTGTTCTTTTATTTATTTATTTATTTATTTATTTATTTTTTATTTTCAGCCTGAGGAAGTCGAGGAAGCTGCACGTCAGCAGAACCTATTTGGCAGGAAGCTTTTTGCGGGTGTTCTGAATACATTTGAGATTGACATGGGGGGGGTGCAAAGTAGACGTAGGCTTTTAGATCATGTCATGCTTCTATTTTTCGTGTTTATCACATAACACTTTGTACAGAAACACGATTTAGCTTTAAAACACCATAAACACAGCCAGTCATTATTGTTTTGGACTGCGGTCATCCACAATTTAAACAGACATATATATTATGGAATACTAAATACTAACAGATGTGCTTCCTTTTCACCACACCGGGCTTAACTGTTCATATTTGTATTGACAGGCAAGTCACAGAGGAGTCAGGACAGCAGGTTTTTAGGCTTCACTTGGTTGACGTGTTTTACTTTAAATCAGAGCAACTCTTTCATTTCCACATATCAGCCTAACAATTTATGGGACCTTTTTTTCCTAGAGGAGTTGTCGGGCATCAACTTTAAATCCCATTTTAAAAGAGGTGGTCTCTCTCCTCAGACTTTGTGTAACACATGATGACACACATCTGCAGAGTCTGAGTCAAAACTTCCTTGTTTACTTCTTGTGTTTCTCATACTTACCCTGCCTGAGAAAATCCCAGCATTGTTTTAAGTCAGAGATATCAGATGTAATTGTATTGCCCCAAACTTGGGGTTTGTTTGCGTTCAGTTAGGCATTTTATTCCCCCTAACAGCTTGCTGTCTTAGATTTGAACCATTTTGCTTGGAGGGGGCCTTTGAGCCTGTCCTAGCTATCATAGAGTGAGAGGTAGGGTACATTCTGGGCAGGTAGTTTATTCCACACTAATGCAAAGAGATGGACAATTAGTGACATTCACATTTAAACTTACAGCAAATGTGGAATCACCAGTTAACCTGACAAGTCTTAGTACTTTGAGTGAAAGCGAGACTATGGAGACAGAAATCGAACCCTTCTTTGTGTTGCTAACCGCTACAGTCCTGTTCTGCCTGCGAATCTTAAATTATCAATCAATATATGATGTTCTGTTTTCCTTTCAGAAAAGCAGTTACTGGGATGATAGTGTCTAATGTAAGTCAAAATAAGAGAGGAGTCGATTTTCTGCAGGACAAAAATAATTCTCAGTGAATTTTCATCACAGAGCGTGGGGTCTGGTCCCTAAGGCATCCTTCTGATTGCAAATTGAATCAAAACGCCTCGGGGCTGATGGCAGGCAGCAGGCAGCAAATCGTAGTAAAAGGTGCTGTGGAGGACTGAGTTTCAGTCAACTTTTCTCAGCAGTTGTTGGAAAAAACTTTTTTCATTTCTTTTCTTTTCTTTTTTTTATGGCTATCCAAAGTAATCCATGGAAAATGACACAACTTCTGTTAGCGTGTTATGTTTTGCCGGTACGTTTGGAGGATTGGACGAATTAAAAAAATTAAAATTAAAATTAAAAAAAAAAAAAAAAAAAAAAAAAGGATTGGACGAATATGTTTACTTCTGCCAGTTGTTGAACTAACAGTTGGAAAATTGTAACATGGTGCACAACCCTACTTGCTGGTAATTATACAAAATACCTCAAGTTTAAAAAAAATCTATATTTATTTCCAGATTCTGGGACCAGAGTAGTTCCTTTTGGGCCCGAACTGGAATTGGTCCTGATGAATGATTTACTGGTTGTTTAAATAAGACAGAAAATAAATAAATAAATAAAAGTAAAAAGAATCAGAACAAGGGTTTTTGGTCTTACACCAAAGGAAAGTCTCTAGTACTGTGGTTTTTGAACAGGTTGTTGTAAGTGGAGTGTATTTACAGTACCTTAAAGTATTTTTGTTATAAAGTACCTAAAAATGAGAGAAAATGAACAAACTTCTGTTAAGTCACACAACACGGACTTTTTGCCTTAATTAAATGTGGTCCAAGTGTGCTAAGACTTTTCGTTGATCAAATTGCTCTATAAATATTGCTGAAATCTCTGGCACTTTGCATTATACTTAACTTTGCACAGACAGTGTCAGATTGGTTTAGCAAGTGTGGCTCATGTTGCCAACAACATGAGATATTTTTGAATGTGGTTACACATTGCATTGTTCAAGTGCTACATGCGACACACCAGTTTCTTCATCAGACTGTAGGCCCGTGCTGGTTAGCAGGATGTCGTCTGTTTTACTTTAAACCTTGTTTGTTTAATCAGAATCAGAATCAGAATACTTTATTGATCCCTGGGGGAAATTATTTTTTGTTACAGTGCTCCATTTTAAACCAACATTAAGACAAGACAGACAATACGCTAACTAAGAATAGTACAATATATACATATATATACATACATACATACATAAGTCACTTATAAATAAATATTTGGAAAAGAAACATGTGTAGTTGTAGCAGCAAACAGTGTGTTAAGTGGATGCGTTGTACAGGGAGATGGCCACAGGCAGGAATGATTTCCTGTGTCGTTCAGTGGTGCTTTTCGGTAATCTCAGTCTCTCACTGAACGAGCTCCTGTGACTGACCAACATGTCATGGAGTGGGTGGGAGGTGTTATCCAACATTGTCTTTATCTTGGACAGCATCCGCCTCTCCGACACCACCTTGAGGGAGTCCAGCTCCATCCCCACAACATTGCTGGCCTTACGGATCAGTTTATTAAGTCTGTTGGCATCTGCGACCCTCAGCCTGCTCCCCCAGCATGCAACAGCATAGAGGATCGCACTGGCCACCACAGACTCATAGAAAATCCTCAGCATTTTCTGGCAGATGTTGAAGGACCTCAGTCGCCTCAAAAAATAGAGACGACTCTGGCCCTTCCTGTAAAGTGCTGTGGTGTTTTTAGCCCAGTCCAGTTTATTGTCAATGTGTACTCCAAGGTATTTATAGTCCTCCACAATGTCAACACTGACCCCCTGGATTGAAACAGGGGTCAAGTGTTTCCTGGTCTTCCTGAAGTCCACGATCAGTTCCTTGGTCTTTGCCACGTTGAGCTGCAGATGATTCTGCTCACACCACGTGACAAAGGAGTCGACCACAGCCCGGTACTCTGTCTCATCATCCCTGCTGATGCATCCAACCACCGCAGAGTCATCAGAAAACTTCTGAAGATGGCAGGTCTCTGTGCAGTGGCTGAAGTCTGTGGTGTAGAGGGTGAAGAGGAAGGGGGAGAGGACAGTCCCCTGTGGTGCCCCTGTGTTGCTAATCACCTTGTCAGACACACACTGTGGGAGACGTACATATTGTGGTCTTCCTGTCAGGTAATCAACAATCCAGGACACCAGAGAAGCATCCACCTGCATCGCTGCTAACTTATCACCCAGGAGGGTCGGCCTGATGGTGTTGAAAGCACTGGAAAAGTCAAAAAACATGACCCTCACAGTGCTCGCCGGCTGGTTAAAGCTTCCTGTCAGAGGAAGACGGACGGTGCTGACTACTGGGCCTCGTGGCATTGTAAAATTTTAGACAGTTATGGAAGTTGTAGGTATCTTGATGCATGCTCAGTCATCCAGGTGAGGAAATCTGAAAAAGTTGAGTCTGTTCATCCGGCCGTAGCGTTTTCAGTCCAAGTGACTCATCCAGGTGATCTGAAGAAGTCTTCAGAAGAAGAGTGATGAAACGTTTTTCCTGAAAATGCTACGCCCAGATGAACACAATCAACTTTTTACGATCGGTTGTAGGTAGTTCTCCTATAACCCACTTATGTTAAGAAAACTGTGTTTGTACAATGGTTCCCTTTTAATTTCCTGTCAGTAAATAAATAATAGCCTCTGTGTTTCAGAGGAATGGCTGCCAAAGCTGAATCTCTTGATATTGATTCATGGTGACATTTTCTAGTAAAAGTGGACTTTGAAATTCAGTGTAAGGCTATTGATATTGAAAGGTAGCATTTGGATGTGAGCACTTATTTAAGAAATGCCTGACCATATAAGATAAGATAAGATAAGATAACCTTTATTAGTCCCACACGTGGGAAATTTGTTTTGTCACAGCAGGAAGTGGACAGTGCAAAAGTTGAGGCAAAAATTAGAATACAATAAGAATAAATACAGTACACAACTGTACAGAATAGAATAAAATAAAATACTATATACAGTAGAATAAAATAAAATAAATATACAATAAGATAAAAATAGAATACAAATACAAATACTATATACAACTGAGTAAAAATACAACGATGACAGAAAGGATTATTGCACTTAGTATTATTGCATATGTATGGATGTGTGTGCTTGATCAGTTAAAGTCTTTATTATGGAGTCTGACAGCAGTGGGGAGGAAAGACCTGCGAAATCTCTCCGTCCCACACCGTGGGTGCCGCAGTCTCCCACTGAAGGAGCTGCTCAGTGCTGTCACAGTCTGCTGCATGGGGTGGGAGATGTTGTCCATCAGGGATGACAGCTTAGCCGCCGTTCTCCTGTCACTCACCACCTCCACTGGGTCCAGAGGGCATCCTAGAACAGAGCTGGCCCTTCGGATCACCCTGTTCAGTCTCTTCCTGTCCCCAGCAGAGATGCTGCCGCCCCAGCAGACCACGCCATAAAAGATAGCAGAAGCCACAACAGAGTCATAGAATTTCTTCAGGAGTGGGCCCTCCACTCCAAACGACCTGAGTCTCCGCAGCAGGTACAACCTGCTCTGCCCTTTCCTGTAGAGGGCGTCTGAGTTATGAGTCCAGTCCAGTCTATTGTTCAGATGAACATCCCAGTTACTGCAGTTGTACTGGTAAGAGCTGTGCTGGTTATTATCAGCAGGAGCTGAATTGTTATGAAAAAGTGTGACACTACAATGCAGCACCAATGGAGAACTTGTACTGTCTCCATCAGCGTGACCATACAAAGTCATAGTTAGCCACAGTTTACGCATGTTCTTGTAAACATTAGGCTCGCAGGTCTGTCCCGTCTTCCCGTGTGGTGATTCAGAGCAGGTTTTAAATGGGAACATAACTGTCACAGTTGTGTTATCACTTGTATTTGTTGGCAGGTTTATTAATTTTTTAAAATTAATTATGACATTTTTAATCATTACTTACCAACAGTGTGCGGCAAGGAAGCAGCATGGCATGTAGAGGACCAACTCCTTCAACTCACATATGGTACAGACTAATCTGTGTAGTCACAATGTGAATTCAGAACTTTCTGCTAATACACTGAACGTTATTGTGCAAGAGTAATATGAATACTGAATAAACCACTTTTACCACTTTTTCTAAGATCCTACAGAAAATCTGATAAGTAAATGGGGGAAATATGCTGGAGATTCCCTGATGATGAGTGTAATTGCAGCTATATATGTGTGTGTGTATATATGTATATATATGGGTGTAGCCACTGTAATTTGACACAATTACAGTTGCCACACTGTGCTTTCATTGGTTAAATGAGGTCGTGTGTGTGTGTGTGTGTGTGGTTTTGTTTTTTTAATCAGGGCGAGCCATGGGATAGATATAAATGAGAAACAAAGAGAGAGCAACTTCCTAATCACAATATAGACCCACCTCAAAACATATCCTTTCACTGAATGTTTTTCCTACATAAAGAAATTGGTTGATTTTGATCCAGCTTCATCCTCATTTCTGACTCTAATGTGGACCATAATTTACAAAATGAACATTGTTAAATTCAGTAAAGTTAAAACCAGCAATGACATCAGTTGTACACCCACCTCAAATGTCACAGTCTAAAGCCAAGCCATCTTGTTTTTCTATAAACAATCACTGAGCATCACTGTCTTAGAATATATTTTAGTTTCAGTAGTAAAACCAGTTGAATGTCAGTGATGTAGAGTAGCAGAAGCCAGCATTGGAACCCTGAAGGTTTAAGCTGTTTTGGGTTAAATTACCAGCGAAAACTTCAAAAAGTGCATTTGGGTAAACTTTAAGGACCATATCACCATGTGCGATGGAGTGGCTGATCAAAAGAAGTTATAGCATATGAAAGGTCCCTCATTTATCTTTTGATAGACTCATCTGCAGCTTTTTTCCATAATCATCATGTAGTTTAAAGCATGTTACACCTTAACTGGATCTTCTGTAGCAGATGAGATGTTTTTTGAGGTTACCACTAACATAAATCCTTTGAAGTCCCAAATATTGTCATAGTGATCGGTGTTCAACCTTGTATGTAGGACATGCTCCTATGCCAGTTGGCGTTCTATCATGTTTTACAGTTGTGAGAAGCTGCTTAGCCACACAGTCTGTTACAAATTAAGCCTTCACACTGTTTAGCTTGAAGCTATCAGTTCTTATCAGCTGCACATGTTAATGTTCTATCAATACTATTGAACAAGTAAGAGCCTTTCCCATTCAACAGTCAGACACTGGTTCAAATAAAACTGTTAAGTAAGCGTTTCTAAATAATTCAAACTAAGCAGTAAGTTGTCTGTCTGGATATTTAAACCCAGTAGCTTGTTAATAAATGCAAAGGCTATGTTAAATTAGGTAATGTATCCTACACTGTTGTCATTAGCTCAAAGGATCTTTAAGTCTCCTAGTGATCTAGGTGGAAGGAAACTTTTGTTCCTTTTTGTAGGTGAACCTGTCGCTCAGCAGTTGGGTGTTGGCTGTAGCTCTCTGCTGCTTGCTCTTTCTCTTAAATTTAATGTAGACAACTAAGACATAAATGTATATTTAAGGAAAGACCAAATGAGTCGCGAGTTCAGAATATTTCCTTCAGGAGAGATGTGTAAGCCATGTCATGCCCAAAGATTAGCAACACAAATACCAATGCCTTTGACAAAAGGAGGCATTGAGTGCCTTCAAATCTGTCATCTCTCTGTAATTTGTAGTCGACAGACAGAGTTGGCCTTCAGAAATGTCGGGGTGGAGCTCAAAGTCTTCACATCGTGCTGGATGTGTTTCATGTTGAAACATTTTGTCCGTCTTGCCACACAGTCTTGTTTGTGTCCGAGTTTTAGTTGGTTGTAACTCTGAAGAGAGATTGTTTACTGATCAACTGAAAGAGTGAGCTATAATCTGTTGTTCGTGACTGCAAAGATTAAAAAAAAAAAAAAAAGTCACACTGCAGTGCACTTTTTCTGCTAATGTCATATTTTGTTTTTGGTTTGTTTGTTTGTTTGTTTTTTACAGAAATCAGAATCAGAAATGCTTGATTAATGCCGTAGGAAATACATGTTCTTATTTTTAACTGAGAAACTTGCTTTAAGTCGGTCAGTATTTCCGATATAATAGGAAGTGGTTATTTTGTGGTTTCCCGTGCTCTCTGACCCACTGCACAACAGCAAACATACATACATGCACCTTTCATATCAAAACTTGTCTTACATAAGTGTTAAATGACCTTTCTTTTTCTTGGGTCACATGAATAGACTTTGGTCCCTTGCCTATTATCCTAACACTATCCAAACAGACTATTTTGAGTCACAACGATTGGATTTCCTTTAAACAGACTATTTCCTTAGTGTTATCTTACTGTGAGTAAAACACTGAAAATTGGTTTGTGAGTTTGAGGATTGGGCAGACAGTCAAGAAGTGTGTCGCTGGAGATTTGATAACGGCACAGATTCAGGAGGCGGTATGAAACAGCCTCACCAAATATGGGAATGTACATGCATGTGGACACCCTTAACTCTTTTTTTTTTTTTTTCTGGTATGGGTGGAGTTTTCTGATATACATTTTATTTATTTTAAACCAAAATGACAAAACTAATAAACAGACAAGAAGAAATAAAACTAAGTTGCGCTCAACAGTTTGATTTTACTCCAGGGGTTGAATTCTTAAAATCTGTCACTAAATTGTTAAGGAGACTAGAGTGCAGTAGGATTCTCTGCACATCATGTTTCTTTGTTCATCTTTATAAATGCACATTCACACCTTTTCTTGATCTCATGATGTTAACTACAAGCTTTTTTTTTCTTTTTAAATACTTCTCAATGAATACTAATGTTTATTTAGTGTCTTATAGTTTCTATATCTTGTGTATATACAGTTGTTTAATTTAAATTGGGACGAGTTACATATTTCACACTAGCTAATATAGTTTGCTAATCTGATGCCTGGGTTCACAGTATGAGTATGAGGTACTAAACTTAAAGAAAATCTTGATCATCTCAGTTCTGCTTTTTTTCCCCCCCACTTTTGCTGTGTGGTTAGTACACAGTGTGGTAGAAAGGCATCTGTTTAATCAACCACAAGTTATTCCTTCCTAGTTTACATTCTCTGGTATGGGCAGCTTGAAATTTCGTCATGCCTGCTAGAGTCATTACATGTTTTCTGTTTAAGTCATTATGAGATACTTGGACAGTAAAGCCTAAGAGAACACTTCAGTCTTGTTCTATCTTCCTACTTTTGTCGAATTTCATTAGTAAGCCTGAGTTGGCCTAAAAGCATCCAAACACAGTCCGCCTGATACAGTCAGGAAGTTGATCCATGGAAGTGATGATGAGCTGGCAGCTGAGGCCAGCTGAGTGTGGGTGAATCAGCTTTCCTTATTTAGGATTTTCAAAATGGGAATGGCTCTTCCCTGCTGCTGCTTTCATCTCATGGTAAAGACAGAAGCTCAACAACATATGATGGGATAGACATTAAAAGACTGTCATGATCAAGACTTAAAGCCTGTTAATTCTTTGGCAAGTGTTTTAGACATTTGACCCCCAGATGTCCGTGAGTTTGCAAGTTTGTGTTGTAATATTTACTCCAAATTTTTCAAACTAATAAAGCTGAACTAAAAATGACATTTTATTAAACAATAAAGTGTCAATTTAAATTAGCTAATTTAGGTTTAACTAAGTGCAATGCTGTAGTGCCATAGAAGCTAATGTATAGAATAGAATAGAATTCAACTTTATTGTCATTGCACATGCACAGGTACAGGGCAATGAAATGCAGTTTGCATCCATCCACAAGTGCTTTAGTGATATAGATATATTACAATATATATTAGCAATAATATAGATATGTAAGTATATTACAGAAATGGGTCTATTATGGTATGTTATAATGTACACGGTATGAAGTATGTTGTGAATATTCTATAACTATAAGTATGTACAGCTGTGATGAAATTAAATCTGAAACCTGGTATGTTTTTAAAAAGAAACCCATCTTCCTGTATTTTAGGCCACACAAGTTTCAGATCTCACTGAGTTTGAATGTCTTTAAAGTTTTTTTTCTGTGCCACATTCAACCTCCACAACCACAACAGCACATGCCAGCACCTTCCTCTTTCTCTTTGCTCTCTTAGAATTTAGTATGTTTGTAAAGCCATTTCAGCATGTGCAGCTGTTGTAAAAATGTGTCCAATGTAGATGTTTTAATGTCATCTATCAGTGACCTGTTTTGTTTTCTCTGTTTTATTTTGCAGATGGACCTGAGCTTACTTTTAATAGCAGCATTATCAGCAGCCCTCAGTGGCAGCTTGGCACAGCAAGGTAGGAAGTTAAAGTTCCCGTTTTGCTCCTTTTCTTATCTTAACTATTAATTATAATCTAACCTACTGCACAAGGTATTTTCATCCCTTTGCAGTACAGCCACAAGAGCACTAATTTACTAATATTTATTTTTTCATCCTAAGAATGTGGAACTGTTTCTCTCAGGAACCTGTTTCAGGGAACTAAACGGGTCAAAGTCTGCTGATGTAGCAACAGCCTTTTTAAAAAAAATGTTTTTACATGCAGCAAAACCGAGATACAAGGCCACATGTAGGCTTTTGCAATCTTTTAAAAAACACAAGCACTCACGCAATATAACAAGCAGAGTGAAGCCTGTTATATTTTCCACGAGTATGTGAGGGGTTTGCTTAGGCCTGCGTGACATAAATTTCATAATTACAAAGTGTGAACATGAGGCACTGTTTGCAGACTCCTCTTCAGAGACGTTATCGTCACATGCATTGACAATATAAAAGATGGGCCTAGCCACAGAGATGTCACCCATCAGTTTCTGATGTCCAATGTTTTGGTGATTTGAACCTAAAGGTGACGAGTAGGAGGCGAATCTGACCTGGCATGCACACCACTTAGCTAAGACCCTGAATAGTCTTTGTTTCTGACATTTAGAATGACATAAAATACGCAAAATGGATTTAATGTTTTTGACTTAATAGATTTCCGTAGGATATGGTATTTTTTGGAAGCCACAAAAGTCACCCCTGCTGGGACGTATGCATTGGTTTAGCCTTCCTCACGGTGTGCTGTTGATGATTTATTCCAGTTGCTCAGTTAAGTAACTGAGTATCAAAATATACATATTTGGTAGAAGGCAAATTTCCTGGCTTGGTAGTGTGCACATAAGGAAGGTGTTAAGTGTGCATGTGGTCTTTTTTCATAACAGTCTTCTGTATTATGACTGACTTCCTGTCCTCCTCATGGAGCATCTCTGTATTAGGTGTGTAGAGTTTAACTACTGCAAAACCACTCCCACTGGCACAGAATCTCTTTCCACTTGATCACTGCCTCATTGATCTATATCTGATTTTTATTTTTGACTCTTCCTTTGTTTCTGCTATTCTTGATCTGACATCTGACTGGGTTTTAAAAAATAGTGGTCCTTTCTTAAACAATTAGCTTCAAGCACAGAAGTACTAGCCTATGAGTATGTACTTCTTTTTTCCATGAAAACTGCCCTGTAAGAAGTCTTACAGAGGTCAGTAAAGTACACAGACCACCCAAGAACCACCAAATAGTTCCTGAAGTAGAAATGATTTATTGTTACACTTTCTTTTTCTTTCTTTTCTTTTGCTCTTGACACACATTATGAATGATAGTGATAGAAAAGTTTTCACACTGGCTTGTTCTCATGCTTTTTCCCCTTTCAAATCTTCATTCATGGTTTTATGACTGTTAGTCCTTTTGGCCAACAGTTGGAGTTTTTTGTTTTATGGAGTTAGGTCATTACTTGGTGAGTTGTCTGGAGCTTTTCCCAGCATGACTCAGTTTTCTGGTCTGGGAGGGGGGAAGGGAGGAGGAGGGAGGGGGGGTGCTTTCCAGCCAAAAGCTGCTTTGAGTTAGTGAGCTAATGGAAAAGATTGTATCATCTTGGCTAAAAGGAACTTGTGTCATCTCTTTCAGATGGAAGCATATGCATCAAGGCAAACGCGCAGTCATGTGGGGAATGCATCCAGGTCTCTGAGATCTGTGGATGGTGCACAGATGAAGTGAGTTGGATCAGCAAAGCTGTGTCAAAGCTGTTTTATCACATGAGTGAAAAAATATCAGAGAGCTCTTTATCAGTGAGGAAAGTTTCAGTTTCCTTGAGCTGCACAAAAAATGATGAAAACTGTAATATCTGTCATTGTCACCATTATTAAATAGGAGTACAAGACTGGAGTCATTCTGCAATTCAAAACAAATGAAATAGTTCAAGTGACAAAATGCAATAAAATCCATTTAATTAAATTAACTTTCACCTTTGTTTATATGAATGCGTGCATGTAATCTGTACTCATTCTGTAAGCAGTATAAGTACTCAGGAGTTAAGCGATTAGAGACTTTTTGTTTTTCACCCAATGGCAAGTAAACCACAGTTGGTCCATTAATTGTAAACAGCAGTGCTGCTCCTGCTGCTGCTTCTTCACTGGAAACTTGGTCAGGATGAAGCTGCTTAATTAGATGTTTAGTGTACCTAAGGCGGATTTTCTTGCTGTGGTTGAAATACAAACAGACCACAGTATGAGGGAAAAGACCAAAAACATGCAGTTGGAATTAAACATTCATGCACAGTAACAAACAAATGTAAATGAAGTTCTTTTTATGCTGTGTCAGTGACGTTAACACAAGCAAGTAGAATTTTTGTTTACATTTATACTTCGATTGTAACTAAAAATGGATTTATAATCCAGCGTATATTTAAGTTGGTACACTAGACACAGAGTGGGGCATCAGGAGCTGTTCTCTCTGCCCCTCAGTGGCACAGAGGCCAATCTTTAACCTGCTAGTTCCCTAGTATAAAGTCTCAGTGGTATTAGAGTGGGCGGGCATTTCCTGTCTTCTGCATGCTCTGTCCAAGCAGCTCCCTCGCCTTATCAGAGGATACAGAGCATTTCCATTATTTCAAATACCTCTGAAGCAGACCATTTCCTGCTTTGCGCTACTTGTGGATAACCGTGGAAAACATACTGACCTGATTCTCTTAAAACCACATTACATTTATGTATGAACATGGCTGTAGATTCCACTTCTACTGTCACCTGACTTCAGTGTATGGTTATAACCATGTTTAGGTGAGAGACTCTTAAAATAAGTGAATTTATCTGAAATGAAACAGGGGGGGGAAACACTGACTGATACCCGTGAGGCAAGATTCACATGTATGTGTTTAAGGGCTCATGTTCACTTTAAGCAAGGTTGTGGGAACACAGATCAACAAATTCCTACACCTGGGGCCCGTTCTTCGTACGTCGCTTACTACATCCAAGATCAAATGACACATCCAAGATCAAATCATCGCGCTAACCGTGAGCTCGCTAATCCGGTTCCCCGAACACACCTGCTGTTGACGATTAGTACAGCTGGACGCAGTAATGTGACATCACTGGGTGTCATAAAAGGGGCTACGCATCGATAGTAGAAACATTGATCGGCAACCCTCTGATTGGTCGGCGAAAATGTCGAAGGAGCGCGCTCGGCTCGGTATTTTTCGGCAGCAGAGCAAGAACTCTTGAGTGAGGGATTTCAGGAGTTTCAGAGTTTAATCAGAACGCAAGGGAACACTGCAAAGGCTGCAAAAGCAAGGAGCGAGGGCTGGCAGGAAGTTGCTGACAAATTAAACTCGTAAGTAATTTAATAATAATAATAATATATTGGATTTATATAGCGCTTTTCAAGGCACCCAAAGCGCTTTACAATGCCACTATTCATTCACTCTCACATTCACACACTGGTGGAGGCAGCTACGGTTGTAGCCACAGCTGCCCTGGGGCAGACTGACAGAAGCGAGGCTGCCATATTGCGCCATCGGCCCCTCTGGCCAACACCAGTAGGCGGTAGGGTAGATTTATTATATTACACTATATTATCCAATATTATATTACATTATATTATATTGTTATATTATATCCTCTTTCACATTAGAGCCACAACAGGACCCACTAGAACATGGGAACAAGTAAAAGTGAAATATAAGAATATTCTATAGAATGGTAATATTTACCACTTATATTGCTTTTCGTCTCTTGGAAAGAGAGCCTGAAATAATCTGTTTGTTTGTTTATAACAGCAACCAAGAAAAGGGCAGAGCAAAAAAAGACAGGTGGTGGTCCTGCACCCCCTCGTCAACAAGTTGGTTAAGTAAATAATATCCTCACGGGAAAATCGATATCTCTCTATGAGCACACTGTCGCGCTGAGCTAAAGGATCCTGTCTGTCCCGCAATATACGCTGAATTCTGAGGACTCTCCTTATCAATCTTGCACCTTCCGCAATGGGTTGCTCGCGTAAACGGACAGGACATGGCTGCGACAGGCTTCCCAAATCCACCTTGGCTTTTATAGCCGTGGTCTCTCATCTTGATTACACGAAGTAATTTACAATTACTACTCTGAAATATGAATTACATCTGTAATAATCACATACATGTAATAGAATGTTAATAGTACATTTCCCTTTTTTAGGAAATGACCTGTATGTATCTGTGTGACATCAATAAAAGGATCAAGTGCTGCATTATCTTCAGTTACATTGATGTTATTTATTTATCGCTGTTGCTTTCGTATAAATGAAGCGGACATACCTGCGTGGCCGCGATCTAATCCTGTTTACATAAAGTAAACCTGCTCCCGAGCAGGTTTACGCTTACGGCTCTGTTGCTATGACAGCAAGTCCCGGATGAGCTTCGGGGAACCGACTGATCCAGGATCACGCGAAATCGTCAACAATCTAATCCGGCTAACCTACTTAGCGAGGTACGAAGAACGGGCCCCTGGTTAGCCTTGGATGTATACATATGTATATGAAACATTTTACATTTCTGTACATGTTCGTTGCAAAAAGAGAGAAACTAAAGGCAAAAAGAGCTAGATTGAACTGGGTTACAGTTTAACCACCCAGGAAACACAGACAGGCTTTAACCTGCACCACATTTCAAACAACAGAAGAAGCACAACCCTTAAACTGTCCAGTTTTGTTCTGCACAGAATAAAAACACTGAAACAGGGAAAAAAATTTAATTGATTAGATGGAAAGGCTGAGTTTTATTGGAGAGGAGGGCCAACTATAGGAAAACAGGTTTATAGTTAAGGTGAGCCTTTTAGTAAACTGTTGAAACCATGTCAGGGTTAAATGCTTTTTGTTCTCGTCATGTGCCAAGACAACTGCATTCCTGTTAAATCATGTCTGCTGCTCTCTATCAGCCTGCTGATATCCACCCCTGAGCTTATGAAACCAGGCCTCGACATCAGTTTGTAGTTGAGTGAAGTCGTTTGGAGCACCTAAAGAGATCTCTCTTTAGAAGAAACGCTCTCTCGCAAAGTAGCTCTGCTTTAGAACTCATCAGATTATGTGCAGCTAGATGCAGGCAAAAAGAAAGGGGTGTTTTTATGTCATGAGGTTTTGGAAATAACTGAGTCAAAGCACTGTTTTCGTTTTGACTGGGTTCATTGTCTCGGCTTCTCCTCGACTGCTCCTTGTGGTGTCTCATGTGCATCCAATCTATATTCTCTGTTAGGCCTGTCAATCATCTGTTTCTCCTTTTCTCTCCTTTCCACGAGTAACAGTGAAAGCAACAGTGAATGGTAAATGGTAAATGGCCTGTATTTATATAGCGCTTTACTAGTCCCTAAGGACCCCAAAGCGCTTTACATATCCAGTCATCCACCCATTCACACACACATTCACACACTGGTGATGGCAAGCTACATTGTAGCCACAGCCACCCTGGGGCGCACTGACAGAGGCGAGGCTGCCGGACACTGGCGCCACCGGGCCCTCTGACCACCACCAGTAGGCAACGGGTGAAGTGTCTTGCCCAAGGACACAACAACCGACACTGTCCAAGCCAGGGCTCGAACCGGCAACCTTCCGATTACAAGGCGAGCTCCCAACTCTTGAGCCACGATCGCCCCCGAAGCCACGAAAGTGAAAGTAACAGTGAAGCCTTATCTTATGTTTCGTTGCATACTTTGTCATTTCAACATTCATGAGATTTGTATCTGCAGCACTCGTGCTCCAAAGATTAGTCTGTTTATTAGTTAAAATAACCAAACAATTTTGTTTCACTAAATGAGTCTTTAACCTTTTATACTTGTAAAGTGACACATTTAAATCAGTGTCATTAAAAACACTGACATTGAGGCTCCAGAATATAAGGTGCTCCATGGTGGATTGAAGCCTGGTAGAAAAATGAAAGCCACTAAGCTTAATTTTGGAAAATTAGATTTTAAACTTGAAAATACATTGTTCGTCTTCAAAGATCAAATTACTTAATTTTGGTAGGCTAATAAGATGCATAAATTAAGGAAGTAGCTTTGTCGAGAAAAAAAAATTAAACAAATTCAGTGAAAGGGGAAAAAAAGGGAAATCCTTAATTTGAAGGGTCTGAAATGGTAAAAGCTGTGAGCAAGGGTGTGACATGTAGCCTCAAAACTATATAAATAAAACGCTAATGTGGACGTGGAGTGTTTTTAGACGAAAGCACAGTTTTCAAATTTACCTGGATCAGTGTAGATGTAGAGCCATAGGAATCCCCCAGCAGCCTACACCTATTGCAGCATAACTAAGGGAGCATTTAGATTCACCTGATCCAGCCCTAACTATATGCTTTAGCAAATAGGAAAGTTTTAAGCCTAATCTTAAAAGTAGAGATAGTGTCTGTCTCCCAAATCCAAACTGGAAGCTGGTTCCACAGAAGTGGGGCCTGAAAACTGAAGGCTCTGCCTCTCGTTCTACTTTTAAATACTCTAGGAACAACAAGTAAGCCTGCAGTCCGAGAGCGAAATTCTCTAATGGGGTGATATGGTACTATAAGGTCATTAATATAAGATGGGATCTGACTATTCACGACCTTCTTTGTGAGGACCAGGATTTTTGAATTCAAAATCCTGGTCTTCTGCCACATACAAGGATGTATTGTTATTCATTCTTTCACTGATTAGGTTATTGCGGCAGCGTGGTTTTCCTTTCACAATACAACCCAAAAGGAAAACACAAACAATTTGAAGAAAATTATCCCGGTCTGTGGTGGGAAAGTCATTTGGAGTAATTCTCTAATGGTCTTTTCTTCTTTTTGCAGAAGTTCCTCTCAGAGGGCGAGTCCAAATCAGCTCGCTGTGATGATGTGACCTACCTGAAGAAGAAAGACTGCAAAAATATTGAGGACCCCCGCGGCAGCACTGAAATTACCCAGAACAAAGATGTCACCGTTCGCAACAAGGATGGGAATGTAAAACTCAAGCCTGAGGAGATCACACAGATACAGCCTCAGAAACTCAAAGTGACGCTCAGATCTGGTAAGCAGGCGTATGCTGATGCTATGTTCCTGACTATGTTTACATTTATTAGCTAGCTGTTCAGCATCGATTTCAGTGTTTTCACCGACGCCATCTTGGTATTTTGAAACCAGATGTGATGAGTGATGGCGGGCCTGACTGTGAAACCAAGGACACAGCAAACTCATGGGCTAACATTTGTGATTAGCAAGTCAATAGCCAGTGAACGTTCCCTGGATGATAGTAGTGGCCATAAGCTACTGCATGATGCTTTTCTTCTGTCATTTAATGGTCGGGCATTGTACAGCTACAAGCATTTCACCCCCATGTCATACTGTGTATGGTTGTGTGTGTGTGTGACAAATAAAATTTGAATTTGAATTTGATTAATGTGGCAAAATGTTATGCCAGATGCCCTTCTTAATGCATCGTCAGGGGATTTGTGTGCTTCTGGGATCAAACTTGAGATCTTTTGCTTCTTAGGCAAATGCATAAATCACTGTATTATGAAGGCTCAGGTCTAGAAACTAGCGACTGAGCCCAAAGTTTGCTGAGGTCACAAAGCTAGAAGTCACCTTGAAGTCTTTTTTTTAACCAGAGGAATATAGATGTGAATATACATAACTTTCCCTAGGGATCAATAAAGTATTCTGATTCTGATATCCTGGTTGAATTTCTTTTACTCGTCACAGTTAAAACAGCTGTGTAAATACCCTAACGTAATTAGAGATTGTGTTATGTTAAAAAGGCTTTCAATATAGCCTGAACTTTTGATGCTTTGGCAGTTTGCTGAAACTGTTGTCAGGTCAAAACAAAAGCAAATTTTTATTTGGAGTAAATATGTTGATGGTTCATAGTTGGTGTAATGTCAAAGCAGTTTAGATTTAGAAGCCGTTATATTTGTGTCAGTCTCACCTTTAGCCACTTTAAAGCCAGTGGACTGGAAAAGATAAGAAATTTATAAGAATTATTTTAATAATTTTATCAGTTTGAAGAAGCTGGCATGATGCAAACTTAAATTTCCAAAGATGGTAAAATGAATTTGAGACCACCCCCTTAAATTATCTTTAGTTTCCAACCCTTTTGTATTTAAGTGTAACTCTGGTTTTCCAGTAAAAACAGGAAACTTGTCGTTAGTCTAATAACTAACAATGCTCTGCTTTTGCCTTTAAGGTGAGCCACAGACTTTTGACCTGAAATTCAAGCGTGCTGAGGATTACCCCATCGACTTATATTACCTCATGGACCTCTCGTTCTCCATGAAAGATGATTTGGAAAATGTGAAGAACCTTGGCACTGACCTCATGAGGGAAATGCGGGAGATCACGTCAGACTTCAGGATAGGTACGGTTAAAAACATGAAACCCAATAAATGTCCTTCAAAACAGCAGAAAACCCTCAGCCTTCCAAATGAGTTTATAATCCCAAGTTAAGAAATGCTCTCCTTTTTTGTTTCGCCTTAAGGTTTTGGCTCCTTTGTGGAGAAAACGGTCATGCCTTACATCAGCACCACACCTGCCAGGCTAATCAACCCCTGTTCCAACAACGAGAACTGTACGAGCCCCTTCAGCTACAAGAACGTCCTGAAGCTCACCAGCAACGGAGACAGGTTTAACCAGCTGGTCAGTCAGCAGCAGATCTCAGGAAACCTGGACTCTCCAGAGGGGGGGTTTGATGCCATCATGCAGGTGGCAGTCTGTGAGGTGAGCGTTTAATTAATTAAGCTTGTTTTTTTTTTTTTTTTTTTTTTGTGTGTGTGTTTTTTTTGTTTGTTTTTTCTATTCTTCTGTGCCTGCAAAATGCATAGAATACAAATAAGTATAAATAAGATAAATAAGGATATCTTCTTGTTTTGATCCCAGGAGCAAATTGGCTGGAGGAACGTGACTCGTCTGCTGGTGTTTTCCACTGATGCTGGTTTCCACTTCGCTGGAGACGGCAAGCTGGGCGGCATTGTCCTCCCCAACGATGGGAAGTGTCACCTGGAAAACAACGTGTACAGTATGAGCCACTACTACGTATGTACCATCATGTCTTTAACACTAACAGTAAATCCAGGGAGAGCTGACTGAGAATGAGAGCTGTTATATGTTCACCTTTTTTAATAATGGTCTCAGTTTTATCGTCTGTTCATTAATTGTATCTTCACATGACCCATATTCTTTGTTAAGTTTGTTTTGTATGTTTAACAGGATTATCCCTCTATTGCTCACCTGGTCCAGAAGTTGAGTGATCACAACATTCAGACCATCTTTGCTGTAACTGAGGAATTTCAGCCTGTTTACCAGGTAACCTTTGTACATTGTGTTTGAAGACTATTCTTTTTCTTTTTTATACAAGCAGAACCCACACTGGGAAGGTCAAAAAACCCTGTATTGTTATGTATATATGTCTATCAATATTTATTGTTTTATTATATAATGTTTTTTGGCTCAGAATGGGTGTTGGGTGGTTGATTGGTCCATTGGTCCATCGCCTCTGTCAGTGCACCCTAGGGCGGCTGTGGCTACAATGTAGCTTACCGTCACCAGTGTCTGAATGTGTGTGTGTGAACGGGTGGATGACTGAACGTGTAAAGCGCTTTGGGGTCCTTAGGGACTAGAAAAATGCTACACAAACACAGGCCATTTACCATTAGACATGAAATCTATTATCTTATTTTTTAAAAAAAATTACATTATATTTCAGAAAATTATACCTCAGTTAACAAAACAAGGTCAAAAAACCAATCACAACGCTGGTGATTTTCCTTTCTGCTTTCAAAGAATTTCTCATTGCAGGAAAATGTAATAACTTTCCAGCACTGTATTTCACAATTTAGTTAGGAATATCATCCAACCGATAGATCAGCTCCAATTTTTTTTATGTAATTCACAGGATATGATTCATGTATGTTAATTCTTTCTTTTGACTCTCGTTTCTCTTACAGGAGTTGAAAAATCTTATTCCCAAATCAGCTGTCGGCACGCTTTCCTCCAACTCCAGTAATGTCATCAAACTCATCATTGATGCCTACAATGTAAGTTGAACTGCACAATCATCACGTGATCTTAGACTCTCCCCTGATGATCGGGGATTGATT
Organism: Rhamphochromis sp. 'chilingali'; assembly: GCF_963969265.1. Classification (NCBI taxonomy): domain Eukaryota; kingdom Metazoa; phylum Chordata; class Actinopteri; order Cichliformes; family Cichlidae; genus Rhamphochromis; species Rhamphochromis sp. 'chilingali'. Next base: position 29,356,624 of record NC_137943.1, on the reverse strand, counting down.
TAGCATTGAGTTATTTCTCATGTATACATAGCCAGGCATTTGTCATCTTCATCTGAGCACGTGAAGATTACAGGTAACGAAATGTAACATAAACGTAAGAGGTCACATCCAGAGAAATTCAACGCAAATAATCAGCCAAATTTGAGGAACTGATAACTGGTGCTTTCCTCTTCACCTGTGTGCATGAATACTTTCTCTCTTCCATCATAAACAAACCCAAGTGACAGCTATGCCTTAGCTGTGGCACTCCCAAAAATACATCTTAATTATAAGGAATTAATTATTACTTAAGTTAGTTATAAGCTGCTACTCATCTGTAGAGAGACAAAGTTTAATAAATGTTTGATTCTTATCTTTTTCTTTTTTGCAGTCTTTGTCATCTGAGGTGATTCTGGAGAACAGCAAGCTGCCCGAGGGCGTTTCTATCTCGTACAAAGCCTTCTGTAAAAACGGTGTGCGAGGAACAGAGGACAACGGCAGGAAGTGCACTAACATCTCCATTGGCGACGAGGTAATAGGATCCAGGCTTGGTTTCCATGTGCTGACGAGTGTAAAACAAGCAAACCAAAAATTATATCTGAGAAAAAGAAAGGGTTTAGATACTCTGGGGAAAATGTATTGAGTCAAATACATTTATTTGATGATCTGAAACATTTAAATGTGACAATCATACAAAAAGAAAAACAGTTACCTTGATGGCATCCTCCTCATACGGTGTGATTCTCTCTGGTTTCCAGGTGTCTTTTAAGATCTCTATTGAATCTCAGAAGTGTCCTTCAGGTGGCAAGCCTGAGGTCATTACAGTGAAACCGCTGGGCTTCAATGAGGAGGTGGCGATAGAGCTCAATTTCATCTGTGACTGTGAATGTGCCAAAAAGGGAGAGCCCAACAGTCCGAAGTGCCACGGGGGAAACGGGATTTTTGAATGTGGAGCCTGCAAGTAAGTATTGATGTGCATTGATGCAGAGAGATGTAGAGCTGCTGAGCCATGTATGATGGAGCATAAGGATGTGTGGGTCTGTAATTTCAAAATATTCCTCAACATATTTAAGTAATTTGATTAAAAGCTGGATTTATGATTTCAGTGGCATACTTTAATCATCCACCTAAATAGTCAAGAGACTTATTGCTGCTTGTAATGTGACACTAAAACTTGAATAATTAAACTTTTGTTGTTCTGTGGCAGATGTAACGAAGGACGTATTGGGCGTGAATGTGAGTGCAGCAAAGACGAAGTCCGGTCAGACGACCTGGATGCTAACTGCAGAAAACCCAACAGTACAGATATCTGTAGCAACAATGGCGAGTGCCTCTGTGGCACCTGCGAATGTAAGAAGCGGGAGAATCCTGCAGAAGTCTACAGTGGCAAGTACTGTGAGTGCGACAACTTCAACTGCGACCGCTCTGGCAACTTGCTCTGCGGAGGTAAGGGTTACAGAAGTAAACTCATTTGAAAGTATGATTGATTTAACTCCACACTGAATGTGTTTGATGCCTGTGCTCCATTAGGACATGGACGCTGCGAATGCAGGAAGTGCATCTGTGACACCAACTACACAGGCAATGCCTGTGAATGTTCCCTGGATGAATCCACCTGCCTTGCCAAGAATGGGCAGCTCTGTAATGGCCGCGGCAAATGCGAGTGTGGAATCTGCAAATGCGAAGACCCCAAATTCCAGGGTCCGACATGTGAGGTCTGTCCGACCTGCCCCGGTGTCTGCACTGAGCACAAGTGAGTGTGAAGCTTTCATCTTTGGTTGGAGAAACAACATATAGAAATCTAAAAATGTAAAGTCTGTTTTAACATGTAAGCTTAGAAGTTGTATGCCAAACTGAGTCATGTGATTTATGATTAAATTCTAGTTAAAAGCCAAAAGATTTATCTTTGATTTTTAACTAGAATTTCATAACAAATCATCTCAGAGACTATAATAATTCATAGTCATTAAAACTTATTTGATACACATTACAAAACAATTCAAGGAACACTTAAAAAAAACACATCAGGCAGTTTGCAGGATGCCAACAAGGTTCTGCCTGGGTCCTTGTCACTGGGAGCCTTTGGGTGTGGAGTTTCATGTTTTCCCAGTAATTTCATGAAATCTTCCAGGTGCCTGCGTTTCCTCCCAGAGACGTGCTTGTGATTCTAAATTAGATGATGTGCTTGCAGTGCATAGAATAAGCCTATGACAAATGACAAAACAAACTCTGTGGAAGAAATGCTGTTAGTTTTAGTTCATGTCTTTAGTTTTAGACTTTGTCAATAGAGAGGCCTTTATGTTTAAGCGGGGGATGTCTGTATGACTGAGGCTCTCACAAAATAAATGCCTTTAATTCCTGTTCTGAACTGACACTAAACATTTTCAACAGTAAAAACTAAAATGAACAAACTCACTGTGGAAATTAACCCAAAGTACAATAAATCAAAAACAAAATGTAAAACTAAGAGTTAAAATTAAGAGTTCTCACTGTATTAAAATGATCACATCATCCTTTATCTAAACAGTTAGATTTTCACTCGTTTTTTTCATGTGTGGCAGTTCAGACCTGACGACTGTTTTCCAGCATGGCGGTTATAATGTCTGGCGTCTCGAATATAAAACACTGTGGTGAGTAAACCACGCTGTGCTTCCACAGAGATTGTGTGCAGTGCAGAGCGTTTGGGGATGGCGAGAAGAAGGAGATGTGCCAAAAGGAGTGCAGCTACTTCAACCTAATAAAGGTGAAGGACCGAAAAGATCTACCTCAGCCCACAGACCAGAGCTTCCCCCTGACCCACTGCAAAGAGAAGGATGCAAACGACTGCTGGTTCTACTACACCTACGCCATCACCAAGAATTCCACCAAGGAAGTCTTTGTGGTAGAGAAACTGGGTACGGTCACACTGAGCTGATTTTGTCTGATCATCCTTTTACTTGCTTTCTGTTTATTGTTACAAAAGCAGATGCAATAGACAGTTTAATAGATGAGATGGCAAATCTTCCCTACTTTTAAGAAATCAAGAAAATAGCCATTAATATCAATGATTACTTATTTTCTGTTTATGATAATTACATTTTTGTTCTTTATATGAGCAACCGTTTTCATTGGGTGTCTTTGCTTTCCTTTTCCGTTAGACTGCCCGTCAGGACCTGACATCATCCCCATCGTGGCAGGTGTGGTAGCGGGCATTGTGCTCATCGGCCTCGCACTGCTGCTCATCTGGAAGCTGCTCATGATCATCCACGACCGCCGAGAGTTCGCCAAGTTTGAGAAGGAGAAGATGAATGCCAAATGGGACACGGTGAGTAGTAGAACCGCATCATCCACAGCACTAAATGACAGAGCCGTTCACTCGGGTTTATGCTTTAAAAAAATTTACCATGCTGAAAGAGCTAGTTATTTAAGCCATTGTGTCACAGTCCGCAGGTTAAATTTGGTATAGAAGGAGGCTGCTTGTTTTAGATGGTGAGAGTGTTATAAGATACGGGTCATTTTAGACTGAGACTTATGCAGAGCTACTCCAGTAGAGCTAGAAGATTCAGTAAAATGAGTCCACTTTAAACTGTAAGTGTTAAACAAAAAGATGAGTGTAACTTTACAGATTTTTCCAGGATTGTGCATGTGACAAAGCTCTCTAGGCAAAAATGTGAGGTAATCATGAGGATATGCCTCTCACTGTGTGGCCTGTACTCAGTCCTCAATGAACCCCAGCTCTATGCAGTTGTGTTAGTTCTCTATTCACTGAGGGCAGGGAGTGGCCTTTTCTCTGCTGCTGCTGGTGCTGCCACTCGCCGTCCACATGCCACAACTGCATGACCATAAAAGGCAACGGAGCAGAGCGAGGAAGCCTGCAGAATGACCACTGATGGAAAGTTCAGCAGCAGCTGCTGTTCAGTGTGAGGCAGTTACAGCAGCAGTGTTTACGATTTGAAGGGAAAAAGCAGAACACAAATCACAGCCAGAGGACTTTAAATACTATTATTTACCATATTACAGACACACAGTAGATGGCTTTGAATTTCTTCTGATAAACATGTCATGAAGTGGACTATGTTACAGTCAGTTGGGTTTGTTTTTTTTGTTTTTTTTAAAATGGTATTCAAGTCTGTTCTTCCTAGTTTCAGCAAACCTTTTTAAAGAAAATTAGTTTTTTAAGATTTTATTTTATTATCAAATGTTTTGGCAACACAAGTGGAACCTATAAGGAAGAAGAATAAATATAAAAACAGTTTTAAAGAAAGTAGGAAACAAACTACTAAACAGAAACTGTGCAGCACTAATGACTGGTAGTAATAATTACAACGCTAATTAGTTACTATAATGTATTGCCTTCTTAGACTGTTTTCTATCCTTTCCAGTGCTTTTCCTGATTCTCTCCATTTCTTTCTTCAGTTTTTTCCATTCATCTTCCTTCTTTTTCTTGTTAGCAAGGGAACCCCATATACAAGAGTCCTATTAACCAGTTCCACAATCCCAGCTATGGGAATAAAGCCGCTGCCCTTTAGGTCAAAGTTTGTATTGCTCCTTCTTGCATGAGTGCAGCAATGAAATAAGTTTAGTGTCCGCATGTTGTGAATTTATATGCATGTCTAACCATAAATTTATATCCTGGAAACATTGGAAAGCAGATTTATTTTCACATTTGGTGATTAACGTGTATCTCTGTGGGAAAACTTTCTCCTATAAACATAAAAAAGCAGCTGCATCATCTACAAACAGGCAAAGCTTAAAACAGCACATGTGAAAACAAAAACCGGAACCTCTGCCCTGCTACAACACCCTGGACAGATCGCCGCTTTGTTGCAGAGCTAACATGAGAGGCAGAACCATTCATGCTCACTTTTTACATATACTGTCAATTAACCTAACTTCATGCATGCCTTTGTGTTGTGGGATGAAGCTGGAGTACCCCACACAGAGAACCCCAGAGCAGATTTTAACCCAGGATCTTCTTGCTGTGATGTGATGGTACTAACCACAGCCCTATGCTGCCCGACCCAAAGAAAAACCTCCAGGGAAAATGGAGTTTGGATTGTCAGCTGCTTTTAGGACAGATGAAAAAATAAACATAAAGCTGTCAGGAACTAGCTCAGAGTTCAAACAAGAGGGAAAGCACAGTTTAATTAAAAAAGGAGCACATTTTCTTCAATTAAATTAAACCTACTAAATAGTTTAAAAAGGATACTGTCAGTATTTTGAGTGTGTGGACCCGCTTGCTAGGGAAAAGAGAGGTTCAAGTATCAATTTGTAAGCAGCTGGCACACAAACATGAAAAGGTTATGCATGTTTTCCCTGTTCTTTTGAGTGCTGTGTCTCAGTGATGCATTTACTGTGTTTGCAACGGTTTACTCACTTTTCTTTCTCTTTTCTTTGCATTTCTCAGGGTGAGAATCCGATCTACAAAAGTGCCGTAACAACTGTCATCAATCCAAAGTACGAGGGCAAATGATGGAGCTTAGCCTACTTCGTGACAACACTGTATGGAAAAGAAAACGGGAGGGGCGGGTTTTATAATGCTCATTGTTTTTGTTTGTCTGTTTGTTGTTGTAGCCACCAAATAATAGCATTGCATTTTGCGGCTCCGTTCTATTAACTTTTGATCTTCTATGCATCATCTGTAATTTGTACAGTATGTATAAACGTGTGGTTTTTACGTTTTGGTTTTGTTGAGAGAATTTTTTTTTGTTAAATAGAAGCCATCAGTGTTTCGATGAGCGGTTGAAATGAATGTTGATAATGGACAGTAAAGGAAGGGTTTCTTTCCAAATTAGCGTGCATGCATACAGTGCAGAGTAGGAGGCAATCAGTGTTTCAGAAACAGGCATACAAAAGTTTTACTGTGTCTTTAATCATTTTCAATGAGTGGGCGTCTCTTTGGATCGAGCCCTTCAGATGTAGTGCCGGGTTTGGCAGCAGCGGGGTGTGTACAGGAAGTGTTTTTTTTCTTTTCTTTTTGTTTTCCTGTGTTCTGTGTAAAGCCATACATGTATTCACAGAACAGAGCTGGGGGTGATGGTATGTTTGTTTTCAAAGTGACATAATCCGTCTGAACAATCATTTTTATTAGATGTGTCTTTGTGGAGAAAAGATTTTCTTGGGTTGCCTTACCTGATGAAGGGCAGCGGTGTACAGTAGTCTTACTGTTCAGCTCCAGGTTTTACTTGCTTAATTTAAAGCCAACTCAGGTCCTTTTATTCTTCTCAGCAATGCCAAATACACACAATTCTGCCTTATTTGCTGACTAAATTTGCTTATATTGTTTTTATTTGTACAATGTGAATGGGGGGCAAGTGTCCTGTTTTACATCTGAGTTACTACACCTAACTCTTTCAGAGGTGCCTCGATCAAACGTGCTTAATTAAAAAGAAATGGGGATGATGAAAAAAAGAGGATTGATAAGAGAACTTTTGGAAGGCTACGCCTGTCATCAACGTTTAAGTGCCTTTGTTGATTTCTCCATCACATTCACAATTGCGATTCTGTTTTCTGGAATTATTTATTGAATAAACCCCTAAAAAAAGAAAATGGACCCATATTGTTAAGTGTCATTGTGTATTTGCTGAAGATTTGATGCAGTGGAAACTTACATCATGACGTTAAAAATGACAAGATGACGCTCCAATGAGAAGTGTGGATGGTTTTGTTTACAGGCATAACAACAAGACTGTAGGTATAGTAGCGGGTAGTGTTCTTATTTTATTTGTTTACATTATGAAATTATCAAGCATTTAAATGTTTTATCCTGTTTAATTCAAAAATGATCGAAGTGCTATATAGTAATATAAGTTAAAGTAATACAATTAAAATGCATGCAGCATGCGTGATTAAACTGCCCTACTTTTACAGTAATGTAAGAGGAAAAATGGGGGGCACAGAAAATAAGAGAGATAAACATGTTTGACCTTTTTTTTTTTTTTTTTTTTTTTCTGCAGCAGGAGAGTTGCTGTTGCTTCATTTCATGATTTCTTTGAATACCATATCTGCCTCTGAATAGGTGTCTGGTATCAAAGAAGAAAAGGGAGAAAAATCCTTTGTTTTTTTGTTTTTTGTTCTCTGTATTCAAAGATATTCTGAATGTATGAAAACAACTCTTAAAAAGAAACTCAAGAGACCTGTTGAAGTCATTGTTTATGTATTACAGACATTCCTTTACAAAAATTTAAAAAAAAATTCGTAAGAATCGCATAGCTCAAAATATATGAATGCATTAGCAAAATAGTTCAATAATTTAAAAAAAAGTAGGAAAAAAATGGATTCGAATAAAAGGAGTTCAGTGAGTAAAACTAAATAAATAAATCACTGATCAAATCAATTTAAAATGTAATAATCTAAAAACCTCAGTCATACAGAATAGAAATATTTTTTTGCTATTCTACGTTTAGCAGATCTTTCTTTTTTTGTACATAGCTTTATTTGCTTTCATTTTATACTTTTATTTGTTTATTTTAGCATGTAAATCGGCTACAAGCTAACGCTCGTCGTGACGTCGCCAGCCAATCACGTTGCACTCCATCCCCGTGAGCGTGACGCCTTGAGTCGGGTGCTCTCCACAGGTGATTGGTGGCCTCGGCGGGCCAATCAGATCGCGTCGTTTACAGCAAAGTTGTTAACCCCCAACAGTAGCACTTTGGTTTCCACCTCTCTAGTTTCAGCCAGCTTTACATCGACATGGACTTTTCAGCAGCCAAAATAAGCCGTTTTTTGGTAGATCTACACCGGACAATGGCTCTGCCTGCCCGGACACCGGCGGACCGACCGGCTTTTATTATGAAGCCAACTAGAAGAAGTAGCTGTGGCTAACGCCAGTGGTAGTTGGGTGCCTCTGTGGCTAGCTGCGTCGTGTTGCCTGTCGTTTTTTTTTTTTTTTTAAACTTCTGACTTGCAGAAATATTGCCCATCTATTTATAAATCCCCGACGTGTGACCGATGGTCGACTTGGTGAGTATTTTTCTGCAATGTTTTTAACTTGAATCGATGGTCGCCTGGAAAAAAGGCCCATCGTGATTAGTGTTTTCTGGCATCAGATGATTTCATACACGCAATCAAATTCCTGGCTGGTCAGCTGGATGCGATTCAGCATTAAAACCACAAGTTTCTAATCACTTTGCCACCTCCCGAAGCTAGGAGACCGTGATATGGATCGATATGTTCGGATGAAACGTTTATTGTTTTTATAAAACAAAAAAAATCTAATACTCTAGTTGTTACAGTTAGGTGGAAAAATAAGATGTCGGAAATCTGATCGGGGTTATTTGAGGGGGGGTAAGAGAACATGAGCAAAAGGTGGCTTCCTCTTTGAGAGGCTGCAGGTAATTTTTTAAATATGATTTCTTCTCTGGAATTTCCATCATCATCGTTGGAAATGTAGCACTGGGGGATCATAGGCTTTAGGGTGTGTGGCTGAACAGTGCCAGGCAGCTCCTGTGGTCTGCTAGGGAACTGCTTGGCCCTGGCCTGTATGGGTCTGGATCATAGCCTTATGCCCCACTCCACTGTATTATCTAACCTACAGTAGCTCCTTTCATAAAACACCCAGCCAGACGAAGACCTCTGACCGTCCTGGCCTGCTTGGCTGGATGAAGCTCAAATGGGAACTGCCTCATGGTGACTAGTTGTGCTGTCATTATTAGTTAATAATTAGTAATAAAGGCCTGCTTGGGATAAAAACTATGCTGGGGTTGCCTCATCTTCTGCATTAGACTGGATGTAAATCAGACGAGGACAATGTTTCTCGTGTTTTCCTGTGATTATATGAACTTTTTGTGGGACAAACCCCACCCACATGGCACTTTTGTGTTGTGTGCTGACCCAAAGTATGTGAGGTATGAAAGTAATGTATTTAGTTTGAGGTAGTCTCTTTTGTATTTTTTTTTTTTTAGATGTTTTTAGAAGTATAAATCTCAAGGTCACAAGCTTAACTTACTAAAAGTATGTCACTCAAGCTCTTGTCTTTTTTGCATAACCACAGGGCAGTTGAGGCCTTGTCCTCAGAACGCCTTTACTCAAAGTTTCTGGAAATTAAAACAGATTTCAAGGCTTTATTCTCCAATACAGCTTAATTTGGGCTTGGCTAATTTGGAAAGCATCCAGCAGCTGTTATAATAACTGCATTACACAGACTTTATTCGTTTCAAAACCTAGAAACATGCACATGTCCCACTAGCCATATTTTAGTCATAACCTCATGACAGTGGCAGGCAGCATAAAAGGTGAAATATCTAAGAGAAGGAAACTATCGAGCATTGTAATATTACTGACACTGCATTTACAATTATACCAAATAAACTGCTTATAAGAAACTTTAATAAATCATTAAATAAGGTATAAAAGTACTGACAAATGCAAGTACCTTTTACAGTTTTTTATCTTAAATGTAGCCTGCCAATTTCTTTTCAAGTAAAATGTTATAGATATAGGTTTTCATGTGTCACAGCAGGAGTCGATGACCACAGTAATGCTGTGCCTCTTAATATAAATGAATTGGGCTCATGTGTGTGTTTGCGCACAGCAGGGAGCTCGGTTACAGTCAAAACAGTAGATGACACACTTCATCACGGTACAAAGCTTTACTTTGAATCCCAGATAGTTAACATTTGATAAATAAAACTGAATTTCCTTGTAGGTAGGCACCAAAATATGCTTTGTAAATCCGATCTATTTCCCGTTACTCTTGTTTTAGACATAAATGTCAGAGTTGTTCTCTCTAAAATAGCTTCTTAAACCTTCGCTAGTAAAGATGGGATTCACCAGACATCCCACAATATCATATTATCACAATACTATATTCATGTTATATTAATTAACATAGTGCAATACTCTGCACTGCACAAACATATATTATTATTTATCACCTTTTTTCCAAGTGCAAACTATGTCCTCAAAGTTATTGTTCTATCCAAAGATAAAGTTATCTCACTTCAATTATTCATGTTTTGTATTTGCTCCAAATGAAATTGTCAAGCATACCAACACTGTAACCAAAACCTACCATAAATGTTACATATGGAATGGGGTCACCGCAATCGGTTTCTGATAATACAGCAATTTCCAGGTATAAATCATCGAAAATCACGTAGTGTTGCTGTCCATCTAGACAAAAAAAAATCACATTTAACTATTAACTTTGTGCTAAGCAACCTTCCTCTTCTATAAGAGTCAAGTTCCCTCGAATTGTGACTCAGACCGATGACAACATGATGAATTTGTCTACATTTATAGATAGCATAGGAATGATTTGCAAACCTTTGACAATGTCTCTGAGAGTGGTTGCAGCCAGTCCAAGTCAGACTGCAACTGTTTGCAGAAAGATTTCCTCCTCTTAGGCGAGATGGAGAGACCTGCAAGTCCAACATGTAGATTCATCACTGGTTAGGGATCCTTCTTGATCTAAACAAACACTTATTGTCTGTCTGCTGACACTTAACAGCGAATTAAAGGTAAGTACCTTACCTAGTTACCTTCATAAAATGTCAGCCTGCTGCGGACAGTGGATGATGCCGCATGTAGTAGACATGTTTCACTGGATAAACAGAAGGGCTTAGGTCCAAAGGTGGAGGATGCCGTGACACGCCTGAGGCCTTTTGTTTACAAAGCAGGCTTTGGGGTTAACAGTGTTTTAAGAGTTACAAAAGTGATTAATTGCTTAACGGTGTAGATCACCATGGTAACATATACTGCGGCCGTAACCAGCTCCGAAGCAGGCTAAGTTTGAGATTAGAGATTAACAGGTTTTAATTCACCAGCTACTGATAAGTTAGTTCTCCAGAAAACAGAATTATTCCTGGAAATCCCTTGGACATCTGTGTGTGAATAATAAGAGGTTCTAAGGTGTCTTAAGGTTTTTTCTTTTCCTGATGAGCATTAATAATAAATATAGATTCTTAAAGAAACCTATTTCCTGGTTTTTCCTTTTGGCTAAAAACCCTTTTTATAACAATCTTATTGTTCTATATACCATGTATATGATCGTAAATCACATGTTTATACTTGTTGAACTTATATCAAATTTGCACATAGACCAAGCCTGTGTCTAAATTCTGGGCCTGTGGCTGTTGTATTTAAAAATTAACCTCCCCTAATGACAACCTGTTTGTCAGCTTTACATCCTGATTTCTAATAGGCTAAACTTCATTAATATACTAGATTTTTTTTCCAGTCTTCCTGGCCAAAGTGGTTAAAGTACTTTGACATTCATACTTTTCCTCACACACGTACCCAAACACGTAGTGGACTCGCCTTCGGCTGTGTTACTTCCAGCCTGTATTTTGTGTTTTAACATCTTTATATTTATTCTAATACGATAGTTTTATCTAACTTTATAAAATCAGGCACACTGCTGCCAGCAAACCCGTCAATGTTTGATAAATCAAATGCTCCCAACACTGACTCTTTCACATGAACACGCTCACAGCTATGTTGTGAAACCCTGGTTTAACTTATCGAGACGATAACCCCCTTTGTGGGACTGAGTCTCCAAGTGGACTTTTTAATCAGATTGTGTTAAACAATCTTGGAGAATGTGAGAATGCCAACTTTTGAGAACAAAGGTGAAGTGCAGAACTGCAGTCGCTACACAGGGATAGAGTTGATGAGCCATGACATGAAGGTATGGGAAAGACTTGTTGAAGAGCGGTGGGAACGTGTGCAGTAGGAGTGATGGATGGGTTCAGGGATTGCCTCTGAACCTCTTCTGTCTTGAACTGCTGATGGACAGATGAGGTCAGGGGTCCGTTTTTCGTACCTCGCTTACTACATCCAAGATCAAATGACACATCCAGGATCAAATCATCGCGCTAACTTTGAGCTTGCTATTCCGGTTCTCCGAACACACCTGTTGTTGACGATTAGTATAGCTGGATGAAGTAATGTGAGATCACTGGATGAAGTAATGTGAGTAATGTGGCTTAACAGGGGCTACGCATCGATAGTAGAAACATTGATCGGCAACCCTTTGATTGGTCGGCGAAAATGTCGAAGGAGCGCGCTCGGTATTTTTCGGCAGCAGAGCAAGAACTCTTGATTGAGGGATTTCAGGAGTTTCAGAGTGTAATTAAAATGCAAGGGAACACTGCAAAGACTGCAAAAGCAAGGAGAGAGGGCTGGCAGAAAGTTGCTGACAAATTAAACTCGTAAGTAATTTAATAATAATAATAATAATGGATTGGATTTATATAGCGCTTTTCAAGGCACCCAAAGCGCTTTACAATGCCACTATTCAGTCACTCTCACATTCACACACTGGTGGAGGCAGCTACGGTTGTAGCCACAGCTGCCCTGGGGCAGACTGACAGAAGCCAGGCTGCCATATCGCGCCATCGGCCCCTCTGGCCAACACCAGTAGGCGGTAGGGTAAATTTATTATATTACACTATATTATATTATATTATATTACATTATATCATATTATATTGTATTACATTATATCCTCTTTCACATTAGAGCCACAACAGGACCCACTAGAACATAGGAACAAGTAAAAGTGAAATATAAGAATGTTCTACAGAATGGTAATATTTATCACTTATATTGCTTTTCGTCTCTTGGAAAGAGACCCTGAAATAATCTGTTTGTTTGTTTATAACAGCAACCAAGAAAAGGGCAGAGGAAAAAAAGACAGGTGGTGGTCCTGCACCCCCTCGTCAACAAGTTGGTTAAGTAAATAATATCCTCACGGGAAAACCGATATCTCTCTATGAGCACACTGTCGCGCTGAGCTAAAGGATCCTGTCTGTCCCGCAATATACGCTGGATTCTGAGGACTCTCCTTATCAATCTTGCACCTTCCGCAATGGGTGGCTCGCGTATACGGACAGGACATGGCTGCGACAGACTTCCCAAGTCCACCTTCGCTTTTATAGCCGTGGTCTCTCATCTTGATTACATGAAGTAATTTACAATTACTACTCTGAAATATGAATTACATCTGAAATAATCAAATACATGTAATAGAATGTTAATAGTACATTTCCCTTTTTTTAGGAAATGACCTGTATGCATCTGTATGGAATCAATAAAAGGATCAAGTGCTGCATTAACTTTAGTTACATTGATAATATTTATTTATGGTAAAACAGTGGTAAAATATCGCTGTTGCTTTCGTATAATCTTGTTTACATAAAGTAACCCTGCTCCCGAGCAGGTTTACGCTTACGGATCTGTTGCTATGACAGCAAGTCCCGGATGAGCTTCGGAGAACCGAACGATCCAAGATCACGCGAAATCGTCAACAATCTAATCCGGCTAACTTACTTAGCGAGGTACGAAGAACGGGCCCCAGAAGTCTCTGTGAACAATGTTTACAGACAACATTGTGATCTGTGGTGAGAGTAGGTGGAAGAGAGTCTGTAAGAGGTGGAGGTATGCTCTGGAGAGAAGAGGAATGAAAGTCAGTTGGAACTAGGGCTGCCACAAACGATTATTTTGATAGTCGACTAGTCACCGATTATTTTTGCAATTAGTCGACTAATCAGATCATGCATCCATTGAACATAAAACGTACAGCTTATTGCTCCAGCATGCAGCTGCTCTTATATAACTATCATTAGCTTACAGCTTTAAGTGTTTAAGGTATGTGCTAACTAAAAATAAAGACAAGATGATAGTTTGTTAAACTTTTAATGAAATTTGCAGGTTGTCTCGGTGGAGTTTAATAAACTCAGCCGTCTGCTCCTTGCTATCTAAAATATAACAGGACACTGGAGTAAATTCTCGACCACCTCACACTTCTGTTTAATCAGTTTTCTGTTTGACGTTTATTCAGCTGTGAAAACTGTAACTTTAATCTCAGCCAAACTGATTTACTCAGAAACAAATAAAACACTGAACAAAGCCAAACAATATAACATTTTAAGTCATCTAACTGACTTATATATCATGTTTAACCTGAGTAGCAAAAGACCACGGGGGTCTGAAAACTATGTGCCGGGAGTTCGGTGTTCTCGCCGGCTCTAGTGAGCCTTGATCTCCCAATCAGCTCGTCTCTGAAAACGTCGGAGCACTTTTGGGAATATGTGTTGTCTTGATAAACCTAGCAGTTATTTGAAGTTTACACAGCTACATTCTTGCCTGAAAATATCTTAAAAGTTTATTTTGTGACCTAGAAAGTGTAATATTAAAACTAAGTAGCTGCCGCCATTGTTGGAAACTGGAATTGGATGGGCCGCGCTATGAATTCTGGGATAGGTTGGGCAATGAAGGACACGCCCAACCCATGATTCAAATCTGGGGAAAAGGAGGATGCATTTGTCGGCCGCATTTGTCGGAGTCTTCAAATTTGCCTGTCACGTAATCGGCCTACAAATGTGGCCTCCAGAGGATGCAGCCACTGAATTTCGACAGCTACGATACTGGAAACTGCGTCTTCTTCTTTAGCCTTTAATGGCAGCTGGCATCCTTGTAGATGCACTGCTGCCATCTTCTGTTTCAGTCCGTTATTCCACTCTTGAATCCTACTACTTGTTTCTGCGTCTTTCAGGATCTTACGAAGCTTCAAACAACGCGTCGACTATTAAATTAGTCGTCGACGGTTTTGATAGTCGACATAACCGTGACGGGTCGACTAAACGTGGCAGCCCTAGTTGGAACATGACAGAATACATGTGTGAATGAGAGGGAAATGGGTGTAACAGTAACGATGCAAGGAGCAGAGGTACTTGAAGGTAGATGAATTGAAATACTTGGGATCGACCATCCAAAGCAAGAGACAGTGCACAAGAGAGGTGAAGAAGAGAGTGCAGGCACAATGGAGTGGATTTGGAAGAAGGATGGTAGTAAGAGTGAAAGGGAAGGTTTACAACATGGTAGCATGACCTATTGTGATCTGTGGTTTGGAGACGGTGGCACTGACAAAAAAGAGAGGAAGCCGAGCGGGAAATTGCAGAGTTGAAGATGCTAAAGTTCTTGTTTAGAGGGACCAGGATTAGAGAGGCATGTCTGAGGGGGTTTAGACGTGTACAGAGAAAGGATAGTAGATATATCAGACTAAGGATGATGATTATGGAGCTGCAGATGCTGCATTTTGTGTGCTGTTGGGCAAGAATGTGAGAGTAATGTACAAATATGAAGCAGATCTTCCTGTTGGAAAATGTTCAATAAACGTGCCATTTCAGTTTAAAACCCCTTGTTGCACACAAATAAACTCCTTTTGGTCCATTTGAGTGCCTTTGTGTGTTACCCACCAACACAGCCAGGTGTAGTTGTTGGATGGCCAGACCAGGAGGCCCTTCTGACAATTACAAACAGGTGGTGGATTTTGTTTTTGCTCCACCCAGACCAACAGGATCTAAATCTCCTTTTAAACTACATGTGAAAAACTCATCAAGCGTGAGCTTTTTGACTAAATGTCCCTGCGCTGTTGTCAATTTGCTTGCAGGTCTTCATGGCACCATCTATGGATTTATTGATGAAAAGAAAACCTCAGGTCCCCTGGGTGGATCCTGGCTAAGAAACATGTCACCACCATCAACAGGTAACAATGTTAAATTAATGTTGTAAGTGTTTGGGTTTGGTGTGTGGTTTTTTTTTTTTTTTTTGTGTGTGTATTTCTTTGGGGGGGTCACTTGAGTAGCATACTCAAACCATACCTTTGTGCTAGTCTTACCCTGAAAGCACCACAACTTCAGCCTGCTGGGATAAGCATGGTCACTTTTAAGCTTTTAACTGATACATATAATAATACATGCACTCAAAACGATGCACACAGTTTGTGATGCACTCACAGAGAAATGGCAGGCAGCGAGTGCCAACATGCATGCTGGTGATTTGATCCTTTGCCTGTCAGACCAGAAGAGGGCAGCGTTGTGCTCACATGGTGAGGCGTATCACCGGGAATAAACGTTTCTGGGGGGTTTTAATGATGGGCTGTGGTCAGATCAGAGTGATAAGTTTCAGTGGATCCGGGTGGTTCTTTCTGTGTGGTTCAAAGGGACGGCTGTCTCTACCCTGTGGTGTTAAAGGCGTTGGCTGTAGTTATTTTTAAGATTTTTGTGCCTCCTGTATTGTTTATCAAAGCATAAAATACACTATAGTGAAAACTTCCAATGTATAGTAGTAATTAGTAGTATTTTTATTCATTTTCATATATGACAAAGGTTTGGGTGGAAAAAATACAATTAAATGACATTGTTTGTCATTCCTTGCCAATAAATGCAGGGCTGTTGATCAGATTGATGAGCTGTAATGAATCACTGTAGTTGTTTCAGCTCAGTTAACAGTTATCTCTGTTAGCTGCATTGGCCTGCAGCTAGTCTGTCTCTAATTTTGTTAACCAAAACGTAAAATACACTGCAGTAAGATAGCTTGTATGTCCCACAGTTGGGAAATTCACTTTATTACAACAGCAAAATTAAAAGGAAAAAAAAATATAGAAGAAGCAATAAAGTAACCCATGACAATAATACTACACAATAGAGAAAATGTACATCATGCAATATTAAATACCTTTTTCAAATTCATTTTATTTGTTTACAATTTGTTTACAAAGTTTTAAGTGTTTTTTTTTTCTTTTTCAAAAGTAGAAATTATTCATTATATATTAAATGCATTTTTAAATAGGGGTATCTTTTTTTATTTGTTGTGCTAAATACAGTTGGCAGTGGTTTTTTTTGTTTTTGTTTTTGTTTTGTTTTTTTAACCGTAGTCCTGTTATTCCAGTAGTCCCACTTTTTATTTATGTTTTTAAAATCGCATTTTTATTTTCTTTCATTTACTATTTTTTAAAGGGGGTATAGAACAACTTTACTTTTGTCATTTAATTTATTTATTTGAAAATTTATTTCGTTTTAGTTTACGATATACATTTCGGCCATTCCCGGTGCTTATTTCAATAATTTATGTGTATGTGTGGAAACGGAGTTAGTTTGCAAGAAATACCCCCTTCCCCCTACCCCCGCAACGCGCAAGCGCTCGGGACCGTGTGGGAATGGTCGGTCCACGAACTGGGGGTTGGACCGCTCCGAGCGAAACAGAGCAAACGAGTTTTAAATGTCCGCCATGTTGTCCATGGCGCACTGAACCAACGGTAGGGAGCGGAGCGTCGGAAAAAAACAGTCCGAGAGAGAGCGACCAAGATCCGGGCCTTCCCCCGGCTCCGTTGGCGACGCCCTAAATACAAGCTACAACCATTCGAACGTTAGAATAGAGACTAACCGCACAGAAACATCCATGAAAGCTCCACTCGGTACCGTTGTGAATATTAGGAGATCGGATAGATTTATATTGCACCTCGAATTGTGAAAAATGAGTAAATTGTCGTTTCGGGCACGGGCGCTGGACGCTTCCAAGCCACTACCCGTCTTCCGTTGTGAGGATTTACCCGACCTACACGAATATGCATCAATTAACCGGGCAGTGCCGCAGATGCCGACGGGGATGGAGAAAGAAGAGGAATCGGTATGCTTTAACCGTTTGAAAATATGAATTTATACGTTTTGTTTCATTTTTACGTGATCACAGGCGTCCCTCTTTTTTCTGCGCAAGCTTTCACAAAATGGCCGCCAATTTTCTCAGGAGAAACACGACGGTTTTGTGCCGCAAACGACTCATATACGGGGCTCGGACGGATTTTTGGGCAAAGCGGGGATGCTTTGTGTCGTTATTGGATAAAATTGTCCGGTTTGACCGGCATATTTGTGCGTGAGGTTATTTTCTGAGTACAAAGGAGTCATGTGACCTGAGCGATTCCGACATTTTGTCTCGTCTGTCAGGACGGGGCCTTGTGTTGGCGTAATTGCAGCGGACCAGGGCAAGGGGGAGCTAGTGATTTCAGATTATGTGGCATCTTTGCTACCAGCAGTCAGAAATGTCAACAAGGCGGCCATGCATTGGAGAAAACACAGCGGTGTTCGTTTTGCATTGACTTGATGTAAATGTTTGCTTGCTGTTTTCCTGCACAGAGCCTTGTGTGTCATGAATGCAGCTGCCGGTGCCACATTTTTATGATGATTTCTCCGTACGGCGAGCCCGGCTCGTTATTAGTATGGACGCTGTGGGTTTGTTATTATGTTGTTGCAATTAAGTTATTGCATGTGCAGCAATCACACAGGTAAATCACTTATTGTCACTCTAACCAAGAAGATACTTCTCTGTAATAGGTTAATGATGTCGATTTTCCAGAGGTGCTGTCACCGGCATCTCTCATTGCAATGTGGTCATATTCTGTTGTGCATAGAAGGAATATTTAAACATCAAAATAAATCAGAAAAGCTCGTTTAAATTACCTAAAAGTGCTTTGGTTCATATGTTATAATTTTCGTGTAAGTAAATGTTGCAAAATAAGATTGGGACTTTGTTGTGCAACTTTTTGTGTTTCCTCTTACTCCACAGTTAAGCCACTGTGGGATGAGCATCTAAATGGTTATGTGCATTGATAGTCAACTATCTATATAAGAACATTGTTACATTTCAAAACTCATGAAAGCTTGCAGATAATTGTTAGAGAAAGTATCTTTCTAGTTTGATCTCCCTGCAAGTAACTTAACAAATTCTGCTTCCTGTTGCATCCCACAGGGCTGTTGTGATTATTTCAAAAATAGGGGGGGTTGTAAAGCACATGCACCCTGTGGGATTTCTTTTTCCTGTTCTTCGCTTTTTATGTAATTTACTATGCAGTAGTCTGACACAGCAGTGCTCTCATCCCGGGAGTATTAAACAATATATCTGCTTCTCTGAGGAGTCTGCTACACAGCTTACCCAGCAGTCTTGCCTGATGTTTAAATATAAGGTTGAGTACACGAGGGGGATATCGCTACAGGGATCTGTGTTGGATACTTTTTTCCCTAAATTATTCAAGCAAAGTGTGTTGCAGCCGGTGTTGTGGAGGCTCGGTGTCAGGGGTTCAGTGTGTCAGATGGCACAGCGGGCTGGCAGACCAGCGCACGTGGCGCTCCAGAGGAGATCAGGGTGGCAGGAAGGAGGAGAGAGGAGGTGGGGGTTGCTGTCACTTCAAAGTCTGTGCTCTGCTCAGCTGGAGTGCTTGGTTATGTAACAGTCATATTATCATAAGAGGTAGGCCAAGGCCTGCTGCGTGCCAGCCGCTCTGTGTTGGGAGCTGTCTGTTATGAATTCTGCGTCAGACTTTAGATGGAAATGTATTTTGAGTTGTTGTTGTTGTTGTAGTTTCTGCTGCTGGTGTGTATTTTTAGCTTTTGTAAGAGCACATATTATTTGTTTTACCTCCACGCTCATTAATTTGCACAGGGATGCTTGGTCCCTTTTTCTCTTTTTCCTCCCTTAGCGATGTGCTTGACCCAGTGAAAGCAAAAACTGCATTTATTTTCTGCAGTCTGAAAGTGTTCAGAGAAAGCATCAGCTTTGCATGTTTCACTCAGGACTATTTAAGCCAGACTATGCAGTGCTGGGTAGTCTGACACTCTGCTAATAGAAAGATTTCTGAAACGAGCAGGGAGACGCTGCATAGTATGTTCAGCATAGCCAGATTTTCTCTGCCTCCACGTGGGCCTCTTGGAGGGTAGCGACAATTTGTTACCCGAAATCACCGTTGGATGCACAAAACTTAATTTTACGCTTGAGTAAATTCAATGCTCAATACAAACAAGTTGTTTAAAAATTCAGTCCTGGTTATTTTTCTTCTGGACAGCACCAAAATTATTCTGCTGTGAGGGTGGAAAAAAACCAACTCTGTTAATTATCCTGACTCAACAAAGCCTAAAAGCCCAGTCGCAGGTGACGGGCATCACAGCAGTAACTGATATCAACTTTCTCTGTTAACCCAGGCTGTTTGCTCCAGGCTCTTTGCACACACTCATAAAAGCGAGTGGTTGATGCATCATTTGCTGCTGCTTCTGCACAGTCGGGCACTGTCAAGTGAACAGGTTGTGGAGGTTATAAAGATCAGTCTATAAGAAAAATGACATTAAAGCAGTGTTGCAGAAAATGATTGATATTGTAAATTTATCAAGCTACAGCTTCCCATTTATTGCACCTTCCACCCCTCTCTTGTACATTAGAGCGTTGAGACTTTGTACATTTAAAACATGAGTGCATCGGGATTGACTCGGTCTCATAGCTCAGTGGAAGTGGTGTGGAAATCACTCTAGGTTGTAGCCAGTGAAATTGTTTCCACAGATTCAATATTCGTGGTGATAAATGACCTTGAAATAGACGAAGCATTCATCTTTTTTATTAGCTGCATTTCCAGCAGGAAAACATACCAGGTAGCAGATAGGATCAAGCATTAAAAATTTTTTCCTGTGCTGCTTCCTTCAGTGATGCTGTTCAATGTATGGCTCAACAGTTTAAATTTATACAATTCTGAGCAGAGACTGTACCTCACTAAGAGTATACTGAAAATGAATTGGTATACGTTTAGTGAAATCTGGCACATCAGGAAGGTTTTAAACTGAATTGTCAACTTTCCTTTACTTTGCACCAGCTCGTAACTTCAGCAAAAGTTAAGAGAGCTGAACTCATGGCATTGAGAACTCACAACTTTGCGCTTCCATGTCCATCTTTCTGCTCAGCTTGGGCAACAGGACACCTCGTAACGCTTGTAACCCTGCTTGGCACACGAATAGTCAACGCTTTCAACCGTCGTATCTCTGTCCAACAGGCCGGTCTCTGCGTGTTTGTGTATTTCTGGTAGCGTAGATCTACCAAAGAGCTGTCACTGCTGAAATTCCCTCAGCACATGTAGCGTGTTTGTTTTGGAGCCAGACACTTTGTCTCGTGTTTACGTTTGGGTGAAAGTGAGGTCAGTGTCTGCAGCCCTGCTGGGAACCCACAGGCATCTGTTTTTGCCTCTTTTCCAGACACGCTTCTTGTACATACACACAGCCACATGCTCTGGCGGGACACCAGGTTTTTTCTTTTTTGTTGCTTGTGACCTTGCTGGGTGGGAAAGTGGGGCATGTCACCTGTCCAAAGTCTCTGCTGGCTCCACGATGTCAACTAGATAGCTTCCTGCGTCAGCTGTTTCACTTTCCGTTTGACTATTGACAGATTGGTTCTGGATGTGTTTGTGCACCAGGTTCCAGGAAGGGTTTTCAGGCCAGTGAGTTGGCAAGTTTGCAAGATGGGTTACAACTCCTGTGGAATTGCTCACTCTGTGACCCATTAATTAAAGAATGAGTGTGTAAACTATACATGTAAACCAGCATGATCAGTCCATGTACAGTGGCAATGAGTCTGGTTGACGGAAATCTTTGCAGTTTCCTGTTAGTTCTGCCTTTTTCTGTTTGGTTTTCCTCCCTCTCCAGCTGAATTTAAGGGATTTTAACACTAATCACATTGTGAATGAACCAAAACATGGTTTAGATGCTGCTAAAATGTGTAGTGCTGTGCATAACATTGGTGTGACAATTTTCAGAGCATGGCTAACAGTAGCTAGCGGCTTTATTTTAACACTGCACATAACTTGTTTGTCAGCTTCTACAAGCTTTCTTGTCCGTTGGGGACAGTCAACATCTTAAGTCTGTATCTTCCCTGTTTTTCACTGTTTGTCAACCTAACCCGACCTCTGTACCTCGGGTAACACGAGCCAGGAGGTACCAGTCATTTACATCAACTAGCCCACATTCACAAACCCCCCTCGCATCTCTACTTTTCTTTATTAATGTACTTCCAAAGCAGAGCTATATGTTTACTAAGTGTAACTAAGTTAAAAAATGGTCTGTCATCATTAGATTTAAACTAACTAGCTAATTCTCTTCTAACTAAACCTTGTAACCTCTCTTTACAGATTCCTGAAAACCAAACTTCATAATAACGTCTGGGCACAGCCACACTGATCATTTTATTTGAGTAGAAAGAATTTGGATGATCTGTTGTTTTCGGTGGGGACTCATTGTAGAGCATTTGGATCTGCGAATGGCTAATGACGTCAATGGTAATCCCCGGAAGGTGACTATGCACATTTTAGACTGGGCTGGGGGTTGGTAAATTATCACAGCCTTATTAACTTATGAGGCTGCATTCAAGTTGCAAAGACTTGGATCGTCTTATAAAGCAGGCTGAATTGGAGTGAATCAAAGGTCTGGACCGAGGCAAATTCTCTCCCCATTTCTTTTAATGTGTGAAGCGGGATGGAAAGTTGCTCAGTTAATTGCTTGTTACTTTACAAACTGCCCCACAGAGTTTGAATTGACCAACTGTGGAGAAAAACCTAGGCTCGTAGCTGTTATTACTTTCCCACCTCTTTTACTCTTGGTGTTGAATATCGTTCTCTCCCACACACGCTGCATAAAACTGCTTTTGTACTGTGGCTAAGCATCCCTCAACAGCCTCTTACCAGACTGTCCCTTGCGGCTGTCCATCATGTTAAGTGGCATTTACAGTGTCTGGGACAGTAGCTGTCAGAGGCGAGACTGGAGAAGGTGGAGGAGGCCGCGGCTGGCTCAGCAGACTTGACAGTGATCGATGTGGTCATTTTAGAGGGCTATTTCTGGACTCCTCTGTGTATTTGAGGAAACGAGTGCAAGTGTGTGCGTACGAGGGCATCGGCCAATGCTCTGTATTCTGACTGTTCATCTCAATCTGACTTTATTTATTGTCAGGCAAATGACCACAGCCAGGAAAGTAAACAACCACGTTGCTTGATTAGGTTTGGCAGGCGATGTGTTTTTGCTCAAGGCTGTTTAGTCGATAAAGTTTTTCCTCATAGCAGAGGGACCCGGAAGCAGACTTGGAATAAGATGGGAACATATAAGTGTAGAAGTGCGTGGTGGCATATGTTGCATGTTTAAAAGGTGTTCGTATGGTTTCATTCATGCAGGTTGGTGCAGATCAGATGAATGACTGGCCTGTAAGACTGATACAAAGGAAATGCACAAATTAATTAGTGATTAAACTAAATTTAAAAAGGTGGAACAGAGAAATAAGAAAACATTCAAATAAACCCAGAACCATTAGAACATGGAAAGTAAAGTAAGGCAGGTATGTCACAAAATAGAATAAGTCAAGCAGTTGAGTTCTAATTGGTCAGTATAATTAGAATAATGCAGTGCTAGATGATAAAACTGAAAAACCTAAAGGTACAGTGTGTAAAACCTGACTACTAGATTTTGGTAGATTACAGTACCCCAAATTCTATTTTCTTATCCTGCCTAGTTTTAGCTACAGCAGCTGCTCTAGGACAAACTCTGGCTGTTGTTCATCTGCACTGAGTTTACCTCAACTATACCTCAACCTCGGTATTCTTTGTTTCCACATCTATTTACTCTTGAGGAGGCTGTAAAACTTTGTGAAAGAAGTCATGAGTTAAAGAGCCAATGAACAACAATACTGGGGTGAGATGAGGATATCCTGGTCTTTTCTGCTTGCCAGTGCTGCTGTTAGTGACATTTTTGAAGTGGTTCTAACACTGTTGGACATGGAGCACTTAACTCTTAAATGATTTGAGAATGTTAATTAAACGGTTTCTCAGAGTGTGGTTTTTAGGATACACAAGGCTAATACTAGCTGGTGTGATGTTAGCTTATAACTATCTTGCAACAATATGAGGAATAAACATCAAGTTGTGGACTTTTTTATTTTTTTATTAGAACCAGTTTAAGAGATGTGGCTTGAGGTGAGAACGAAAAGGTGGAAATAAAGTAGAAGAAAGATCTAACAAAGACATGATGAAAATGTTATTTGGGCATATATAGTTTGAAAGAGCTCTTTGTGATCTTTAAATTAAAGATAACTTATAAGGCAAACGGTTTGTGGTGGCTCTCCAGTCAAATGCATAACAAGATTAGCCACGAAAAGCTTGCTAGCAGACAATATTACACACTGTTAGTGTACATTAGAGGTTATTTAATAGAAATGTTACAGTTTTGATCATTTTTAAAAACTAAAATGGAATGAAACTTAATATTGAAATGCACAAAGTAAATAAGTAATGTCTTTCAAGTATACTCCAGTCAGGTTGGGTTATGTTTGCAGGGCACCATGGAGAGGCTATTAGGAAAGAGGGGGGGAGAGAATCTGCATTCTCAGAACAGATCGCAGCACCACATGGCAACGATAAATGTAAAAGACAACCGCTCGCCTCGGGTGTACTAAACAGACTGTGCATGATATTGTCAGGCCCAAAAAGTGCAAATGGTGGTGATGAACACTGCTCTGGGACACCATAAAGTAGATTTATGACTGTAGACCGAAAGTTTTGCGGATGACAGCACAAACTTATAAATTGAAGGTCAGACTTTGTCAAATTTGCTTTCCTAACAGTTTTTATATTGTTTTTCTTGTGACTTGCTGTTTACAGGTAACAGGTATGAGTAATCATTCATTATAATTATATTTATTTGGAATACAAATTTGTTTGTTTAATTGGTAAAAACAGATGTTGATTAAAACCTGTGAAAAAGCAGGCACTGTGGATACTCCCTTGAAAATTCACCAAAATTATGTTTTTCATGAAATAAAATCACCTTAATCTCTGTTTATTTCCTTTTATTTCCACTGGTAGTTTCTGACTGGATAGTTCTGAAAAGCATCTCTAAAGTAATTAGTTTTGTTATGATGGTTAGTCCACATTTTGCAGTTTTGTCTCGTAGATGATCCTCATCTGATTGCATTTGTTATATATAATAAATGACTGCAGACCATATGAGATTGTATACATTGTCCTCAATGTGGTAGAGCAGCAATGTTTCAAGGTCTCTGTAAGAGTGAATAACAGTAAAATCTCTGGTGTGTTGAAATGGCAGCTTGGTGTTGTAAAGAGAAAATTGATCTTTTTTTGCTTGTTTTGCCTCTTTCAGAAGACCAAGTTCAGAAGTTACATTTCTCATGTTAATGTTTCGATCACTTAACTACTGCACATGTTGCAGGGTCTCTACTTCTGTGTGCCAAGCTTGGTGGTGCATCACACTGATCCTTTTTAACACTGGGAAATGTGTTATGTCAGCTAAGCTGGAAAAATGGGATTTGTTATGCTTTTGAATGGTGGATGCTCATATATTATATTATATTATATTATATTATTAAATATATTAAGCTAATCTTTCAAGTAATGCACTCAGCATATGTGCAGTATTTTTTACTCATCTGCTTCAGTCTATCAGACAAGTTGTGAGGCACTAATATGATCTGGTACATGTTTGGCAAATGGAAGCATGTAAAATGCAAACACATCCGGTGACTAAAGAAGCAGCAGTGGCTCCACCGTTATCTGCACAGCTGATGTTTTTTGAGGGGGGGCACTAGGTGTCCAATTGGCTGAGTCTGAATGTAGCCGTTCAGTACTTCCTCCTCATAATTTGTTTATGGATTATCTGGGTTTTTCCTGCAGAGAGGAAGTTTTGCCTTTTTCCCCCAAGAGGCTTGAACCAGAGCTAAAGGACAGTTGTCAGCATTGGAGTTTGAGTTAGTCAAGCATGAGCATCTTTCTTCTCAAATGATCAGAACCAAAAACAAGGTGTTAAAATGCAGAAAAACAGATAAAATAAAAACCTTTTTAAGCCGGGTTCATTTACTCAAATTTAACTATTATGTAAATGACCAGAATTACAAATACCAAAGCATCATTTAAAGTAGCCCAGCCCTTCATTGTCTTCATGAACATTTTTTTGTGCAGTCACGTAAAAACAAATGCACTTGTGGTAGCATGTTATCACAGATTTGGTGCATTTATTCCTTCCCAAAGCCCATCTAAGCTAGGATAAATGTGATTATACAACGGTAACGGACTTATTAGGGTTTTTGTTTTTTTTGCAACAGACAAAGTTCAGTTGCTTTGAATAACGGACCAGTTACTGACTCATTCACTTACTTTATCAACCTTCTCTGGCTATTAATACTCCCCCCCCCCCCCCCCCCCCCCCAAAAAAAACAAAAAAAACAACTACTCTTGTATGTCTGACAGCCGTGGGGAAAACGATAAACACACCCTCTCTCCGGAGAGCTGTTGTACGAGGCCAGCAGCACGTTGCCTTGTTGACAAAATGCCTGCCAGTGGCTTGGTGCCCGGCTCTGGGCCAAAGGCTCTGCAGCTCCGACTCTTCAGACAAACAGCCCGCCAACAAACCAGTTAGTCAGTCCTGCAGCCTATCTGCCTGCCTTCCTGCTTTCCGCCTTATTCCCTCAGCAAGCTTGCAATCTTGGCAGCAGTAGGCTTCCATCTCTTATTTACCTGCCATGAGGCAAAAAATGTTGTTAGCCTCCATTTCTGCTCTCAAGATAATGATTGGATCGTTTAGCTAAAACTTGTACTTCTAGAGCCAAATTGTTATTTCTTGTTTTTATTAGGATCCAAACTACATATGTGTTTTATATGTTTGAATTTTTGTTTTTGGTTAAATTTAGTTTGAATTAGTTTCCAGTGTGAGTTTCATTGTTTATTTTCATTTTAATTTGTGCAGAGCGTATTTCTCTAAGTCCATATTACAATAAAGGCTTGTAGTAGCAGTCAAGTTTGAAAAAACAAAAGCACCAAAACAAATCCTTTGTGAGGAGTTGTCTTCAGTTCTTTTCACATAATGTTTGGCTAGTGATTTAAAGACACACAGGTAATAATAATCATTTAAACTTATTTGGTGACCTGTTTTTTCCTGATGCATTTCACTTCACTACTAACTGTTGCCAATGTTTTTAAACTGGCTTGCATTTTGAATGTATGTAAAACATATTCATCACTGAATAAGCTGTACTCATTCAGTGGAGCTGACATCAAACTAAAAATAAACAGGAAATGTCTTTAGTCTTTGATCAACTTTTCCAACAAAGTAAGCATGAGCAGGCACTGATGGTTATGTTGATACTGAGCTGTGTACAAGACTGACAGTTAGCTGTGTTCAAGAAGTGTTTGTTTTGTCATTTTTGGAGCTTGTGCATGTCTGGTTTCCTCCTGGAACTCAGTTTGCAGGGTTACAAGTTCTTTACAGTCACCCCAGCTTTCAGCTTTTCTAGATATCGCCTGATAGAAGTGCGTTTTAGAATTAAACCAGTTCATTTGGATGTTGGTCGAACTTTAACTTGTCAGTTCCCAAGTACAAAGACTGTGCCAGTAGCTGGGGTTGGCTTACTCTCGTGCATAACCTGCTAGCCCAAACCATACCACACTGAGAATTTCCAGTAATGCCTGCATGCAAGAGAATATTACTGCAGTTGTCCAAATTCATGTGTATTTTTAATGTGGTCTTGGGGTGTCTTAATTACAGAAAAAAATTGCAATTATTTTGGTCTGGATACTTTTATTTAAGCAGATTTCCTTGGCTTTACTTTCCCCTCCATTTGAATCATAAGGGTGAATTCAAATTAACAGAATCTCCAAGTCTGGAAAGTTTGTTTTGGACTTGGGTCAAAAGTAAAGGACGTGTTTAAAGGGAAAACAAGACAATTATTGCAAGTGTTATGGCACAGTGATAGTTTTGATTATCTTGTTTTTGCTATTCCCATGAAGACTAAATGTAATTTCAATTAAAATTTGATTGCACAGCTCTGTGTGTAAAGGATATCACATTTTATTTTAAGTAATACACGCACTGGTCGCAAGTTTGTTGTTCAATATTTTTCGTGCTTAGCTTTGAATGATGTATACAAATAAGTATTTAAGAGTATTTATGGAGGGATCTGTTGGTTAAAATATGCTTGAATGAGATGATCGACTGAAGTTGTTTCCCTTGTATTTGACAATCCCTGGACAAGCAAGGTCAGGTTATAATTATGCATATGAGAGTATTACGTGACCATACTATCGCTTGACCCATACCAATGTTGATATTTTTAAAATGTAAATAGTCTAATTTCTATGAACAACTTCTGCATCTAAATTCTGTAGGCATTAGATGAGATGTTTAGTTCTTTCCATTTGAGTCTGGTACTGGCCATCACATTAGGAGTTTGCAAACAGAAGCAGAAATTCTTGCCTGAATATCTGCTGGCTATATCAGAATTTTTAAAGTTAGGTTAAGTATCACAGAAGCTGAAGTCTGATTAGACGCAATCCACTGGGTATGGATTTCTATTCTATAGTTAATTTAATACTGTGTGTTTGCCTAGCAAGGTACAAGCAAATTAACTCGTTGCCAAATCTGGCACAAAGCATTCTTTCTGCTGACGTCATGAGTTTTGTTTTTGTTTTTTAAATTAACCTAATATTTTATTTTATCATCGTCAAAGCATTCTAAGAATGAAATTTTACAGTTAAAACAAAAACAAAACTTTAAAATGTCCTTAAACCTAACTCGACATGTCTGTCCTTCAGCTCGGCGATCATATCGGTTGATAGTTGTTTTTGACAATGTTTACAAAGCATCAGCATTGATATTCTGTCTCTTGCCTTCATATCAGCCTGCTGATTTCAAGAAAAGTACTTTGCTATGTTTTGTTTTGAAGAGGACATCATCCTCACCTCGTCTCCGTGTTTCTTTTAGGAACACCATCTCCAGCGGGCCATCTCGGCACAGCAGGTCTATGGCGAGAAGCGGGACAACATGGTCATCCCAGTACCGGAGGCGGAGAGCAACATCACCTATTACGATTCCCTCTACCCTGGAGACTTCAAGATGCCAAAGCAGCTAATTCACATACAGCGTAAGTGGGCTTCTCTAATGGAAAGTTTGTGATGCAGAAAGCAGAGAAAATGAGTGTGATGTAGCAGATTAGGGGCCCCAGTTGTTTTCATTAGCCTATAATGGCGTTCCCTTCATTTATTTCAAATGTGTTAAATGACACGTGGGGGCTTGCTGAGCAAAGATTATACGCTGCAATGAGTTGAACACTTCACATCAGTGTTACTTGCTTTTCTAATTTGAAAATTGTCACTCATGTTATTAGATTTACTTTCCCCTCAGCTCTGTAGCCCTAGAGTTTTTCCAAGAAGCAAGGGGGGAAAGGTGACCTGAACTGACATTTAAATATATCCTGTATTGAAAGCAAGCCACTTAATAAAGTAGAAAGTTGGCTGCTACTTAGAGTGTAAAATCCCAGCCAGTTTAGGTGATTGAGATCTTTTATCATTTTTATTGGCATTAAGCTTTGTTAACTTGAAGTTGTCATGTTTTTCTATATAACTCGAGATTGCCTGTTCCAGTAGTGAAATTGGAGGAAATTATGTTGCTACATGGCTTCGTTTAGTAACCATGGCTGCGTCACAAGTGGTTTGCTGTGATTGTTTCTCAAAAGAAAAGCAATTTGCTGTACCTGAAACATACAATGTTATCAAATGACATGTTTTGTCTAGTTAGAGAAAACCTTGAAATTAGTCTGAGGCTTGGATGGGTTGAAACAAGTAGAAAACCCAGTTTGCATCAGTCTTAGTCTTGAAAGTTTAGTGTTTATACAAAAGTATCTAAAATTCTACAAAAGCAGGCCTGCCATTTTCCATGCATATAAAAACCTTTTATATATTTAAGTCAGTGGTGTGAAAAGATGCTGAATGTTAAAAATGTTCAAATTAATGGCCCTGGCTGGTGAAAGTGAATTTGCCTTTTTACTCTTCAATAACCATCTAGCCCATCTATTGTGCTTAATTGGCATCTCAAGATGAAAGTGAATTGGTGTAATTAAATCTGAAGTGAGGGTTTCATTTTAAAGCTGAAACTGCAAATACTTTGATCTACACATTTTGTTCTGCAGGTATAAGTTCAGTTAGCATAGATGTTTTAATTTGATTTTGGCGGATGCGCCTGCATAAATGCTGCTGGCTGTGAGGTCTCAGGCAAAATAAATGTGGTTATTTGAACGTCTGAGATGAGACTCCTTGGCTTTAAACAAACTACAAGAATGCAAAAAATTCGCTTCAGATTCTGTTGTTAATGAACTCAAAATGACTTTTTTTGTATTCATTTTCTTTGTGAAGCTGTGGTGCATTTGTGGCCCTCCTGAGAGCCCAGAATTAGATCAGTAAGATCAAGCTAGGGTGTCAACTAGGGCTGCCACGATTTGTCGACTAGTCACGATTACGTCGACTATCAAAATCGTCGACGACTGATTTAATAGTCGACGCGTCGTTTGAAACTTTGTACGATCACAAAAGACGCAGGAATAAGTGGCAGGATTTAAGAGTGTAATAACGGACTGAAACAGAAGATGGCAGCATTGCATGTACAAGGATGTCAGCTACCGTTAAACCCCGAAGAAGAAGAAGAAGAAGAAGCAGCTGTGTCCCAGAATTCATAGCGCGGCCCAGCGCAGTTTCCAACAATGGCGGCAGCTAGTTAGTGTGAATGTTACTCTTATTATTCTTTCTGGGTCACAAAATAAACGTTTAACATATTTTCAGGCGAGAATGTAGCTGTGTAAACCTCAAATATCTGCTCAGTTTATCAGGACACCACATATTTTCAAAAGCGCTCCGACGTTTTCGGAGACGTCTGTTACCCACTAGCTCGTTAGCGAGCCGGGGGCTAGGCTCACTAGCGCCGTGAGAACACCGGACTCCCCGCAAATCGTTTTCAAACCCACCGCTGTCTTTCGCTACTCAGGTTAAATATATATGAGTCACTTAGATAACTTAAAATGTTATTGTTTGGCTTTTTTTTTTTTTAGTATTTTATTTGTTCCTGAGTAAATCAGTTTGTCTGAGATTAAAGTTATAGTTTTTACACAGCTGAATAAACGTCAAGCAGACAGCTGATTATCAGAAGTGTGAGATGCTCCAGAATTTACTCCAGTGTCCTGTTATATTTTAGATAGCAAGGAGTTTATTAAACTTCACCGAAACAATCTGCAAATTTCATTAAAATTTAATAAACTATCATCTTGTCTTTATTTTTAGTTAGCACAGACCTTAAACACTTAAAGCTGTAAGCTAATGATAGTTATATAAGAGCAGATGCTGCTGGTGCAATAAGCTGTAGTTTTATGTCTAATGGATGATGATCTGATTAGTCGACTAATCGCAAAAATAATCGGTGACTAGTCGACTATCAAAATAATCGTTTGTGGCAGCCCTAGTGTCAACCATGTGGCTTAGCCTGCTAAAGGATTCAGTCCAGACCACTTCAAGGCTTACCAGTAACATCAATAATCGTTTTTCCAGTAACATCCCTGGTAAGATGATGTTTGAATTGCTACATACTTACCTGGGAAGTTACTTTTCGTGTGTGTGTGTCTGTCTGGTGACTCAAACAGGCTAACAATAAACAGACTTCCATGTTTCAATGCAGCTAGCCAAACAAGGAAGAACCACTTTCTGCTGTTCTGTAATGGCACAAGATTGTGCTTAACATGTTTAAAAACCTTTAAGCATTTCTTAAAAGCTTTACAGACAATGTTAAATCAGTGTCTGTTTTTAGGAGCAGGGATCCATGGTGTAACTTAGACTTTATACATGCAGTGTTTCATGTCCACTTTAAGTGGTACACGGGTATCTTTCTGCTTTGGCTCTCAATTGGTCAGGGCGTTGCTTCGATGCAGGTTTTTGAAGCAGTTTTATGGCCGCCTCGGATTAAAAATGGTTTACTGTCATAAACGCACATTTTGGACAAAAGCAATGTTTATGGTTACTTAAGGTCATTGGTTGATGCCTGCATCCTGTACATCAGGGCGGTTCAGATGTCACATGGCTTTAGGGTTGCATCCTCGTAGTGCTTTCTGAATGGAAACTGCTTCGGTGATACTGATGTTTAAATGGCATATAACAGATTGGCCTAAAAATTTGAGGTGGGAAAAGGGAGCAGTAGGCGTAACGCACTGTGTCAACACTCTACAACAAACACCCAGATAATCTTTACTGTTCATTGGTTCCACTCGGTCTCCAGACAGCCCTTCCTTCCAGTTGTCTGAAATGGCAAATCTGGTGTAATTAAGCCTGATAATCATCCAGTGCATCCCCAGCCTTCATGTCCAACAGCTGCTGAACACTCATTTATTCTCGTTAACGCTTTAATTTTGGATTATATATTTTATGCAGCAGGTGTTTTGTTGCTGCTTGGGCCATAATAATAATTGGTTATATTCCCCTGTACAAAACTCTTTTTTTTCAGCATTAGAATAAACAGTAAGAATTGTTTGGAATCCAAACAGATGCTGAACCAAATGAGTGGAATGAGTCCATGTTACCTGCATCTTGTCTGTATGTTTTAGTGAGACCAAAGCAAGCTTGTGTGAACTTGTCCAGAAACAATCTAAATGCTTTGTATCGTTCCTTGTAGTTAAATAAAAATAAACGTATTTATTTATTTGTTGCCTCCCTCATGCAGCTTTCAGCTTGGACACAGAGCAGCCGGATTACGACCTGGACTCAGATGATGAGGCCTTTGTCAACAAGCTGAAAAAGAAGATGGAGATCAGCTACCTGCAGTTTGAGGAAATGATTGACCGGCTGGAGAAAGGCAGTGGACAGCAGGTTAGAAGTGTAAAAAATGTTTTGCAGACAAATTCATCAGGTTTGTTCCAAAGTGAGATTCACCGATTAAAGAACTTTTTAAGACTGCATTAGTTACTAACACTGACTTGAAGCCACTGATGGCAGGCAGTGTCAGATTTGTCACCCTCACTGCTCTCTAACGTGATTGTATTTATCTCCTTTGTTGCCCTCGCAGGCTGTGAGTCTTCCTGAGGCCAAACTGCTGCTGAAAGAGGATGATGAGCTCATTAAAGAGGTCTTTGACTACTGGAGCCGCAAGAGGAAAAACAGCAAAGCCAACTCCCTCATCCCCACCGTCAAGCAGGAGAAACGGGACGGCTCAAGCACCAGTGACCCTTACGTGGCCTTCCGACGACGCACTGAGAAGATGCAAACTAGGAAGGTTGGTGCTCTCAATTACTGTTGCTAATTTTTAGTTCTGCATTTCTGCAGTCCTATACAATCAGTGTTGCTTTTGGGGATTGTTTTTATTTCTTATCCCTGTTTATTGTAAATTTTGCTTCACATCTTAGAACCGTAAAAACGACGAGGCCTCGTACGAGAAGATGCTGAAGCTTCGCAGAGATCTCAGCCGAGCCGTCACAATCCTGGAAATGATCAAGAGGAGGGAGAAGAGCAAGCGAGAGCTACTGCACCTCACACTGGAGATTTTTGAGAAGAGGTAAGCCAGTCTCGAAGTTGCACCCACAGGACGTTGCTACATAAGTTAAAGCACCTTGATAGCAGATTCTTATTCACTTGTTACTACTTTTTTTTTTTTTTTTTTTTTTTTTGTGGACTTGTGCCAAATTAAACGACTTTGAAATGCCTCACCTTTAGATTTATGGAGTTATCCTCTCCTTTTCATCCAGAAATGTCATGTCAGACTTTGGTGGTGAGGTTATGGCAGAAGTTCTGGCTGAAAGGGCACTGGTGAGACCACAAATCATCCCCCTGGTCCCACTCACCAACCAGTACCGACACCAGGACCATATGGACCTCAAGGACTACAAGTCCAAGGTGAGCCCGTAGGAAAAAATTTGTCTTACAAAAAAGACAAAGGGGGAAAAAAAACATCTGATGAATTAGTTAAAGTTGCTTATATCCAGAATTGAAGGGTCAGTGGCATTGTTGCAAGTCGTGTTTTTAAACCACTGACCTGCTTAAAATGCAACCAAGAAGGAAAATGAAAATGGTGGTATGAAAAGTTAATATAATGAGTCTTTTAAGAGGAACACTGCGCAAGATAAAAGGCTGCCCTTGGGCTGCGGTCTCTAAAGGTGTACTTTAAAGTGCCTCTGCAGTGTCATTAAGTTTGGCCGCTCTCCCTCTTGTAGCCTGAGAAGACAGAAGTTCCCCGGCAGAAAAGGAAGTATGAGAAGAAGCCGAAGGTGCTGCCACCATCATCAGGCACACCCCACCATACAGGTCCGGTTGTCTTCAACGCCAAGGACCTAAACCAGTACGACTTCCCCAGCTCGGATGATGAGCCCTTTTCCCAGGTACCTGCACGCTTAAGCAAATGCGTTCATTCATGTAAAGCCAAGCATGTTACGCAGATCAAGCTTGGGACTTTTTCCTCAGAGGAATTCTTTACACAACATTTTTTTTCCCTGTAGTTTGACTTTTTGCATGGTGCCACTGGGTTATTTCCAGTTTGCATGGTTTTGAAATAGTATTATTATTATTTTTTTTTTTTTTTTACAAAGTGGCAGCAGCTGTTATGCTGCGATAAGGTTCATTAGCTACAAAGCCAAAAGAACAGGTAAGGTTTTTACACAGCAGGAAGAATTGGGGGGGGGGCACCTGTCTGTATTAAGCTTTTATTTTCTTTTTTTTCTTTTTTTTCTTTTTCTTCCTCTACCTGAAAACTGATCAGATACCAGAAAATGTTTTTCTGGCTGCATATTGTTTGGTGCTTAATAGAAAAAATCGATAGGGAGTTGTGTAGGTACAGAACCCAAAGGATGCTAAAGAGGGCTATGATTTAAATCAAAGATTTATATACTTGAAAATTATTTTTAGGATCTAAACTCAAAACTGAAAGATTTGAATCACTGCCAGGCAATTGCTTCACTGTAGAACCTGCAGGGTCACTGGGGGCTGGAGCCTATTGCTGCTGTCATAGGCACAGCCAGACTCATTTTATAATCATTGAAAGGGGAGGAAAAAATATCAGGGTAAACCTGCATAAAAGCTGTTTCAGTACTCAGTTCAGCTTGAGTGAATCTGGGCTTTAATTTAAAAAACAGAAGTCCTTAGGGAATAAAACTCGAAAGGATTCTCATTGGCTGCCTGCAGTTCCCTCTGTTTCCAGATCAGTGTCTCTCACCTGGTCCATTTTGGGTAGTGTGTGACAGTTTGCAGCCAGTTTTGTCTTTTTGCTTGCCCTTTGGCTACTGTGTAGGCCTCCTGAGGGAGTGGAGGTGTGCTGCCGCCTGGGCCCTCATCATACACGTCTGCACTCGCAGACATGCTGTGACAGAGAAAGTCAAACTCCAAGTCGGTTCCTTGCTTTGTACTAGATGACCTCGTTCTCCTCCACCTTTATTTTTTCCATTTGTTTTTCATTTTAAAGTTTGAGGAAGTACTCTGTGAAAAGATGTTACATTTTGCCCCAATCTATTGAGTTTGGGGCAAAATGAGACTACAGAAATAATCCTCCACTCTCAGAAAATTGATTTGTTTTTTTGTTTTGTTTTGGGGTTTTTTTGAATAGTGTAAAAAGACATCTGTCTTCTGTTGCTTAATTATGAAGTACAACACATACTGGAAACTGTTCCCTCTTGTCTGTGCAGCCACTTGGCTGTGCACTACGGCCTCTTCTTGTCTCCACTACCGCTGCTAAACTCTGCCCTTTGTATTCAACAATCTTCTCAAAATTGCCAAACCATGTTTTATTTAAAAAAAAAAAAAAAATAATAATAATTAACAAAGGCTTCTGGCTTCAGTACTATAACTTCTGCTCTTCAGCTGACCTTACGCTGACCTCTGACATCTCTCATCCACAGCTGCACTCAGGCTCATCAGAAGCAGAGGAGGAGAACGACCCAGATGGTGCCTATGCCTTTCGCAGGAAGGCAGGCTGCCAGTACTATGCTGTAAGGAACATTACCTTTTGTTCCTTAGAATACCTTAGTTGTCTGTAAGGAATAATGAAAATTAGTATTACATGTTTAAGGAAACCCTTACTATGTTGTAAACATAACTTGAACAATGCTATCCAGTACTGAAGTCAATACATTGGGGCATGTAGTTCATTGATGAGATTGCAGATTGATTCTAAACTGCACAGGTCAGATGTATTGAACCCAGAGACCTGCAAGAATGAGTGGAAAAGGTGAACTTAAGTGTCCTGTCTGTCTTTGTAGGCTCGTCAAGATCGGGTGGGTAGCTGGCCGTGGTGTGGACAATGGGAGGGTGGTTTGGCAGAAGCTCGCTTTCGCTACAGTCTCACCACAGTCACCATGCCACGACGATGCCTGGGCATGGCTCGACGGCGCGTGGGACGAGGCGGCAGGTGAGTTCACTTACTGCAAAGTGCTGGCATTTGAATCCAGCTTTACATTCTGTGCTCGTCTGTCTCATCTGTGTAGATATCTACAAAGCAAAATCAGCTAAACTTATCACTTTTAGTTGTTAAACCCTTTTCTCCCTCTTTTTCTCTCAGGGTGTTGCTGGACAGAGCATACACAGACTTTGACAACATTTTCCATGGACTGGATCCAGACATGCTTGACCTGCCTGTTCCTCAATCTCCTCCTCCTCCTTCTCCTACTCCTGCAACTACTTCACGCGCACCGGCCACCGACAAGTTTGCCAGTACCTCAGAAACAAATACCTCGGAAAGAAGTTCCTCCTTCAGTTCCTCTCTTTCCCCATCCTCCCCCACTTCCACGGACCTCAGTCAGATACTGTTGAATATAAAGTCGTGCCGATGGAGGCACTTTAGACCACGGACACTACCACTACATGAGCTGGACAATGCCCACCCTCTATTCAGGAGGCTGAGCCGAAGCCTGAAGCGCCCACTCTCGGCCTCCACCACCGGAGGGCAACCCTTTGGCTCCCAACGTCCAGGGAGGGTTGTCCCTGCACCCACACCCGTTGCTGGTAGGTGGCTTATCTGACTGTAGACAGACACTGTTGTGTTCTCTTTGGGCTGTGTTGGTTTCATAACTTATACCCATGGAGACGGTAAGATACCAGCTAGTTAGTGTTAGATATTGTTAGCTATATAGTGGTTTGTTTGTAATTAGCAGTTTTTCATCAGGCAGTATAAAGATGGCTCTCGGTCTGGAAAGTAAAGCAAAGGTGACATGTCCTTTTAATCCCTCTGTGGTTTCAAGAATTCCACTTGTATAAAACTCTCAGCTGCTCGAGCTCAGGATGCAATTTTTCTCCCATATTTTTATTTATTGTGGCGGGTTTTGCTGTCAGGGCTGGGCTAGGTATATGTCAGGGCGAAAAGGAAGCAAAGCCAGACTTAATAAGGTCTGCACAAACTAAATGGTAGTCCTCAGTAGTTTTGGCATGTCAGTGCTTGAACTAGCTCTCATCCTATTGCATTTTCAGGATAGCATGGTCCTCAAGTTGAGAGCGGAACAAAGACTGTCTTCCAATTTGCAATCCAAAGCAATGGAGTTGGGAGTAGGCCAGCAGGAAGGTTCTCGTTACTAATGACTAAACATTTAAAGTAAGAGCACTTTCAGTGGTATGACAGTCATGGATGCCGTTCGCTTGGAGAGTTTGAAAAAGTAACGGTGACAAAGTGAGTCGCCAGCTGGCTTGTTCAGGACACATGTCCAAGTGTGGTTGATTTTTAATCGAATGTTTGCAGCTTTTAATTTCCTAGATTTTCATCAGAATTCCTTGTTTTGTGGCTGTGCTAAAATAGCAAGAATTTCTATATATTTTATTTTTTTGTTTATTTAGAACAGCTGTTGCTCTGGGGGTAACACTGTATGAATACAATCTACCTTTCATTCCTTAAGGTGTCAGTTAAAGCAGGATTTCATAAATGAATTCATGACATGCATGGATTTGACGAAGAGACGAAATGCCACAGGTCCCCGGTGGTTTTACTGTGAGGGCAGTCAGGCGGCGGGTGTCTTAATATTGCTGCAACTTGTTTTGATGTGCATGAAAAAACAAGCTGCTTATTGATTTTTCCAGAAAAGGTTCAGTGAGAATCTGAAAGACTGATATAATTAACATGGATCTTTCAAGAAACTCTACTAATATGTATTGTGTATGAGCAAATGTGACAGCTGCACTTGTTGTTTAAGTAGTTGATTTTTGATTAAATTACACGGTGTTGGAGTTCAAGAAATAAAAATGACACGTGCTCCAGATGGAGGTAATGCCACAGGACGAGCTGTGACTTGGAGATGTACGCAGATTGTGGATCTTATGAAACTGAGAAGTGAAAAGCACACAGGGAATGGATACATCAATAATGCACTGATGCACATAATGCCTTTAAAACATGAGATGAGAACTTTTCAGTTCAAACACTAATGAAGAAGAACTTATGGCCATGTTATCTACAGCTAAAAAACTTTGATTCAAATACTAGGGTGGATGAAATATCCACAAAAACATGTTCAGGTTTTCTTTGGCTCTACAACACCTAAAATGTCAGATATGACTGGTTTCATGAAGGAGTTTGACATTGACTCAGGCTTTCTATTTCAGAAACTGCACGTTTGCTTAGAGGCATATTTTACTCTTCACCTTAAAACGGAATGATTTCCCCTGGTGTATTTAATTTGCAATGCCAATCCTATTGATGCCATTAATATCTAACTTAATCAGTTTAAATCTATTAATCAGCTGTCCTGTAGCCGTAGATATGGATATCACTTCAGATTAAATACTGACTTGAGTTTTGCCACTAATAACATCCTATAAATAGACTAATTTGATCCAATGCAAATGGGCTTGGCAGCTAATTAGGACCAAGTATGAAAACGCATTCATGCATTTATTGGGTGCACATTTTATGCTGTTGTGCCTGGCAGGGCTTTATTTGCTGGCGTTCATGACATATGGCTCAACTGATACTTTTGTTTCTGTAGGGATTTAGCCTGGTTGAGACAGCCACCTGTGACATTAAGAACTCCGTCTCTAAACTTGTTAACTGTATAATCTTGCTTTGTAGTAAACCTCAGTTTTCAGGCAGGAAATCTGAGAATATATTTTCTGGAGTACCCTAAGTTTACCTGAATATGGCCAAAGCGATTTCTTTTCCTACCACATATACTCAAAACTGAAAGAATCAAAGCTGGAATGTTTTATTGTAGTACAAAAGCCACCTGGAGAGTAAATGGATGGTACTCATTACCAAACATTGGTCTGACCTTTCATTAGAATGCATTGCATCACTAAAAACTCACTGGTGCCCAAAAAGTGTTAAAAATAATTCAGGAAACCATGTAGTGGTTTTGCTTTGTTCATAGTGAATTGGTTTCTGGTTCGGTCATTCATTTATTCATGAGCACAGTTTGCAGTAAGGTCTGCAGCATAACAGTAAAATCCAAGACTGAAGATGCTCCTTCGTGACTGAAGTCTTTGGCCTTTGTTGTACTCACTGTTGTTTGCTTCCCTGCTGACTTATCAAACGAGGCATATTGAGTGGGTGTGAGTTGACAGAGTTGTTGTCTGTGTGTTGCTGTTTGATTCAGACTGTTGGAGCAGCTTACTTTTCTT
Source organism: Rhamphochromis sp. 'chilingali' (assembly GCF_963969265.1). Lineage (NCBI taxonomy): Eukaryota > Metazoa > Chordata > Actinopteri > Cichliformes > Cichlidae > Rhamphochromis > Rhamphochromis sp. 'chilingali'. The sequence goes on along the minus strand of NC_137943.1, from coordinate 29,317,698 downwards.
TCCCAAATATGGTTTTTATTCATCCAAAAGCAGTTGAAAACAAATATTTGACCAACTTTCTATCTTCCCAAGAAGATAGAAAGTTGGTCAAATATTTGTTTTCAACTTTCTATCTTCTTGGGAAGATAGAAAGTTGGTGGCAATACATTAGGCACAATGTGTCATGGCCAGTGTATCTGAAAGGCTCCGTATGCATCATGTGGTGGGTATCTTGACCTGGGTTTAAGGTTTAATGCCAACCTGCCACCACTTAGCTCAAATATTCTTTGTGTCAAAAGATCTGTCTGTTTTATGATTGGGAATTTGTAACACTGTTTTTGTTTCTCTCAGCTTTCACAGTTGAACAGTACCAGCAGCATCAGGAGCAGCTGTCCCTGATGCACAAACAGCAGCTGGAGCAAGTCCAGCAACAGCAAGCCAACAGCGCCACCACTGCCAACAGCACACAGGTCAGCGTGCAGATCAACTGTACAGCAGCAGACAGTGATCTGAATTTATATATTTATATAATATATACTTTTTGATTGATCCCCCCCGTAATCTTCAAATCATGTAAACTTGTTACTCTTGGTCTCCTAGCAGACCCTGGCAAATACATTGGACCAGGCCAGTGCTCAGTTTGCCGCCTCGGCCCTCGTGACCGCCGACCAACTGCTGGCTCTGAAAACCAAGGAGGAGCTAGGACCAGGAGTCAATGGCGTCCTCTCCCCCTCAGGTATAACGGCTTCCCACACAACCACTGGTTTGACCAATAGCCTCTTAGCTTTGAAGGCTCATGTTGTAATCACTATTGTCGAATTTAACAAAGGTATATTGGTATTGATGATCCCAAAATTGTTTACTTATTGATTCTAATTCTAGTTATATGTTGAAATTAAAACCAAATTGATTAATTTTTTTCATTTATTTTACAACAGCACTATTAAAATGAAAAGTCCACTTTACCAAATTGTTAAAGTACAGTGACAGTGAAGTCAAGACAAAGCAAACAAAGGGACAAAAGTAATCCTAGTACTAACGCCCTCAATACTCATCAACACAAAAGAGCAGATGGCAGCACAATGAAAGTTCAACAAAACCTGCACCAGCAGCACCCCAACGACTGATGCCGCTTCACGGAGGAGTGTTTGCTAGATAACCAAGAAAAGTGACAAAAGGGAATTTAGATTTTCATTAATCTGGAGATGGAAGCGGGGCACCAAGGTGTCCTTCACAGATCAAACTCCTGCAACCTGAAGTCTGATAATCAGTGACTTTTTCTTTGAATATTGATTTGGTGAAAAGGGGAAAAAAAACCCTCCTGCTTGTACATTTTCTTCTGCCACGCAGCAGATTAAAAACTTTTCCTTGTCAAAGTTTTTTAAATTAAAGTTTCTGTTAAGTTAGGCTTTGAAACCTGTGTGCACATCTACAGTACCTCATTTTTTAAGGATTATGATTCACACTTTGAAGGGAGGGAAAAAGCTGCTTTGAAACTTTGTGTACTCAACTTCAAATTGCTGTGCAAATTCAGTGCTTCAAATTCAGAACAGGAGCAGGTTTAAAAAAAAAAATTAAAAAAAATCAGGTGATAATTAAAACTTCTTCTCCAAATCCTGTTTATTCCAACACCACCCCCATCCCACTCCACCCACTTCAGGTGTCTACAAGGGCTTGCACCTCTCGAGCACAGCGTCCCCGTCCCCTGCCACCCCGGCTCCTCCCACTGCTACAACGACACCTGCTTCGCTCCACCCCTGTACCACCACCACCAGCTCCACATCTGCTACCAGTAACAACAATGGCACCACTCACCCTGCCAACACAACTACCACTAACACCACCACTCAGGTCCTGCTGGGAAATAACAACAACAACCTACGGCTGAGTGTTCCCGCCACCAAGCGCATCCCCACATCCCGGACACTGAGCACCACCATGTCTACATCCGCCTTAAAGCTCGCCCACGCAGCAGCCGCCAACTGTCAGAAACCCAAGGTCACTACAGCCTCGGCCTCGCCGCTGGACATAGTGCCCAGGTAAGGAAAACTGAAAACACTCGAGGGGTGAAGTGATGTTCCAAACAGAAGGCCGTACCTAGCTGAATAGCACACAGGAAAACGTCAACATTAATCCTTTTAATTTATTACCTTTTACTCAAAGCAGCCATGTCCAACATGGAACACTCTTGAATGTGTATGTTATGAACCTACTGAGTTACCAGCAGAGTTGGCAGCTCTCAAAGTTTACATGTTCTTGTGAGCTCAGTTTGTAGTTTAGCTGTCCAGCTTTCACATTGTCTAGTCATTCTGCTCTGTGACAAACGGTTTGTCTGCTTGAGATATATTCCAGGGATGACATGTTAGACCAAAAAAGAAGAGACTTTACTTTTGTATATGAAGCATAGGACTGCTTGCTAAAAGGTTTGCTACCTGTGCCATCTTTTCATGTGTCTGATGAAAATCTGTCCAAAACCAATGTGAGAGCAGCTGTGCAAGATGTTGTCACAAAATTTATGGATGTGCGTAGTTAAGATAAAAAAACATAGTCATAAACATCTCAGTACGCATCCAATCTGAGCTCAGGACATTACTTCCCTGTCAATGTTTACCTTATAGATCCAACCTGAAAATGTCTTTGGCGGCACCTGTCACCTACATCTTACTCAAGAATAACGTGTCTAATCGCTATAAAACACTTACTTCTGGGCTTTTATTTAGAAATGTAGCACATTTAGATTTTATCTGTTGTTTTTTATAGTTTGTAGAAACATGAGTAAAGATATTGTTTGGCCTTAAATCAGGCCTGTTGTGCTTAATTTTAAGACAACTGAAGTAACAGGTTTATGCTAGCCTGTCTGTGCTAACAGTTTCCATTTTTGCCCTCAGGGAGAATCATGAACAAGACAAGCCAGCACTGAACAGTCTAACGGACAACACAGTGGCCATGGAGGTTACGTAGCCTCTCATACACCGCTCTGAGGAAACGTGACTCCATTGTTTTCTTTTTTTTGTTTTTGTGTTTTTTGGTTTTTTTTAAGGTGCTATGCATCATTCGTTAGTCATGAATGCAAGTGGTGGCGGACTGAGCACGGCAAGGCTGGGTTTCCATAGCAACAGTTTGGGACTTAATTGCAATGCTCGTCTCGTACAATTCCCCCCCATTTGTTACTGTTAATAGGAGATCTCTGTAAATTCTTAATATGGCAATTATATGTACAGTACTGCATATTTGTAATACCCCTCTCCCCACCCTTCTTGTATATAACATTACTTGAATACAGAATTGTTCATTTGTGATGTTTTGCACTCGATATTAAAAAAAAATTCAAAATTAAAATTAAAAAGAGAAAACGACAAACTGCAACTGGTGCGAGTATGGGGTGTGAAAGTTATACCACAGAAAAATGTATGTCATCACATGCATGGTGCGGAACCTGCTGTTTGATCTATTTATTGTGCCGTGTTTACAGAGGTTTTCCCCCCCACATTCATTAAATTTTTTTTTTTTTTTAAATACACTGTATCCTTCATCAGTTCCCTGTGCTGTAGTAAGTGTTTAGGTAGATTTATACAAAAAAGAAGTCCCCACTATTTTTTTTTTTTTTTTTCTCCTTCCTTTTTGGATGTTGTGAACATGGCCGGGGGCTCACCCGTTTTTGTTGGGTGTTCCCATGTGTCTGTTTAAATCCACGCAGACGTGTGTTTGTTAAAGATTCAGGCGCAGGGCAGTAGATGTGTATTTAGCCCTTTTCAGACGTGATGTGAAGCATTCGGCTCAATCAGTCTCTTAAATTGACGGCACTGTCGTTCAGAATTCACTCACACACATCCGGGGGGGCTGCTGTGGTTGCCACGCGTACCAAGAACTTATTACATTTGTGGTGATTAGTATTGTGTGAGGTGCAGCCAGCGCTTCTGAATGTTTCTTTGACCAAGATCTGTGGGTGCTGCTGACTGTGCTGTACCCACCTGCCCCTTGCACACAAGCCGAGGGCTTTTCTGAATCAGGAGCAGCTAAAATACATCATAGATAAATGTTTTAGTCTAGTTTCAAATCTAAATCAAAGATGAAATGTTATTGTTGTGTAACGCAGCTCAGAGACGCAGGGGAATCGCTAACAGATGCGATCTAGTGCGAGCTCATTCGTTGACATGACTTAACGCAATCAGACGAGCTAAAGTGGCCAGTGAATGTCACTGAGACGCCAACACGTTCAGATGCCGTCAGATTAATTGAAATGTCTGAAAGGGGCTTTTGTTTGTTTGTAGGCATCAGTTTGTCAGTGGGTAAATCAGTCTCCACAAAGCTCTTCCATACATATGTTATTCCTGAGACAAGTAACAAAACAATGGGGATGAAGACTTTCCCAGAAGACTTTGCTGCTTCTGACTTATCTAAGCACTATATATTATAATTTTTTCTTTTTTTAATTAATGCTGCTTTTGTATGATTTTTGGCGTCTGGTTTCTACCAGATGGCCTTAGTAACTTTTAGTTTTCTCTAAAGGATAATCCCCCTCCCTTTACCATTTTTTTTTTTTTTTTTTTTTTTTTTTTAAACAAATATTTTTGTATCTCCCTTCTCCTTTATTTTCCCATGAAAGACTTCATTCTTTTGTTACTTGTTCTGAAAAAAAAAAAAGAAACTATAAGGGAGTAATTTAAAAAAAAATGCAGTAACTGACATTTATTATCATTCCAGCTTCTGTATAATAAGGAACATGTATCAATTGAGAGAAGAAAAAAAAAGAAATGAAACAGTTTTCTCTACTTTTAAAAACTCCAGAAGGCTGAAAGGCCATGAACCACAAGTTATCGGGTGCCTTCATTTGGGAAAAAAGAAAAAAAAAAAACTTTTAAAAAAAATCAATAAAACAAAAAAAATCACTCTCTTCTGTGAAGAGTTTGGTACTGAACAAGGCTACGTGTAGTTTTTCTTTGTCTGTACCACAAGCCCAATGCCCATTCCAATGGCCCAGTTGATTCATGATTTTTTTGTTTCCCTTTTGTTTTTGTAAACCCTTCCACCACACACACTCACACACATGGGAAAGACTTAAGAATCCTCTTGAATTGTCACAAAATGAAATAAAAATCCAGGGCATTATGTGTTTCGACCAACATGTCTCCTTTGTTTTTGTTACTTTAATGGTTTCGTTGCGTCTTTGTGTGAAGAAGCTTCAGTTTAGGAGCCAAATTTGATCTCAGGTGGGCCGGACAAGACAAACTGTGTAATCCTCCTACGTGTGAACATTTAATGAACCGTCCAATTCCTCATGCAAACTAGATGAACACCCTGAGAGAAAGAACTAAAGAGCAACCCGACTTTTTCCTTTGTTTAAAGTAGTGTAGATTCAGTGGGTTCCAAAGTGTGGGCTGTGAAGCTGCCGCAAGAACTGATTTGTATTATTTACTTTGAAACAAGTTTTTATAACTGATAGATGTTTTACTTAAACTCTTGTTTGCCAACAGACTGCAGAAGTTGCTGGGGGCATTCATCATCCCTAAATGCAGCACGTGGTAGTGGTGAAGTTAAAGTTATGACCACTTTGTAGTCTTTCTACTGCTGTGGTTTAGTGTTTTACTGCTGGCAGTAAACAAATCCTAACCAACAGCTAATCTTATGTGATAATCAAAGACTGGGGATGAATTCTGCTGATGTTTTTAGTGATCCAGGGCGATGCAAACTTCTCGTTTGGCCTTACAGAAAGCATCTCTGAGGGGCTTGTTACTGGCAGCCCACAGATGCAGTCTACTGTGAATTTCTTCCCACTGATTTTTGTGTAGCTGAAAACACTACGTATGTTCGTAAACTGGTGAAATGTGGGATGATTAAGTAGCACCAGCACGGTGGTGTTGGAGCTATCGAAGGACTGGAAAGGGTTGGAAAACTGAAGTTTGACTGTCCTCAATCATATCCTGTCATAAGGATATAATCTTTAAACTTGAAACTTTTATTACCATGGCACCAGAAACTGATTGTTTTTAAAAGGAATTTGGACTAAAAATGAGTTCTTAAGGTGATATTCTTATTTTTCTTTTTTCCATTAAAAATAGTTTCATTCAGCTACATAATGAGAGGCGGTTAACTTGCTTTAACCAATGACTTCTGCAGAATTGGGTTTAAATGATCATTATATGTTATGACATTATGATATAAAGATGGAAACATTGAATACTCCCGCTTCAGCTACTTGATCCAGTTTCATGGGAAGGATTAGTAAAGTGTCCTGCTATATTTATCCCTTTGATCATGGATGTCAAACTCATTTTACATTTTCTAAAGATGTCCAGTGGGCCGGATTGGAGTCTTGGCCTGGCCGATTCTGGCCCAGAGGCTTTATGTTTGACACCCCTGCTGCAGCTGGAAGAAGGCTGGCAGCTGCTCCTTCCACACATTTTATAGCCAGTGGTTTATGAAACTGCTGACTCAGCACTTTCATTAAAGTGTTTAAGTGATACAACTTTAAAACGCATAAAGCTAGTTTTCAAAATGCTTGCACAGTAGCAGCCTGCAGTGACATGAGCCTTAATATGATATATTTTTCATTAAACACTTTTCCAAAAGATTCACTCAGAAATTAATATTAAATTAAAAAAAGATCAATTCCTCTTCCTCTAAGAAGTCGCTGGTGACATTTATCCATTTTGGTTTGTACAAGAGGAAAAAGTGAAGGGACGAAAATAATCCAACCTGTAAAATGTCTACATATATATTTTTACTATCTATTGTGTAGCAGAATAAGAGGAGTGTCACTCTGTTCCCTTATGTATTATTGAGCTATAATCCATAGTTTTAATGTTGCGACTGCAGAACGTGAAGCCACCTTTCCCTTTTTTTTCAAGCTGAAGCTGCACCATGTTATCATCCTGGGACACTATATGTTGCTGTTCAGTTTACCGTCTCCTGCGTCGTCCTTTGGCAGCAATGCTCTGACGCAGCAGCCGCTGCAGTCCTCTATGGCCCTCTGTCAAAGACCTGCAAAGCCTGCAGCAGGAGGCTGGAAGCGTGGCAGCACAGGTTCGTCAGCCAGGAGATGCTGATTCCTGCCCCCGTGAGACCGTTTTACAGTTTGTTTGGCTTTTTTTTTTAACACTTGCTGAATTATTTTCTCTTTCACTTTTACTCACTGGTTAGTTTTAGCCACTAAAGATGACCTGATTAGTTTTGGGTGAAAACATGCACCCTCATTAGAGTAATCCTGCTTTTTAACAAACAGCCAGATCTCTCTCAATGATGCCATAACATCATCCCTCAGGGCAAATATTACCTGGGGGAGGTTTGAGTTCCAAACATGGCGTCTGTGAGTCACAGAGAGATTTACAGATGGTGGAGATTTCCTCAGATTTCAAGACAACACCACAGCACCCAGTAGTGACTGACCCTGACCTCTCTTCCATCTGGTTTAGGGTTTATGATTTGACACCACCAGGGTCTGTTAGGCCTGTCTTAGAGAACTGGCTTCAGCTGACATAAACCCAAGCAAAATTATCTGAGCAGAGATGCCCAGATCGCCCTCCTTTCAGCCTCCTCTTCTAGTGAAATACAGACCCAGCTGAGAGGAATAACTGCTGCTGGGCCTCCTCACCTTAGAGCCTTCCAGCATGAATCCTGCTCAGATATCCAGACCATATCAGCTGACTTGTGTCTGTGTTGAGCTTTCCTCTGAGCCCCCTCATAATCACCTAAAACTTCACCCTACCTGTGCAGCAGAGCCCCGACGTTATAATTGTAACAGCTTTTAATTCCACTTTTCTTCTGATCACACAAACTGTGGTTCAAGTCTTCAGTTCCTCTAAAAGTAACAGCCAGCTTTACAGGTATCCACCCTCCCCAAACCGCTGCATTTACTGTAAGGTGACTGTACCCTGATGAACCGGTTTAGTTCTCCTCTTTGTGCCTCATGCCCACGTGTGTCCCTTTTATTCATTGACTGAATAACAGGCAGAGGACCCTGAGCCGTGTTTTGGTGTTTAAAGCTGGAAAATAAAGCAGCGTGAGTGGGTGTAGTGAGCGTAGGTCATGAAGTGTTTTTCACCGGGTTTTTTTCCACATCAAGGTGGCTCACAACTAAAACGCACGGAAAAGTACTGCAGCACACACACAGTTTTTAAATCAAAGTTTGGGCAAACATACATTTATTTTCCCCTGCAAAAAAAAGAAAAAGAGGCCATCCAGGCATAGTGTTGCTGTTTACTCGTGGCTTCTATTCACTGCAGCAATTTGGGCAGGATAAGTGATGACATTTAAATGTAAATTCTACTTAGAGAGGGAAAAGCAAAGTCGATAAGAGCTGCAAAGTAAATGAGCACAGCGGAGTCTAACTCCCAGAGAGAGATTGCCTTTGCTGTGCGACTGACTTGATCATATTTAGATCTTTCTCCTGTAATTGCTTGTTTCAAAAAGATAGAAAGTGATGAAGTGTAAATGCAAGACAGTTTTAGGGACGTGACCTGATACTGGGTCTCGGAAAAGTGCTGCCGATTTCGCTTTTAGTTCAAAGTAAATGCGCTGAAAGTGGTTAATGTGGCTGAAATCAAAGTTTTAATGCGCAGGTTCAGCAAAATGCAGAGAAATAAAAGTGAAAGAATGGAAAGGCAAAGAGTCGGGATGTTAGTGGGAGGCTGGCTTTATCTGTGAGAAGAGGTTAGTGCAAGTTTGCACAAAAAGATTCATTTCAGCTTGAGGATAAAGGCACAGGACGTACTCAGATTGGTCCATTGTGTGAAGCCAGTGCTAATTTTATTCTAAGAATAGTCTACTGCAGGGGTGTCAAACATAAGGCCAAGGGGCCAGAATTGGACCCAGAAGAGTCTAATTTGGCCCACTGGACGGCTTTGGAAGAAGTAAAGGAGGAAATAAATTCTTCCTGCTGATAGAGACTTCTCCCACAGCCATTCTTACCACACCAAAGCAATTAAGTAACAGATAAACAATTAAATAACATAAAGTTTCCTGTTTTTTCACTATCAGCTTTTTACAACAATAAAAGCAAATGGATATTTTCTGTGACTTATAACAAACTTGTTGTTTTATAATTACAGGACAGTCTCAGTACTTTTCTGTAATTTGTGCTGACAGACTTTTTCTCTTTGCCACTGCAGCATTTTTGAAGTTGCCTTTCTTTTTCAGAAGGGGGGATTTCACCAATCTGACCCACTTGAGATCAAAGTGGGCCAACAATGTAGTTTGACACTCCTGGGCTAATGCAGGCTAGTTTCAGATCCAACTTCCTCCTTATTTCTTATTTCTTTTCAGTTGATAAAAATTTGATCATACAGTAAAGAGACAACCTGAATGTTCAGACTGCGAGTGGCGACAGTAGGAAGCTAGAAAGCTCGGATCAAACCAGGTTGGTCGTTCATTCTCATTTGATCCAGCTCTAAATATAAGCTTTATAAACAGGAACGTTTTTAAGCCTATTCTTAAAACTAGAGACAGCGTCTGTCTCCTGAATCCAAGCGTCTGCCTCCAATTAAGAAACTCAAGGAGCCACATGTGAGGTTCCTTACATTAAGTTGCTAATTTATAGTTTGACAGTGAAGTGCTTCAAGATTTGAAGGGTCCAAAATGAAGAGAAGGAAAAGAAGACAATCCTCCTTTCGAGTCTCTGTTAGCACTCTCGCTGTGGTGTTTTGGATCAACTGAACCTTTTTTAGTGAGCTTTTAAAGCTAATTTACAAGAAACAAATCCATTGATTACTTTTTTCAGCATCACTCTGAGGATGTTTCTATTTTTTTTGTTATGTTTCCAGTTCCAGTCAACAAATGCTGGTAACGAAAGTCTGTCAAAGCAAAAGCACAAAGCACGGCTTGTAATTTGTGATTTTCTAACAATGTTGAGTAGCTGTGATAAAAAGGACAAAATATTTTTTAGAGACCAACCTGTTGGAAATTTGAGCAATTTTCATTTCTTCAAAGAGCTTTACTGAAGAAGTGCCGATTCCTGCCACGTTATTGAAAGAAATTCAGTTTTGCTACAGGTCTGCTCAGAATGTTTTTCAGTAAAATGTTGAATTTTTTCTACTGAAAGAATCAGCCGTGATTTCAATTTGAGGAAAACATGCAAAAAAATAACTCACTCAAACTTCACAGAAAATCTGAAGTTTTTAAAGAGTCAATTTAATAAGAGTGGAATTAAACTGACTTCTTGAGCTGAACTCAGTAAATATTTGATCAGCATGTTCTTAAAATTACATTAAGTTGCTAATTTATATATCTTTTGTGTCTTTTTAATTGATTTGGTGTCATGCTTTCATCACGTAGCGTCAGAACTATTAATCACGTCCCCTGCTGGGATTATTAAAGCCATCTTCATTCATTTTTCGTTCAGGTCTTTCATTTGTTTGTTTTTTACCTCAGTTGACTGTTCAGGGAAATGCATCCTGTAGCTAATTGCTAATTTCTCCTCTGCATTATGAGCTACTCTCTAATTATCTGTCTCCTGTTTGGTGCTGTGCAGGTGAGCGGCTTTATCAGAACTCCCAGAAAACAGCTCCCTGCATGAAAGTAGCTTCATAAACAAAAGATTGAAATTGTTTGATATGCTTTATGATCAAATTCTTCACCGAGAAACTTTTAAGCAATCAAGCATAGTTCATGCCCATGCATAAGATGTTTTTAATTGCAGTGTTAATAGCCACTTTGTCTGAAATAAAACACTTAAAGGGAACTTATTTAGCTATTTTGCAGCTATTTTTATTATCGGTGAACCTGGTTAGAGGAGCTTTGCATGAGACGCAGTTCAAAATAGTCCTGATTTATCTCATACTGGGCCTCAATGTAGCACTTCTGTCTGTAAGAAGCTGTTTTAAGCTCCTTTACTCTCCCTTTAAGCTGTCAAGAGGCAGTTGTATACCTGAGATGGCCATATTAGCCATTTTAGCCCCTCAGTGACATCATACAGAGCCATGAGTAGAAAAATACTGCATCAGAGGTTTTAGAGCAGTTTGAAGTCTGAGCTTTTGGCTCACAGGGAGTACTCACACATATACTGACGCAGGTAGATGTATCTATACATGAAATAATAAAAAGTATGGCAACACACCTTGAAAAAAAAAATTTCTGCAGATCCAAACCCACATTTGTGCGTGATTTAGAGGTGAATGTCCACATCAGTGTGTTTGCCATCAAATCCTCTGACCTGTGATCACAGTGGGAGTAACTCACAGCTCAAATTTCTTAAGAATTTCAAAGAAAAATCCCACATGACCTTGTAAAGTCTCACTGGGTGTGAAACAGCAAACACAAAGCAGCTCACCAGCTCTGGATTTCTGTTACTATGGCAGCACCACTGTGGGAGCTGTGCAGACGTCTGTTACAGCTCAGTAGTTTTGTCACCTTTGTGTAAGTCACGTTTCAGTTACACATCCGAGTCAGTGTTTGACTTTTGTTTAGTCAGTGAAAGGCTAAACTAGCAGTAAACTCTCTGCATCACACATGAAGACACTCAGCAACTATCAGGTGAATCCTCGTGAAACTGTTTCCGGAGAGTTAACTTTACAAACTGCAGTTTTTCTCCCACAGAGGGGTTCACATAACTTTTGTCAGTGGCCGGCGCCTTAATGCTTCTAAAGACCAATTATAGCTCCGTGTTTGTTATACAGTGTGAGCAAAGCTCTGCTGTGTAATCATGTGGATGCGTCAGTACAAGTCATTCAGTCAATGATTTACTAACTCTTAATAAAGCCACGAATTTCCCCTCATAAATCTCGCACAAATGGTCACTTATTAGACAGTAGCAGCGTAACACAGATGGACGTGAACACCGACTCTGAATGCTTCGAATGAGGTTTACTTCAAAAAGGTTTGGCATGGGGCAAAAAATAAAATTACAACTGAAAGAAAACAAACTAAAAATGTTCAGTTTTGGCTCATTGAACCATAGTTGCCACATTCTGTGATTAAATCTATAATATTAACCAAGAAAATGAAACATTAAGCTAACATGGAATTACTAAAAAATGCAGTTTCCTTGTAGTTGTCACTTTAGGCTGGCTCAGGAAGTTAGTTAGTCCACATTGACTCCCATGTTAACATTTAGAGCAATAGAAAGCCTGCTTAGAGCCTGGTACAAAGAGGGGTTTTGAGTCAGTTGTTTTAATAACTCTTACTGTGGATTATTTGCTTCCTGACCTTGTTCAATGCCATTTAGAGCAACTTTATTGGCATAAAGGAACAATTGATAAAGCCTGGTGAGTGGTACGCCCCATCCAAGAAGTTTGTGGCTCACACTGTTACTTAGCACCAACACCAGATGTGGATGCAGCTGGTTAACCAGCCTGCTGGTTTATGCTGATAAGTCGGCGCCTGATCGATCAAATACGGTCACCTCTGGCTCCAAAACAGCAACGCGGTAGCTTGGAAAACGCTGCCGCTTAAAACTGCCGAATCTAAACCTAGTATATAATATCACAGTGGCCACATCCATTTTTAAAATACAGTCTATTAATTACACAGAGTTGCTGAATTGAACTTCAAGACAGAATATTGGAACAAAACTGTGAAAAGATGTATTCTTAAATAAGGTTGGTATAGGTGATATCCTCTAACATAGCAGTGAGGCACATGTTTGCAGTGACAGTCTTCCACTCATTAGAGCACCGAATGTGTGTGGATCCACTGCTGGAAATAGACCCAGACATATACAGTATGTGCTAAGACCGACTATTTTAGGAAATCCACAGCCTCATTTAAAAATCTTGTCTTTTTGAGCTTTTTGAGCTTTTATCCTCCAGGTGTATTTGACCTTTTCACAAGAATGACAATTAAAATATCACCATAAAAACACACTTGGTCTCTAACCAAAGCATTTTCATGGTAAACCAGTTGAAAAGACACTCAGCTAATGAACGTCACAATTGGCTGTTTTGATACAATGAAAATCTTGTTAGATTTCATCGACTGCGCTTTTGTCTCTCGGTGTAAGCGTTGCTATAGTAAACAAGAGTATGATGGCATTGCTTTGTGTCGTTCATCATCAAGGTTATTTTCTGTGGCTCCCAATCAAAGCCAAGGAGAGCCGAGCACAAAGACGCTTTCACACCCCGGCCTCATTATCACTGCTCTTGGCTTGCACGTATTCCGTCTTTATCTTTCACAGCTTCCATCATATCTTCATTTAGAGTCGTGCCTTTCAATTACCGGGGAGCCCTAATGAACAGCAGACACCCTCAGTGGAGACATTGTGGACAGGCCAGCTCATTAAGGCTGATGAGTCAGAGGGCAAATAATGATGATCAAAGTTGTCTGCAGAGTCGGATCACCTCGTTCGAGTCTGACTTCAAAGTGTGGGACTGTCTCAGTCTTTGTTCTTTGATTTGACCGTGGAGTATCCACCGGTACCTCCAATAATGCCGCATTGCAGCTCGCGTGTTTTGGATGGTGAATTTATAAATTAAGCTGTTTTTTATCGCCCTCCTTTCTTACAAGTTCTCGTGACTTTTATAATTTAATTAGTAGATCTATGGAGCATTTTTGTGATGTGTTGTAACCCAGCAGAAAGTAACTATGACATGTCAATATGTTTGGATACAGCTAGAAGAAATCTAACATAATGAGCTCTTTTGTGGTGTTATGGTGCAGGGGTTAACACATTTGCCTTACATGTAAAAGATCCCCATTTTAAGACTGGGAGGAGGCACAAACCGAGCCTCAGGGGGGTCACAAGATAGTATTCCTTTAGGAAAGGCATCCGGGGTCAAACCTGTGCCAAATCAAACATGCAAATCCACTGTGGCGACTAGTTGGGAAATGAGGGAGCAGCTGAAAGTGTCAGCAGCACTGCTACAAAGCCCTGCAGATATTTTAGTCCCACTGCAGTCCTCCTTTTGTGTTTAGCAGTGATCATGTGGTAAATGTTTGTCTTTTTGCATTATAACTGTTTAGAAGGCCAAACATCTTCATTCATCCTTGGCAAGAGATGCTCACAGTGGTGCACGCTGCTGTGACAAGTGAAACAAGTCAGATAAAATCTTCAGCAGTTTTTCTTTCTGAAATTCATGGAATAATAAGTAAATGTTTAAATTTCATCATTTTAGTGGACTAAGAATCAAAACCTGCACATTATCTTTATCAGGGACCTAGCTGACTTTTTAATAAACCCTTAACACAGGGATCATTTCTCTAAAAGAAGACGCTTTAGTCTTATAAATATGAACCACTATTTCAAATTAACAAAAACCTCTCGTTCAACTTTAAAGCTAAATTCAAATTTTACGACGTCTTGTTGAGTCAAAAGTAACTAGATTTGATGAAAAGCAGCAGCAGGTGTTCGGTCTCCTGCAGATCAGAACGGAGCAGAACCGAATATTGAAACTCATGAACGGCATCCACTTTAGTGAAAACTGCTCTACCTATTATCCACAGTCTAATAGCTTCGTGTTTCTCAGTCTGCTACACGTCTTTCTCCCCTCTGTGAGTTTCCAACCCTTAATAAATTAGATGATCTCACAGAAAATTTCCCCCAAAAGTTCTCTGGGAGACACACGCAGCATAAGAAAATATATATGTCGCTGGATCTCTTCAATTCAACTCAGTTACATTTTATTTAAATTGCACCAAATCACAAAAACTGTTGTCCCAAGGTGCTTGGATCTCACAAAACAACCCTTTCCTGCTGCTTTCTGTGACATCACTAAACCTGATAAGTTTATGGTCTCGGCTGCCAGTTTCAGGCTGTGTCAGCACAACATAACCTCCTAATTATAACAGCTATCAGTCAAAAAGGATCAACGGGATGCTTTAAGTCAGGCTCACACATGACCATCACTGCCCATCTAGTTTCACAGTCGCGTGCTCCTGATGTTTGGTTTCAAAAAAGCAAGATGGTGACAGCAAAAATGGTAAAGTCAGTTCAACACTAGACTTCTCTAACTAATGAGTGATGGTACGGTGGCTATCTTTTGTATTGGCAGCTCGGCTGAACTGTGGAGCTAAATCCAGTTTTCTCCATGAGATTATCAGTAATGTAATGACCGGCAATCATGAATGTCAGCGATCCCAAGTTAAACCTTTCTGACCTTTGAGATGGGTGACTGGAGTGACTGCTACCGACTGACACGCGAGGGGGCGGTAAATAGATTATGGGGTTTCCTAGGCAACTGAATCTTGCAACCTTCACTTGGGATCAATCATTAGATGTGGCTTCATCCTCCCACAGGTGAAGGCGATCCTGAAACCTGGCTTATTTTCTGTGAGACCAATCGTGATGTGACTCATTGACTTTTATTTTCAGGAAGTGTGAAATGCAGCAGCACAGGTTTAGCGGGCGGTCTTCTTCTCTCGGAGGCCTTTCAAGGACAGATTCAGTCTGAAAAACCATGTTAGAAGGAGTACACGGTGTTCTGTGTCTGAGCAAAGACAATGAAATCTTCAAATAATAAGAGAAAACTTAAACAATCCTCGTGGGCAAACTGAGCCCATTCAGCAGCAAATTAAACAAACCGCAAAAAAGGAAATGTAATTTAAATGATAATGGGTTTAAACGCTGCACCATTTGTATTATAATAATTTCACAAGTTGAGGTAAGAGTACGAGGGATTCATAACGAGCAGCTCCTTTTAAAGACTCAAGATGCTTTTCAGTTCTTATAAGTGGGTGATGCAAGTATTGCCACAGCGGGGCAAAAAGGGGGTTGACACTGAGAGTAAAGCAGGAAAAGATGAAAAGGGAGCTTTGCAAAGAGATGGTGGAGGAGGTGGTGTGGCATCAGTATTAATGTTAATGTCAGACTGATACTGCAATACATGTCATGTTGAAAAAGTCACAAAAATGCCACTTTGTACCATTTGAAATCATCTCGATTGTGCGCCGTCTTTTCCGTTTTCTGTGTTTTTTTCTCCTTTTTTAATCTTGTAAAGAAGTAGAAAGCGAGGCTCATGTCAGTGCGACCACGGAACAGAACTCAATTATGAGTTTTTCATTGTGTCAGCAGAAAGCGTCTAAAAAGCTGCTCCGTGCTGAGGGAATCCTGATTTCACAGCCGCCCACATGCTCCGGTTCTGTGGAGCTCACACTCCTCTGGCTCCCAGCGCGGGATGAATACCGGATTATTACGTTCACGATGATGCAGGATGTCGGCGAGAGCGTGACAGGCAGGAGGAGATATTTTTAATGTAAACTTGTTAAGTCAAGGAGGTGAGAGAAACAGAGGCGGCGTGAGAGGAGCGAGTGCATTATTTATGTATGAGTGCGCTTATTCAAGCTGAGAGAGAAGCGTCTGTTAATGCTGGTAAACATAATATACGTGACTTACCCTACTCATTTCCAGCTCTTTATTTCTGTTGTTGGACTCCACTACAGTAGCTTTGTATGATTCAGTTTACTCTGAGCCTTGCTGCACTCTTTTAGTTTGACGTCTGTGTGAAACAAGCTGCTTTAGCTCCGCTCCCTTTATGCCAACTTTGGTGTTCTGACTGGCCTGTGTCAGGAGGACTAGTTACCATTGGGTCAACCTCCCCCCAACCAAACAAACCCTCACCTAGTTTCACAGCAGCTGCCAGTATCAGGGAATACACGTTTTAGTGACCAGTGGTTGCCAGCCGCTTGCCAACTGGTTTTTAGACCTTTATAAAATAAGAGCAGTTCATTTGACTGACTAGTGTTTCTATCAAAAGCAGCAATAGTTAAGATTCAAGATTCAAGAGCTTTATTGTCAAGACAGCAGTATACACAGTGTACAGTGTACCGAAATGCTGTTTATATTTATAAGTGTATAAAAGATATATCTCCAAGAGATATATAAAACTAGGAATTACAAATAATTAACATGCTAAATTTCGGTAGAATTAAGGGCTAAAAAGGTACTAATTACTAACTATACCGTACTATACAATACTATAATGATAACTATACAATACTAACTGTACAATAAACAAAGACAGGACAGAGACTATACAAAGGGGATTGTGCAGTTGGTATTG
This sequence comes from Rhamphochromis sp. 'chilingali', assembly GCF_963969265.1. Taxonomy (NCBI): domain Eukaryota; kingdom Metazoa; phylum Chordata; class Actinopteri; order Cichliformes; family Cichlidae; genus Rhamphochromis; species Rhamphochromis sp. 'chilingali'. Next base: position 29,300,794 of record NC_137943.1, on the reverse strand, counting down.
AATACCAGGTTCAAGTCTTTACCAGGATATTGTAGACGAGTGAGGACGAAGACATGTGCAAGATGCAAAATGTGCAAATATAGTATAGTTTAGATGTGTGCTCAGTAACTATGTGACTGAGTGTGCAAGTAAGCATATTGTTCCCAGGTCCAGTTTGTAGTGGATTTGTGAAAGTTTTTGTTGTTTTTGAATCTTTTGTAAGGTGTTTGTAAAGGTGTGTATCAGTCCTTTGGTGGGAGTGAGCTGAGGGCTCTGACTGCTTGGGGGAAGAAGCTCTTGCAGTGTCAGGCCGTTATGGTTTTGATGCTGCGAAACCGTCTGCCAGATGGAAGGAGGGAGAACAGCACACGTGAGGGGTGGAAAGTGTCCTTCACTATGTTGTTCGCATGTCGGATGATGTGTTTGTTGTAGAGTTGGGAGATGGGTGGGAGAGGGTGATCCTCTGTGCTGTCCCCACTATCCGCTGCAGAGACTTCTTTTGCAGTTCCCGTACCAGATAGTGATGTAGCAGCAGAGGACGTTCTCGAAACTCCATCCCTGTTATAAACATCCATTCAACATTTTTTTGGGCAGACACTCAAATTTTAACACATTTTCCCCTCGTATTCCTTAATTTCACTACCACCAGGTACAGTGAGAGACCTATAACAGAAAAACAAGGGCTTTAGATTATTATTTAAATATAGTTTTAGTTTATACTGATGGAGAAAACTCTTGAAAACTGAACAAACTTTAACAAAAAGCTTTGAACAAAGTTCACATATTTGCAGCCATAAGTGGTTGATAATTTTGAGACCCATATTTCTGTTACAGACTTGGGTGTCGTGCAGCTTGTTTCACATACACATAAATTCAGATGCAGGCTAATTTATGTTTAGTTAAGTCAACACAAAGGTCTGGACTGAAGCTATGGTTGAGCTATTTCTGATTTTTTTATGTGTTCAGGGATCAAAGGAGCCCCAAATTAAATTATTTCTCAGCGGAAACAGTGTGAAGTAGGAAGGCAGCGTGGAAAATCCTATTTTACCCCAAGTGTGTGTGTGAGTGTGTGGAGAGAGCGAGAGAGAGCGAGAGAAAGGAGTCTGTGCTGCATCTGCAGGATTATTAATGTTTGGCGCCACCTAGCGGTTATGCAGATTTTGCGCAACGACTTTCTCGTGAATGACCAAATGCAAGGCATATTTCTGCTTCTTGAAGATTTGAATATTTGTTTACTAATTTAAACAATCAGCAATTGCACAACAACAGAAGGCTCGAGTCTCAAAATCATTTGGGTTTGACTTGATTTGGAGGGCAAAGATGTGCAGATAAGAATCCCAGAGAAATATTGAAAAATACGTATGCATGTACACGTCTTTTCATCTTATGCAACAAAAGCATTTTAAATGTATTTAATTACTTAAAATATAAACACTTTAAGTGAATAGTGTATCAAATTTGAATCATTTTAATAGCCTGCATTTCAAATGAAGAGTTTTCCTGATGAACACGGGTGGTTTACTTGCCCTAAAGAACAAAAAACAACAACACCCATTTGTAACAACAACAACAACATTTTATGAGAACATACATACCCTCGCCGTTGTTTCCAGTAAACATAGAAGGACAAAGGTTCATTTGACTTCACCTTTATTTACCCAGGGTGGAGAAATCCAACGTGCATTTAAAATGTTTCTCGGGAACGCTCTGCTCCTCGCTCACACTGATGCGCACTGTTGCAGATCAGCCGCAGCCGTGGTTTGTTTGTTTTTGAGCAAATACACAGAAATATTTCGAGGTTAGGTGTCTTTCTCTCTCTCAAGCAACCAGCATCCGACTTCAAAACAGGCCGCTGTAAGACTTTTTTACTTCCTCTGCTGTGCTTTCAAAAAAGACGAATAAAAATTTGAAGTTTCACATTAGTGGAAGTGGAATTGTTCCTTACAGAAAATTAAAATCAGACAGTTTGGTTTACTGATATTGTCAGTGACATGCGTTGGTGCTGTGTGTGTGAAGTAAGAGGTTTCTGATATTCACAGTAGTAACTTAAAGGTGCTGTGAAATGCTTTAAATTCATAGTGAAAAGCTTGCCAGTGGCAGTGCACTGAAACTGACCACAGTAGCCAGAGGCCAGTTTCAGCCACAGGAACACAGACAAAGTGAGACAAAACCATCAAAGTCACGAGAATGTGTCACAAAAAACGTGAAAGTATATTCAAATTACACAATAAAACTTTCTGACACTGTGTCATGATTACACACTTCCACTGTAATATGTAAACATTTGTTTAAAGGAACAATTCACCCCAAATCACATGAACTTATGTACCAAGCAAAGCAAGCAGCTAGCTACAGTATCATTACTCCAGACAAACACCGGGTGAGTTTCATGTGTTATTCTTTGTACGGGTTTGAATACAGGAGCATTTCAGAGGCAGTGTCTAGTCTGTACGGGACTTTTTTGGGCGGGGAAATTAACGTTCTTCTATCTAGCATCCTGCCCCTCCTCTTCTGCTCTGTGCAGTGTGAAGAAGAGCCGCTGCATCAACAAACAGTGTGGCTCCAACTCAACGATGCAGATTTGAGTAAAAGGCAAATAAAAACTGAAGCACAAACTTTTGTTGGACGGCCGATACCACTTAGTAGATTATTATCAGATAATTGCTTTAAAAACGCTCTAAAAGCACAAATATAGTCTCGAGGTCCAGTTCAGCGACTCCAATTAGCCGAGGTGAGGCCTCGCAGACAGCTGCACATGTTGGCACGTCTGTCAGTCCAAACAGCCACGCCAACTTTAAGCCTTGGCAAACACCCAGACAAGCGAGTTATGCAAAATTTTACTCACCGAATGTATGAAAGTGACTTTTGGGTGAAGTGTCCCTTTAAAACCCTGATTTGGCTGTGTGGAGTGAATTAAGGGTGTAAACGTACACTGAAACCTGTAAATCTATATATTTACTCAAGTCTCTTATTGTAATTGATCTGCTACATTTACAGTGTCAAAACAAATCTCACTGCCACTCGGTGTCGGGCCTTGTATGAGGACCTCTGTCAGTTTTCGGTTGACAAATCTGTAAAACAACAAACCAGCGTTCACCGACTCAGAGATCAGGGGTTAGAACCACCTGATGAATGGCCAGTTCACCCAAATCACGACAAAGATTTCATGATCTTAGTGGTATGATTTCAGATGTCTGCAGGCAACGTAAGTAACGTCTTTTTGTGATTTGAGTGGACTGACCCTTTAAATCTCGGTGAAAAGAGCCTCATGTGTCTGGACAGTCCAGCTGGAAACATCAGATCACGTTTGGCGGCGAATAAGCTGCATGTATGAACAAATAACGGTCACGTATCTCTGAAAGAGAAGTTTTTCACAATAACAGAACTTGAATATGTTAAAGTTGTGAAAACATGAAAGTAAAAAATAAGATTTATTAATTTTCAAGTCTGATGCAAATTTCAGCTGACATCTCAGATGCGACTGGACACGGTCCCCTCGCTCATCTTCAAAAAGAACGACTGCAGATTGCACAGCATGCACTTCTTCTTCTTCTTCTTCTTCTTCATCTTGTTGTTACTTTTCTTGTAAACTCCCTGATATTTTCCCTCTTCGTCGTCCTCCTCCTCCACCCATGGCACCCACGCTCCCCTGTGCTGGCTCGGGTTGGCTCGGGGGTCGTCGGGTGGAAAGTAAACCGGTACGGCTGTTTGGTTGTAGTAGGCGAGCCGGGCCAGCAGCTGCTGGACTACATCTGGCCTCTGGTCTGCCAGGTCGTGCCGCTCGTACGGGTCGCCTGTGATGTTGAACAGCCAGATGTTTTTGTGGACGGAGGATTTCTGGTAAAGTATCGAGCGTTCGAGGTTCCACCAGCGACCGGGTAGAGAGGTGGGAAGCATCTGAGGATCAATGTTTCAAATATTTGTTATAACAATCAATGTGAAACAGAAAAGTAGAATGAAGCTCTCTGAAGCATGCAGCAGTACCTGTGGGGGGACCCAATCTCCGTGGCCTGGATCACCTGTCAGTAGCTTCCAATCTCCAACTCTGATGGCAGCCTGGACTGAAGTGTCCCACACCGGCTGTAGTGACTCCAGCCCGAACTGGAGGGTTGGATGGGATTTGGTCAGTGGTATTCCAGGTTGGGATCTGTTCTGGTATGGGAAAAATGTCTGCTTGGACTTTGATTTTGAATGTAGTTTGAGCATCTTGGATTTTGGCCGGCTTGATTGTGACAAGTTCTGGTTCTGGGACGTGGTCCTCCTGAATTTTGTTTTCAAACGGGTTTGGATCGGAGGCGGAGATTTAGGACGGGATGTTCCAGACCCTGACGAAGTGCCACCGATCTTTGGATGCGGTCTGTGATTGGGCAGAGGCCGGTCCCAAGTGTGGGCTTTGGTCTTCTTAGCTTTAGGTGGGGGTTTTGATTTTAGGCGAGGCTTGAGCTTCTTTTTGAAGAGGGGCTTAGATTTAGGCTTAGAGGCATGATGGGAAAATGTTTGAGGTTTCTTGGTGGTCTTTGTTTTAAAGGCTAACTTTTGTTTTGGTGGCTTCTTCAGAACCTTCTTCTTCTTCTTCTTCTTCACCTTCTTTAAAACTTTGGTTTTTAAAGTTTTCACTGCCAAATCAAAGAAAACAGCGATCAAGATATATTAAAGATAAATTACCTCTTTTGTGCTCATATTTCTCTCTTTCTCTTCTCTCTGTATTTCCTACAATAAACAAACATTTTCCACCCTGGTGGTAAATTTAGTGACATGAGACTTATCATTTATTAAAAGATCATCTCCTACCAGTTTGAAAAGGTCACTGAGTTCAGTACATTCAGTTGAGAGTACTTCCTCTCAACTATATATATATATATATATATATATATATATATATACATATATATATATATATATATATACACATATATATATATATATATATATATATGTATATATATATATATATATATATATATATATATATATATATATATATATATATATATATATATATATATATATATATAAAGAAAGAAAAGAAAATGAAACATTTGTTTTTCCAGCATTTTCAACACCAGCTTTAAACACCAATAACAACTATTATTCTCAAACTGTTTTTATACATTAATGCAGACTAAAGAAGCGTCCACACCAGCAGCAAGTTGAAACCAGTCAATGTCAATTAAAAGCAGCTGCTTGGTGAAGAGACGTGCAAAGTGGGCAGGGCATGAGATAAGGAACAGGCGCGGTGGTGCGTTGGTCTGATTCAGAGGCTACGTCGAGCTCTGCAGACTGTTGTTTTGTAGCTCTTCCACTAGGGGGCAGAATATGTGGCATGACTGGTTTGTGCTTAACTGTTTGTTGTTATTTTAGGATTTAATTGATTTGTCAGCATGGCTGCTCATTTTAAATCACTCCACAGAAGTCCTGTTATGTTTCCTTGCACTCGTGCGATGTGCTGGATTTTCTCCAGTGTGTCAAAACAGCAATTCTTCAACTTTATTTTCAATGGAGGTGGAATAAATCTGTGGGATTGCCCATCTGGCTAGGGCGTAAGTCCAGCTGGTGAACCAGGACTGTGTTGACGTGGCTAAAAACTAACGTGTTTTCAGCACGCTTTGCGACGATACGTGATGGCCACAGTTCAGGCAGTTTCCCTTAAATGAATCAGGGCGTTACAACAGAAGTCCACACTGGGAAATGGATTCTTGAAAAAAGAAGAGCCTGATCCTGGCCTCTTCACCTGACGTTACTTTGGGATGTTTCCGGCTTGGAAACTTTAGAGGTTTCAGCTGAAAACTGCTCAGCTGTAGCTGTAGATCCAGATCTCATCAATCTTGATTAGTTTGAAACAGAAATTACTGTTTGGTCTTTTTTTGAGTTGAGTTTGAGGTCTGAGGTAAAATCCCAGTTAAAGTAGTCAGACTTTCAGGGAGCGATCTAAAATTAGCAGTTGTGAAAAAAGCTGTCAGGAAATTCCTGAGAAGAGGACCTCGAACTGGAAACCAGCCAAATTTATATGAGGAAGTCTTGTGATTCCTACGTGCCCATTCCTGGACCTTTTTGTTCACACCTCATTAAAAAAAGTCCTTTATGGACTTTTTTTTGCCCCTGTAGTTACCCCAGTTTTCCTCGTCCTGGTTCTTCTTTTCAATTGGAGATTTGTGCAGAGGGTCGATGTTGTGAAGGATCTCCTTACGGGGCGACTCCCTCCCTTCACTGATGGCGGGCCAAACATCAAAACCATCCAGGCCCTGGCTCTGAACGGAAGGCAAACACTTCATTTACAGTAAGAGATTACAGAGCAGGGTAATGACGGGTATGCTGCTAAAAATACCAGAAGCAAGACTCATACATTTACTGGACACAAATAAAGAATAAGTGGCGTCCTTGTAAAAGACGCCACTGACTTTTTGAATTACTACGTTTCCTGTAGCCAAGAAAGCATTGCTTATCTGCTGGCAGCAATGCAAATCTATCCACAGATCAAGCCAACAAAGCTTTTTGGACACTATACACAGACTGCACGGACTTAGAAATGAAAGTAATTTATATCCGAACAAAAACACAAAGCATGTTTGAGGCCAGTGTTTGGAAATGCTGCACTTATCATAATAGGTCCGGCTGATTTATCCAGATGACAGTAAAAGTAGGGACGGCTTTACAGTAGCACTGTTCAGTCTGAGGCCAACACAGAGATGAATATAGGCAGAGCTCTACTTTCATCTCTAATAATGACAACGAATAAACTTAATCTGAAATTAGGGGGAGACAGTAAGCGAGCTGAGGGACCAGAGATTGAGCTCTTTGGCAAGACGACTGGAAAAACATACAGATCCTGAACGAGTTTACAGTAACAGAAGAGCTCGTATCGGTATCTCTCTCTGTTTTATAGCACAATAAAATGGTCAGTAACACACTGGGAGAGAGTCGTTTTTCCATGCTGCTTAACTTTTATCCTCCCATACTTACTGTCTAAGAAGAAACATCAGAGACAAATGCTAGAAAGTACAAGCAAACGGCTCCCACAGGTTATTGTTCTGACACAGGCCCACTGACCTGGCTGATGTTTCCTCCGGCCAGGCTCACCAGTGTAGGGAACCAGTCTGTGATGTGCATGAGAGCTTTGGAGACTCGTCTCCTGCGCCTGAGCAGAGGGCTGTGCACGAACCCCACGCCGCGGACTCCACCCTCCCAATATGTACCCTGAAACACAGCCAGCACATTTAATTTCATTCTACTCTCTTTCATTTTGGTTAGCTGAGATTTTTTATATGTTATCTGTAAAACTACTGCAGACGTGTGAAAGGCCTCTGAATACTTCGGTTGTGAGTCGTCTGCACATCGGTCTTGTTCCTGCACATCCTACAGTTCACATTTGGCATCTGCAGAAGTTTAAGGGCCTAGTAAAGAGTTCAGCTCTTTGTTGTGTTCCTCAACCCACCCCTGCGCAGCTTTCTTTAGCACCATTTTTACATATATAAAAAAGACTGAATGGGTTAGCAGAACAACAGGACTAAAGTAGAGCCAGGCACGTGTTTTGGGGTTTTAGCTGGCTCAAAATAGGTCACGGCTGATCCTCATACAGTTAAGAAAAGGAGTCTGCTCTCTGATTTAAAAGAAGTTTGTGTATGTTATTGATATTTTTACCCATTTGTTAAACAAAATATTTATTTTAAGGTTGAGTGAAATAAACCCCACTTATAAAACATTCCTTAAAAATCAGTCCTGGTGATTTTCCAACCTGGATTTTCCAACTGTGCCTACTGTAGATACATTTTAGACAGTCATGTGTAACCACGTGGTGTGCATTACCAAGGGTGGATTGTGGGACATTAATGCTTTGCAGCAGTGATGATGTCATTTGTTACTGGCGCTCACACAGTGGGACAAGTGGACAGTTGGAGCAGATCATCCAACCCTAGTCTGCTTAGGACGCTGCTGCATGTCAATCCACACGAATGGCATAAGTCAATGTGTCCCTGCAGGACACTGCAGAGTAAGGAAGAGATCGATGTTGTTCACGCCACCTACACCTACACCTACAAGTGGTTCTACATTTATAATGTAGGTATTAAATGAAATGATTTAACCAGACTAATAATATTATCACAAAGCTGATAAAAGGACATTTATTGTGTTTCTTCATTTAAAACCAATCTTCTGGACTGTAGCTCTTTCATTACATCCCATATTAAGCTTGTCAGACTCATCTCGACATAAAAATCTTATGAGGGCAATTTCCTAATTGGTCACAGACTGTATATAAAAGATGACTGCAAGATCCTGATTGTCCATAACCTTAAACTTGCACTGGTTTTAATGGCCACCAGGGGGTGTCTTCTCCAGCTAAAAAAGGCATTACTGACTGTGCCTTATTTTCTGTCACTCTCACATTCAGAACAGCAGTTCACAAAGCAGTGAGAGACGTCATTATGACTATGTGGACTTTTTATGAAGCCTTTATGAAGCCTATGCTTCGCCGTGCAGTTATTTTACCTTACGACCCCGCAGCGGCCAGTTGTTCCCGCCTGTGAAAGGCTGAGCGCCGTTGTCGGTGGAGTAGATGATGACGCTGTTTCGGTAGTATCCGTACTTTCTGAGGGCGTAGGTCACGTTTCGGACCGCTTCGTCCACCGTGGAAACCATGCCGGCGAAGTTTCTTCTGGGGACGTTGACCATGTCCCGGAAGGGGTAGATGTAGGACTCTGGAGGATTTAGAGGAGTGTGGACCGCCTGAAGGGAAACGTTACAGGATATTATTACATGTTTTTAAATTCTATCAACCATCCAAAATCAGCCGTAAACAACAAACATCTGGGCGGCGTGTTTTGAATTAAAACCTTTGAGTCTGTTTGAACAAACTGTCTCAAAAAAGCCAAACAAACAAACAAACACTTCAATGTGGACCGTGCACTCTCTGAGCGCTCACACTCAGACATAAACAAACATGACATGCAAACACATCCTGTTGTGAACACTGGCCCCTCTGATCCCCCCTCCACCCCTTTTTTTTAAAACTTTTTGATTGGCTTTAACGTAACCCATCTTCTAAAGATGTTTAATGTAACGACCTCAGCGCCGTACCTGGAAGGACAGCAGCAGGAAGAGCGGCCTCTCTGCAGGGTCGTGACTCTCCAGGATCTTGCGAGCTCTCTGTGTGAAGAGCGTGGTCGAGTATTTCCCCTCCTGGCCCCACGCTACGCCCTCATCGTCATGGAGATCGTAGCCACACAAGTCCTTGCCGTCACACGATTCATAACTAGACGCAGATGGAGAAATGTGAGTTACTGGAGTAAACACAGTAAAAAGACAGAGAGCAATCATGAAAACAGGTAATAATAGTAGTTGTGATTTACCTGTAGTAGTCCACACTTCCAGTTAACGAACCAAAGAAAGTGTCAAAACCTTTTCTGGTGGGCAGACATGCTTTCCTAAAGGAAAAAATGATTACTGATTACAGATGTTTGGAGGGTTTGTAATACAAGCCTGACACCCCAACAACCAGTTGAGCAATGTGGACCATTTTATAGAAGAAATGATCACAAATGATGGCCGATGACTTTAAACGTCTTGAAAAATGTCAGGAACCTGATAACTGCTGTTCCCTTTTACTTGATATCCGTCCACTAACTCCAGTAAGTTAGATCATTCAGTGCTCTCTGGCTTGAATAGCCATGTTTCTTTCTCTTCATGCTGTCTATTGTACAGAATAAGCACAGTAGGGAGTGTTCAGCACTATGCCAACTCAGTTCAACTGTAGGAGAGTTTAAAGCTCCAGCGAACTGTAGAATAAAGACCGATTGTGTTGTCTGGCAAGTTTCAGCCTGTGGCCTTCTTCCGGCTGATTATAAAAACATATCACAGATAACATTTTAAACAGTAGAACATTTCTATTGGACAGGTCATTTCTTGTAGGCGCCTCACTGCGTTATATTTAGACGTATATGATTGATTGATTTGTACTGTTTCCACGCTACACTGATCATTTCTTAAAATGCGTCACTCAAAAAATGCATCACCATACACACTTTTAATTTTAAAAAATTATTGGTTTTACTGAGCGGTCTTTATACATGTAAAATGGCTAACAGCAATAGTTAGCTATTAATATATATTGGTTAACTAAACCGTTTTAGGTTCTGACTAATAAAAATAAACCCCCACTGCTTAGGACCACTGTGGGGTCTAGCTGTGAAACCTTTGATTTAAACACCAATTTTGCTCCAACTCCTGTAAATTTCCATAACTTATAATGCTACATACTTCTGCTTGTCATAGCAGGAAAAGCACAGGTGCAGTCAACAGTTACATAAACGACTCTATTATGATGAGTCCAAGTAAACCATAATTGTGAGCCAGCATGCATCATACCAAAGCCCTGAAACCTTTAGCCAGGTGTGTGGAGACAGAAAGGCCGGCAGGGACTGGTCTCTTTTTTAAAAACACAGTATGTCACAGCTGAGATAAACAGAAAGACCGTCCTGCGTCATCTCATATTTTAACTAGTCATGAAAAAAAAGCAGAGTATCTTTTTACGTTTTTAAGAATGTGGACATAATTAAAAAGTCTTCTTGTCCTTAGCACTTTTTAAAATCAGGTAAATTCAAAGTCAGCTGAACAACACCACATAATAACATACTACACCATGTTACTATTTACTTACAAGAAACAAAGTCAAATTGCAGAAGTAGTGTGTGAAAAACTAAGTGAACCCTTACTGCTTCCATAAGAATCCATTGGTCCATAAGTCCCAGCAAATTCGCTTTAAGGTGCAGAAACCCCAACAGTTACATCTTAGACTCTACAGGCCTCAGTTAGCATGTTAAATGTCAAAGTAAATGAGAGTACAATTAGAAAAAGACTGAAAAAGTATGGCTTGTTTGGGGTGCAAGGATAAGGCCTCTTCTCTCTAAAAGGAACATGGCAGCACTGCTTAGGTTTGCAAAGCTGCATCTGAACAAACCACAAGACTTCTGGAACAATGTTGTTTAGACAGACAAGACCAAAGTGTAGATGTTTGGTCATTTTGCAGAGCATCACATTTGGTAAAACCAAACACAGCACATCAGCACAAACATCTCATATCAGCTGTCAACCATAGTGGTGGAGGGGTGATGATTTGGGTTGCTCAGAGGATCTAAGCAGCTTGCAGTCATTGAGTTGACCACGAACCCCTCTGTATACCAAAGTACTGTGGAGTCAGATGTGAGGCCATTTCTTCGACTGCTAAAGCTTGGCCCAAATTGTGTCACACAAAAGGACAGCGATCAAAAGCACGGCAGCAGTCAAAGCCCAGACCCCAATCCAAAAGAAATGCCAAGGCATTGTCATGGCAGTGGTACATAAACAAATGCCAGCAAACCCCAACGGACTGGAGCACTCCTGTAAAGAAGAGTGGGCCAAGATTCCTTCACGATGATATGAGAAACTGATAAAGTCATACGGAAAAAGATTACTTCAAGTTAAGTAGTCCAGCTTCTGAATCATGACTGCATCACTGTTTCTCCACCATCTTTGTGTCAGCAGACTTTTCACCAAACAATATTTCTCCAAGTTATACTGAAGGCTCCCTCTCACCTGTAGAAACCCAGGTGCCACTTGCCAACCATATGTGTGGCGTAGCCGGCCTCGCGAAGCCTCTCAGGCAGAGTGTCCATGTGCGAGGGCAGACAGCTGGGCTGTCTGGGTCTGATAATGGAGTGCTGTAATCCCGTGTGGATCTGATATCTGGAAGAAAGAAAAAAAGAGCTGTTAGTAGGTTTGTAACAGGCAAGCCGCTCAGGCAGGAGCTTCCGTTTGGCCTCAGAGAAGACGCGGGGAGCTCATTCCTGGCTGCAGCTCAGGGCCTAATCAATAAACTCATTATTCAAAGCAGCTACCTCATTTGAAACAGGAGCTTCACATGCAGCCATTTCTTCCTCATTTCACACATTTAAAGCCCTCTCTAATTCTTTAACGTGATTCTTGTGCTTCTCTAACATGTGAATTTAACTGCTTAGAGTGAATAATATCCTAAAAAATGAGATTCTTGTAAATAAATGACCCACAATTTAATGTGTTGATTTAAAACTGGCTTAATATGAGTGTGGATTAAAACAATTGGCAGTGAATGAAAAACCGCTTGTTGGAGTTTCAAAATCCAACAGAAAACAGATGCCTTCAAGAAAGATTATTATTGGCTCTACTGGACGTTTCTTCCCGTTAAAAGGGAGTTTTTCCTTCCCACTGTCGCCAAAGCGCTTGCTGAAAAGGGGTCAGATGATTGTTGGTATTTTCTCTGTTTTATTTTAAGGCAACTCTTGTTGTGATTTGGTGCTGTACAAAGAGCATTTCATTGAATTGTGCTATCAAAAAGCATTCAATCTAAATGTCAAGCTACAGATGTGGTGAAAATGCAATTAGTACAATGTGTAAACGGGGAGGTATTGCCCACAACAAATAAGAACTGCTGGCTAATAACTGCCGAGCACAAATCCTAAAGGAAAACCTGACACAACAAGCACAGCTGGAAGAAAAATGGAAAAAATGCCAAGACTCAAAGCGCTGACGCGAGAGCAAAGCTTCAAATTAACCCATCAACAGGGTAGCTTAAGTTCTGGAAAGAATGTGGATGCACTTCAAACGCTTTTTAATGTGGTAATGGCTTAATGTTGTAAATCTCTTACCATTAAAATGGAACAATCTGACAGTACATCCAGACAAATAAGACCAGAGGATATGAATTATAGCAGTTACATGCTATAAATTAATTAATGAGTCAATATTCGGACAGCTTTGATAATAAGATAATGATTTAAGATCTTTTTAAGTGTTTTTTTTTTAAATACTGAAACAAAGAGAAAACAATATGTATTGGTGTACATGAGACAGTTTATTAAGAGACTGGGCTAAATGTTGTCAAAATTTAATGTAAAGACTTCCGATATTTACTGTAGGAGGTCGGTAAAGGTGTGTTTGTACCTGCCGGTGATGAGCTGACTGCGCGACGGCGTGCAGATCGGCTGAACGTAGTAGTTTTCCAATTTCACGCCCTCTGCTGCCAGTTTGTCCAGAGTGGGAGTCTTGATGGTCGGGTTGTGGTAACCGATATCATTGAAACCCTGCAACAGATTCATGATTGCATCAAAGACTTTGTGTTTTAGAGTGTCACTTTAATTTGCCAAATACATACTCAGTGGTTCCTATACTATACTGTAAGGAAGTAATGGGTCCAGGTGTGTGCAGCCTGCCTTTCCTTGTGTTTGTTTTGTCTGTATTTTCTATGGTACAGTTTTGTTTGTGAGCTGGAAACAGTGTTGCAACAGTTCCAGAGAAGCTCTATCAGAAGCTTCATTACTCAGCCCCACACTGGTTGGTTTTTAAGGCTTGTGAGTCATTTTAAGATTCTGGGTCCTGTTACAATACTGTAGGAAACAATACTTTCTGCTTCTTGAGAAACTTAACAATGACCTATAAATCATTTAACCATCATCAAGGGATGAACCAGTGTTGTGTCCGCACATAACAGACCACTTTAGAAAACAACCTGTTTTAAATAGCTTAGCTTTAGGCACTTTCTTTCTAATAGCCTGTCCCAAAATACATCATTTGTTCCCATTTCGTTAGCAAGGACATTCTCACAGCGCCATTAGCCAAAAACTTGGCACATCGCGCCATGGTGTGCAGTGTGTCCTTAAAAAAAACGAGGTAACATGAGAAGTGGAGAACAAAATAAGAAGTGAATTCAGAATTAAAAATTTAGTTTCAAATTGTCATCAGTATGAAGCAGGTCAGGAGAGATGTGAACAGCAGGTGTCTACACAATACACAATGCAACACTATCAGTGATGGATTGGCCTCCCCAGAGCCCAGACCTCAACTTTAATGAAGCAATGTGGGATAACCTCGACAGATTGCAGAGCCAAAGGCAGCCAACATCCAAAGAAGAAGGCTGGAGCACTTTTCTTGAAGACTACTCGCCTAAGAGAGCTCAGGCTGTGTTGAAGAATGAAGATGGTGATGTCAAATATTGACTTCAAGCTCATCAGATTTGTAGAAACTCTGTTTTTGCCTTACAGACTGTATTTGAGGCTGCATTTCCATGTTTGCACCTTTCAATAAATTGCTGCATTTGTTTCCCATTTTCGTACCAACATTTAAAGAAATTTTGTGCGGCTCAAGACTTATGCACAGCTCTGCACATAAAATGGTTTGTAATAAACTTGATCTAGCTGTTAAGTTGGTCTTAGTAAGGACCAGTCTGCAAAAGCGTAGTCTTAACTTCACCTGGCCTCACCGATGACATGATGCTTGCTTCCTAGCAGCCTTGGTAATGTAGCATTTCTGATTTGCAGCAATTATGCAAAATCAAAGCTAAGCTAGCAAAAAGTCAATTTCACCAACAGTGTAATGAGAAAATTAACAGAGGTGTACAGACAGCAGCAAAACATTTGGTTGCTAAGCAGTCTAAATGTGATCTAAACAAGAAATCACAGGAAGTGAACAAACAGTTACTCCAATATGGAGGTCCTTCACTCAGAAAACAAAAACTGAAAACAAAACAAAGTAATAAAAAACAGTGGAAAGACCTCCTTTCCAGAGACATCTCAAAATCAGCTGCTCGTCAAGAGTAGTATTTGATGTAGGAAGTAGAAGGTCAAGCTGTGTAACTTTTAGGCTGGACCCGTGTCTGCTTGGTTTTAAGTAAGCGTGACGGGACCTGTGGATTCATGTGTCACTGCCAAAAGGCTGCAGCTGTCACCGGGTCTGTGGGTTACTCTTTCTTCTTTGTGTGGTAATCTTGATCCTTAAGCTGAGCTGCTGCGTGGCGAAAACGAAGAAGTCGAACCATACCAAGTACGTAGAAACAATCAAAACTGACCACTGTGCGTGCTTCTAATGCGTGTATAAACATTCAATCGATCTGACTTACGCATAGTGTCCTCACTGTTTGTTGGTTTTTTGGGAGGACTTCACGCGAGCACCTAGCCACACAGTCTTCAATGACACTGCGGTGCAACATACTGAGTTTAAACAAGCACAACAGGAGTGTGTCTCTGTGGTACCTGCAGCTATCGGCGTCCACGACTAAAAATAATCCCCAGTTCAAAACGACAACTTATGACCGACTAACCTGAAATCCAGGGTTCTGGTCTTGATTCCAAAGTTGTGAATATCTTGTCTGTAACATCTGTTTTCATGCGGTGGATACGTGAAACCACATTTGAGACGGACTTGCCAAATTGAAATTCAGGTTTAAATCAGAGAGGTTATACTCAGAGAGGCGTTAAGTCCTCCTATGCTGCTCTCATGCGTGCTGTTTAATTCATTTCACTGCTTATAAACCAGATTTTTCAGCTACTTTCACACATATGGTTGTAAATGTTTTGGGAATGATTTGATTTCTATCCTCAACAATATATATTTATGTAAATACTATGATGTGTTTCCTCGTTTCAGTGGCACTGTCCAAGCATTTTGATTCAAGAAAACGCACTCGCACGACTCTCACACACACCTGATCGTCGGTGAGGATGAATACGATGTGCGGCTGGTTCTTCTTCTTCTGTGCCGTCTTGTCAGTCTGCTGCTGTATCTGGTTGTTCGGGGGCCGATGAGCCGACAGGCAGTCGAGGGTGAGCAAAACACTCAGCGCAGTCAGAGCCGCAGCTGCAGCAGCAGGGGCAGCCTGCATCCTTACAGCAGGAGCTCTGCGGAAAAGAACGACAACAAGAATATGACAATACGGCGACAACTTCTACGAACAAAACACCAGGGAAGAGTAGCTCAAAAATGTTAGACTCAGCACAAATTCACACAACCCTGCCATCAGTGGGGTGACTGACTGTAGATCACGAAACCACATTTGAGACAGACTTGCCAACTTGGCTGCAAATGTGATCTGAAACACTTCCATCTGGTGGACAGAGAGCTGAAACTCCGCGGAGGGCTTTCAGCTATTTACAATCTCTGGAACTGAGTAGCATGAATAAAAAAAATAAAGAAAAACGATTAGACCCAGAACCGAGAGAGAGCAGAAACAGGGCATTTGGAAGTGCTGGAAGAGGGTTTTATTACTTTTCTTTGATCATTTGCTGATTTATTTCACATTTTACACCCTAGGAGTGTCAAACGGGGATAAACTCCTCTGTCACTGGGGATATGGTGTTATAACAGCTGGATGATCACGGTCGCGCTTAGGAATGCACCGATGCTTGGAGCATGTTACACGCTTTCTAATGTCACGTATCAGACCTTTCCAGCAAACTCCGGTTAGTGTTTCTCAGATGGTCACAAAGAAAAACTGCCTGAATTAATTCTAATACTTGAAATGCATGGCTATCACAGTCCTGTGTTTGCACTGCTGTATTTCCTCAGAGCAGCCAGATTTTCATGTTCATGTAAACTTCCTCTCTTTCAGTTTAAACCGCTTTTTCAGGAAGTAACCTAACTGATGCCCCGATGGTCCAGAGACAACAGAGATTATGTAAGGCAAGTTGATTGGTCAGCAGCTGACGGTGTTTCCAAAACCGCACCCACCCTTCACCCGTAAAACAATCTGAATAAAGTGAACCCTCACTGACTTCTAACTTTTGTTGCTGTCAGTGTTTTCACATTATACGGTGTGATGTTAGTGAAAGAAAGACAGATTTCTCTGTAGTGTGGGAAACACAGCATGTGCATCAGGAGTCAGATTTAGGGCCAAAAAGGGAAGCAAATGAGTGAGTCTCTCTGTACTTTAATCACAATCTAAACCTTGATTAGTTTTATCCCACCACTAAGACAAGCCATCTTTCCACCTTTTACATCGTGACAGAAAAGCTGATGCTCGTTTCATTTGGAACGATCTTAAAATGCGGCAGATTTCATGTAAATGTTGCTCCATGCTCTCAGCATGAATAACTGCAGACAGTACTCCACTACATTTGATCAAAAACGTATCCTGTCTTCCTTCTCTCACCCCAACCGGTTGCAGCAGATGGCCCCGCCCCTCCCTGAGCCTGGTTCTGCTGGAGGTTTCTTCCTGTTAAAAGGGAGGTTTTCCTTCCCACTGTTGCCAAAGTGCTTGCTCATAGAGGGGGTCATATGATTGTTGGGGTTTTCTCTGTATGTATTATTGCAGGGTCTACCTTACAATATAAAGTGCTTTGAGGTGACTGTTGTTGTGATTTGGTGCTGTATAAATAAAGTTGAATTTTCAGATTTAAATCTAAATCTAAATTGAGTAATAACGTATGTGATGCTATTATGGATCATAAGGTATATAAAGTACACAGGATTTCGCTGCATATAAAACTTTTTGGTGCTCACCTAAACAATGTTTTGGCCTTCCGCTAATAAACATAAACATTTTTGCTCACCGAATGCTGAAACACAGCAAGAAAATGCACATACTGGTTTTAAGTAAGGTGAAATAGACTCACTTTGTTAAATAAATGCAGGCCAATGATGTTTGAATGCATATTTACACCCTCAACTTCCCACCAGAGCCAGAAAAAACATGATACAGACACGAAAACTAGCTTGTTTACGTGGGTCAGTGAAGGTCTGAGCTGCAGACGGGGGAACCAGTGGGTAAAATGTTATTTTGTAACCTGGTGACAATTTAATTATAAACTTATAAAGCTGTAAAAAGACTAACTGACCAACATCTTTTAACAATAATTTCTTTTTTTTAAACAAGCCCGCCTTCTTGGCTGGAAAATGGCTTATTGTGAAATACTTGACCACATTCATGGAGTTTCAAACATATTTTAGAACTATGTGTGCCATGTTTCTCTTCAACTGTCCGATGTGTAGCCCATTGATGTGTAAAATAACCTTTACAAGGCCCGAATGCTCTTTGATACTTCCTCGAATTGCCAGTGTTTAAACAATATTAAATTATCCATGACATTAAATAGTAACAAGGTTCAAAAAGGATCTTTTTAAACTCTCTAATCTTTATTTTCTCAAAGCAAACTGTAACCGAGCGCTCTTTAAGAGGAAGGGTAACCTCAGACTGTTTTATCTGTATCATCTACGACATGTTTATTAACGTGAAAGCCAAGAAGACCATGTAATGTTGATTTTATATGTAAGCTGACGAAAAGCAGCTGTCTCAGCTTGATTGTAGAGTACTGGTTTCCAACTACTGGTGAGATACAGGTACTCATGGGAAAAGAAGCAGAGTAGTCTGAGTGAGTGTCTTAGTTAAGAAGCTCTGACTAACCTTATATAGCCTAGTTTTGCTTTGATGGAGTTAGTAAATGCAGTATTTATCAGAAATAATAATAATAATAAAACTGTAATAATACTATATTAAGTCTGGTATCAGAGTATATCCAGGTCGAGAAAACTCAAGTCAGCATCGTTCATCTTATCCTCACCTCTGCTGTGTTATTTCAAAGCCAGGCCTGAATCAATACCTCGATACAAGGATCAATGGGAGTGAACGGCTCTTCTCCCCCCTCCTCTTCTCTCTCCTTCTTCTTCCTTTTCAGTTCATTCCTCACCCTTCGGCTTCTTCTTCTTCTTCAGCTCGGAGAAAGCCTGGTTTGCAGAAAAGTTTGCAAAAGACGCCGCATGTCCTTTGAGTTTCCACCAGAGCCTCCTTCCTCCAGTCTGAAGAGTGCCTTCTCTCCCCGCAGATGAAATATGAGCGAAGGACAGCCGCACACAAACGCGCTCCCACCTCCGGCCTGACTCGCCAAAATAAAATACGCTCGACTCGTCATTTTAAAGTCACACAAGTCATTTTAAACTGCTGCTGTGAATGAAATGAAACCTCCTCCAGTTACCATAGTGACCACTGCAGGGCCGTAAATGAACCGTGATAACGTCAACAGGCTGAACGTGTAAACTGTCACAATAAAGCATTATTAATGAAATACAACTCTGATATCACTTAAACAAATGTTCCAGATAAACAGTGAATTAACTTCCTGTCCTGTAATCAGCATTTTCGTTGCCTCGAGTAGACAGTATATAATAATTAAGTCATATGGTAAGGTGTGTTATGACCTAAATTTAGCTAAATACCACAGATCCTGAATTCAAATCTTTAAAAAAAACGTATTTAGTCGGTAGACGTTATAAAGGAGTTTTATCGGAGTTGTTTGTTGATGTATGGCATTTTTATGTCCCAGTGACGAATTGAATTTCATTTTATTTAGATAATAATTAAAAAAAAAACGCCTAAAGGCTGTCCAGCTGCAGAATAACAGGACTTCAAGGACTGCTCCAGATGAAATATTTGCTAAAAACAAACAAACAAACAAACAAACAAACAAAAACAGTCTTCGTTAAGAGCTCTCGTTAAGTTCTGTATTAATTTGGAAATTTCCCAGCTTAACATCCGCTCCTCTTGACTTTATTTCTGTAACTTAACGCTCATGGAAACCGGTAATAAAGCCGCAATAAATGCCGTTTCTTTCAACGGCGTTAAGTCTCTTTAATGTGTTTCTTGTAGTGTCAATACTGACACCGTCACTTTGTTCGTGTCTCCGGGAATAAAGGCAGGACTTCAGCCGAGCAGCCTGCCTGCAGACCGGACTGTTACAGGCAAAAGGAGTCCGCTGGCACTCGCAGGAAGCCTGGAATTTCTTTTAGGGCAACATGCTGTAGAAATGCAAAATAAGGATCAAGTGATCCCAAAATATTCAGGATGAGGCAGGAAAATATGCTAGACTAAAAAAAAAAAATACCAGCTCCATTCAACCCTTATTAAAAATCAGAAAAAAAAGGATAATACCAAACATCTAAAGACCACGTGTGCAGACAAATATGAGAAAGGTGGCATTTAGAAGTCTGTGTCCAGATGGAGTCTGTTATTTCTAAATGCACCTACATTGTAGACGGTGGGTCTTACAAAACAAGAACACATGTCATCAGTATGAGGTCTTCATAGTGCTTAGTTGCTCGTTTTAATCTTTGTTTCCAGCTTTGGATTGTCACATTTGGAAACGGTTTTCATTTAAAACGCTCAGTTACTTTATTATATAACTGAGACGTTTGTTTGATTTAAATTCAAACCTGGCAAAGTTTTGTAGAGAAGGTTGTTCAGATGTTTTGCTGTGATGTCTTTAGATATTAGACTTTACACTCATAGAGACAATAAGCACAAAACAAGGGCGCCACAGAGGCTGTGTTACTCAAGACATGGAGCTGTTTCATTTGGCCCCTTAATTTATTTTGAAAGTTAAAAGAGAAATCATGTTTCTCCAAGCTGTGCCACTTTTGTCCATGGATGGATGGATGACTGACTGGTTATTCAGAATATCTTAGCAAAATCTAGTGAGACTCTTTTATCTTGGTGGAAGGAGCCTTTCTGAAATCCCTCTTTAAATGATACTGTTTTTTCTGTCTCTGTCCAAATAGTCCCGACTACAGTGGGACCCTCTGCCTGTGCTGCGTCCTGTGCCAAGTTTCCAACAAACACAGCGTTGAAAGAGGCTGTGCGTGATTTATTAAGGCCTGATTCACTGGCAGTGAGCAGTACATGCAGGAATACTACCAGACATTGTTGCTGCTCCCTCAGTTGCTCACCCAGTAAGCCACAGAATTTCTGTCCCTAATGTTCCTAATAAAACAATATCAACACCCAATCTGGGAATTCATGGAGATTATAATGTGCCTATAATGGAATTTATCCATTGCAGCTACTGAAGTCCATTTCTGATATTAAAAAATGTGAGAAGTTAAATGAAACGTCATAGAAATTGTCATCATTTTTATTATTTTCATTAAGTCAGTGTTGACTTTTATTTTTTAAAATAGACGCTGTATCATAGTAAACAAATAGTCAAGCCAACATTGAGCTAAGCTAAAATATTGACTTTCTCTGACGTCCACAGCCCCTTTGATCTTAAGTGGGTCAGCACAGTGAAACTCCTCTTTCTGTTCCTTTACAGAAACTTACATTTAATCAATAAGATTTTTTAAATATAAGAAAAAGAAGCACAATTACAACTGTGCATTTCATGTTTTCTACTTGATAAAGAAATGCTGCTGTAGTAAATTAAAGAAAGCTGTCCACATGTAAGAAGTAAAGTAGTGTAAAGTAATAAAATAACTTAATTACTTGGGTTTAGTATGTATGTTCATGGGGGAGATCATTATCAGTAGGAAAAGCTTTAAAACTTGTCAAGAAACAGTTAAAAATTCAAAGTTCATGTACAGTGGGCCAGATTGGAGTCTTCCCCTGGCCAGTTCATGGTCCCAGGGCCTTATGTTTCACACACCTGCTATAAGCAGTCCATTTATTGACAAAGAAATGTATGTATTGGGTCAGGATTATTAATGAAATTCCACTTCCAGACTCTAAAAACATATTGTAGTTTTGATTCAGCTGACTGAAAAGCTAATACTAGTCACGTGTACGGATTTTAAATTCTGATTTTGACTCACTTTGTATTTTGATTTCTTGAGCAAAATCAGCATCCATGTATTTATTTGTAAAAACAGTTTAAATAGTGTGTTAGGGATTTCATTAGTCTATTAATTAACCTTTACCGATTAACTTTAAATTTGTTCCTTTTTGTTAAAAATGTAAAATGCTGCATTACTTTATTTATATGATAATAACCTTCGTATTGAACAAATAATAGCAGATGGATGAGTGGAAACCTTTCTGTCTAATTAAACAGCTCAGCGTTAACTGAGGACCTTTTCCTGTCAGCTGTATTCTGCTCATTTACAGCTTCAAACTTTTATTAAGTGTGCCTATGCCAAGAGGCACACTTATTCTTCTTGGACTGTATTACTGTAGTTTTGAATAAGTCACATTTATTAGGGATGTGCCCTCTGTGACATCATACAGAGCCAAGAGTAGAAAAAATATCTAAAACAAGTTTGAAGCCTTTTATTGTCTCACAGGGATCAGTATCCCCCTTTTTAAAATTTATATTTTATTTTTATTAATTACTTTTATTATTTTATTTTAACTTTTTTGAAATTTTATTTAAGAATAAAAACTAAATAAAATAAAAAGTTTCCTAATTTTTAATATCAGTATCCACCACTGTACCACTATATATACAGTACTGTGCAGAAGTCTTGAATCACCCATTTTATTTCTTTATATTTTGCTTCCAAGGAGCCACACTTGTAATTTTTTTAACAAGATCTTTTACAAGTGATCTTGAGCAGTAGCTTTCCAGGCTTTCTGGAGATTTTTCAATGTTTTTCATTCATTTTTACTCCAGTCCTTGTACCATTTTTAGATGAATGTTTTTGTTTGTTTCTTTGTAAAGACACTAAATACTGATCTTTCAATTGTTCCACCGTGAAAAAGCTCCATAATCAAAGCACATAAAAGACTTAATCTAGCAAACAACCAATTTTAAATGATATCTTTAAGCACTTTGTTGCCAGCAGCTTTCCTGAGCTAACTCTACAAAACAGTGTGACTGGTATAAAACAGCATTTTTGCTCCAACAAAAATGGTGATTAACAAAGAGCTAGTAGCTGAAAACCTGTCAGTGTGTCCGTAAAAAAGCAGGAAACTGGACAAGTGGAGGACAAAAGTAGAAGTGGCACAGTACAGTGTCTGAAAATCATGTTCTTAAGAAAGAGAACAAAAACCATTAAAGAACTGACACCAGAGCTGAGAGATGCTTTAGCCCTTCAGTTTATTTATCTACTGTTTGCTGAAACTTCAGAATAAGTCTCAGTGGAAAGGTGGCTGCCAAGAAGCCAATCCTAAGGAAGGGAAACAAGGAGAAAGGGCTGAAGTATGCCAGATTATACAAGAACTGGACTGAAAATCAGTGGCAACAGATCTTTCGAAACCAAATTTGAATATGTTGTTTCAAATAATTGTCAATATGTGTGGAGGAGGTCAGCCATCTGTAACAGACTGTGGGGGATGATTCATTTTTCAGCATAACAATGATCCCAAACACACAGACCCCCCCGAGTCCAGACCACAACATTACTGGAATCATGATGGAATCAGCTTGACAGAGAATAAAACAGCAGACAGCCAAAATCTAAAGAAGAGCTTTGAATGTCTTTCAAGAAGAGTGTAGAGAAATGACAAGAAAGCTTCCCCAACAGAGTTCAGGCTGCGTTGAGAAAGAATAAAGAAAGAATTAAGCTTTGTTTTCATGTTTTGGTTACATTTTTCTTTAATAAAACTGGTAAATTTCAAATTATGCTTCGTTTTCTTCCAAAGACACAATTTCCCATGCTGCCTTTCGAGGGGGGCGTCGTCAGCGCACATGTGCGCACGCCGAATAGCGAGCATGTACTGAAGTGTAAATAACCCGTCAATATTATTTGCACTTTTTCCCGGTTTGCCAGTCGGTCCCGTCGGACAGCATGGCCTCAGAGGAGGACGACGTGCTGCTGTTTCTAATCTACCAGCACCTGAAGGTGAACGGCTACCAGAAAGCTGCCCAGGTGCTGGAGAAGCACGTTACCCAGGTAAGAAGTTTGGCTTAAATTTACAGTCTAATATTTAGCGTGCAGTCGGTAGACTGGGTTCTAGCTCGCACACGTTAGTTAAATGTGAGTAAAAAGACTATTTTTTTTTATGTGATTTCATCAGCTGACATGCGCATCTTGCTTGTTATATAACAACTTAAATATAAATGTGATGTGTGTTTGCTTCAGTGTGGCTGTCGGTAAGATGCACTTCAGTCTGTGTGTGTGCGCGACAAAGCGTGTGGCTCCTTGTTCAGGCCTTCTGGAGGAAAAGAACATTATGTTACAGGAGCTGCACAAAGCAGCTCTGCTCCTGCGGCCTATTGCTGCACGCTGTCACCCCATTCAAAACCTCATCACCTTTTCATAGTGTTTAGTGATAACAGTTGACCTTTTTTTATCTAAAGCTCCTGGAGCTGCTGTGATAAGTTGATTAATTGATTATTTCATCAATTTAAAAATAATCGGCAGCTTTTTTAAAAATTAAATAGCCAGCTGAGATGAACTTCTACTTACATATTTTTCAAATACGAGACCTGGATGCTTTTCTCTATATTTCGCTGTAATTCACTCGTTTTTAGAATTTGGGGTATTTGGACTGTTGCACATAATCACTGCAGCTCTTGATTATCCAGTAGCTGTGCCGATGACATCTTATGATGCAACCAAACACTGTAAAATAAGCCTTTCTGGTATTTTCTTTTTTAACAGGGGAAATCTAAAAAATAATATTGTCTTATTCTTCCTAAGTCTGTCTGTTAGGAAACATGCGCTTAGGTGTGATGTAAGCTTTTCCTGCAGAGCTTATGAGATAAAAATGTCATTGTCAAAAGCTGCTCATACTTACAGTGGCGGGTGCTCATATTTAACATGATAAAAGAAAATGTAAAAAGTGAGATCAGAGTCGGTACAGGTACAGAGAATCACAAGGGTTCTCTGTTTGCAACAGTTCTTTTCTATTTTGGCTTCACAGGTCTGAATGCAAGTACATAAACCCCGCCCACCTGCAGTTCAGACCTTCTGTTTACAGGGACGGCCAATCTGAAGAAAGTTGGCTTAAAGGGAGAGTGAATTAACTGAGCGGTCTGCTGAAGTTCATTATAAGATATCATTTATCTTTTCTTTCATTTTACTAACCACTTATCCAGCATTGTGTCGCGGTAGCTGGAGCCTGTCCCAGCTGTTACAATGCCAGAGGCAGGGTAAACCCTGGATAGGCTGGTTCCTAACCATTAAAAAGAGGGGGGAAGGGTTTTTCAGACACGGGATGAGCTGTGGGCTCCATCAAAACATAAAAATAAGGAATATTATACTGTCGTAGAGTTCAAACATAAAACGAGAGCTGGAAAGGACATAAAACAACACCTTAAAGTCTGAATGAAGTTACAGCAGCAGTCTTATTAGAATTTACTTACGAGTGTCCTTCACTCCTCTATGTGAACATTGTGTATTCATCATACTCTCTTCTTTGGCATATTTTACATGAATTCACATCTGGAAGCTTGTGGCAGCATTCCTGCAGCACAGGAAATTTGTTATTTCCCTTTGCTATCTGTGTTTTTTTCCTTTCTTCTTTTGTCTATGTAGTTATGGGACGCACAGGAAGTTTAGCTGAAGCAGAGACAGAACATTCAGGGAATCAGTGAAAAGGAGAAATTGTATTTTGAAAACACTCTTGAAGAGTCAGTACTGAGCAAGTTTTAGATGCACAGTATTTCTCAGGCTGTTGTGTGTTGTGTTGTAGGTGGAGACACCAGTGGAGAGCTCCTCCACCCTACATGATATCTACACAGGCTGGATGAAGTAAGTCACACCCAGTTACACACTTGTATACATAAATATATAATGCCACAAGTTACCAAAAAGAAAGTAATTATAAGAAAATTGTAAAATTTAACATTCTTTGTGCTGTAATTGTTATATGTGCTGCAAATTTTGTGAAAACTGACTGTGTACAGCAAACTGTACAGGTGAGCATGTGTAGATTAAAAATGTCAGCAGCTGAAAACAGGATGGGGCTCTCTGGCTCCCAAAGAACCTCAAAACAATCATTTAATGGTCTAAAATGAGATTAAGCCCAATGAAGTGCATAAATAGTGGCTTTTTCTCATCATCCTCTGTTTTTCTTTATCTCCACATTTTATGACTTCCTGCTTTTTTGGAGTCACAGCTCAACAGGTAATGCGATTCAGAGACACACTCAGCTTAGGTGATTTGTAGACTCCACGCTGTCTGTGTGAGCAGGATGCGACTGGTACGGTTTGTGTGAGTGATTTCCTGGCCTTGTGCCCAGTGCATTCTGGGATCACCTTCAAATCCCTGCCTCCCTAATGAGGATTAAATGGGCATCAGATAA
Organism: Rhamphochromis sp. 'chilingali'; assembly: GCF_963969265.1. Lineage (NCBI taxonomy): Eukaryota > Metazoa > Chordata > Actinopteri > Cichliformes > Cichlidae > Rhamphochromis > Rhamphochromis sp. 'chilingali'. The sequence continues at coordinate 29,275,083 of NC_137943.1, read as the reverse complement.
ATGGCTAAATCAATGACATCAGCTCATTTGCCGAAGTGAATCTAACACTAAAATAACAGAAATCTGCAGAAGTCAATGAAAATACATAATTATGTGCCGAATATAAGGCACCTCTGATTATCAGAAAAACACTGTTTTCAAACAGCTGCTCATTAGGGATAAGTACTCATAATGGTACTTAGCCCTATTCTAATTAATGCCACAATGCAAATGATCAAAAACCTGTAGTTCTTAGGCTTCTGAGATTCACAGAAATGTTTTTCTTTTCAAAAGCTGGTGAATTCAATTAAATATTATTTATATAGCGTCAATTTACAACACCTGTTGCTTCAATGTGCTTTATAATGTAGGTAAGAATACACTTAACCTCTCCAAAGTTAGCTGACACTTTGTAAGCGAGCACTTGGCAACCGTGGGAAGGAAAAACTCCCTTTGAACAGGAAGAAAGCTCCGGCAGAACCAGGCTCAGGGACGGGCAGCTAGTTGGGGGTTAAGGTGGGAGAAAAACACAGAATTGAATTACTTCACTGCACTGATAAAGAGTAAAGACATGTAAACAGAACAGTGTAGTCTATAGCTGTGCTAGCTATTTGCTTCCAAGCATAGCTAAATCAAGTCGAATGCTTGTTTACGTTCACGACCATTTAGGCACACCTTCCCAGTACTGGGTTAGACTCCTTTTCTGCTTTGAGAGCTGCCTTAATTCTTTGTGACATAGATTGAAAAATGTGCTGGAAACATTCCTCGGAGATTTTCCATGTTGATAGGATAGCATCACACAGTTCCTGCAGATTTATCCGTGGCTTGAGTCTCCCGCCGCATCCCAAAGGCGCTCTCTTAGATTCAGATCTGGTGCCTGTGGAGGCCATCTGAGTACACTGAACTCGTGTTCAAGAAACCAGTTTGAGATGTTTTGAGCCCGATTGCTTATAAAAAGATGGATGTTGCCACTGCAGCATCACGTATTAGTGCGTGTTGGAACACTAAGGCTCGCCATTTTGGTGTTGGTGAAACCGGATGTAAATGGCCTGTATTTGTATAGCGCTTTACTAGTTTTACTACTTTACTAGAGATATACAGATGTATGTTATGTTATAACAGTTTGGAAACTGGAGAAAAAAGTTAAATTATTAGCCATGTAACTGTTCCAAAATGCTCTAAACACTAAAATGGTCCAGAGTTCATTTCAGACTTTCTGGGCTGAAACTTGGCACGCTGCTATCAACTTAAGCAATCTGTGTTTGTAAATCTGCTAATTGCATCAGCAAATTCCATTTAAATGATTTATAATAAAGATTAGCCCTGTGTACAATTGTGATGAAGGGAGAAAACATACATGAGGCCAAAAATACTTCTCATACTAGCATGTAAACGTGTTAAATTCATGCCTGAAGTTGGACAATTTAACTCGGGAATCTGTGAGTCTGAGACTCACTTTTAGAGTCAGCCTCAAGTGGTCGCTGGAGGAATTGAGATTTGCATTGACTGCGTTTTTCAGCTCATCAGTTGGTGCTTTACCTAATGTATAAGCATAGCCAGTAAAAGAAATGTAATTCATTTGTGTGTGTGTGTGTGTTACAGACTGTACTCCCTAGCCCAGCATGCCAAACAGGAGACACAAGAGTCCAGTTACTCAAAGAAAAGCATCAAAGCAGAGGCTGCAGACACCAGGCTCTCCAGTGTCACAGGAGGAGATGATGTGGATTCCAACCCTCCACTCGGTAAATTTTATCTTTGATTGCAGTAGTTAGGACAAAATAAAGCCACTAATATGTGCACATCTGTAGCTGAAATGAATTTAATTAATTAAATGTCAAACATTTTCTAATTAATGCTTGTTTAAATCTTGTGGATCTCGATTTCTGGAGAATGATGATTTCCATTTTTATTTTTTCTGATGTTTTATAGATACATAGAGCAACAACTTGGCAATTAATTATTTTAGCAACCTGTCAGTCATACAGCTGATTCATTAGTTTATCTTGGAAGATGCAAGAAATGAGGAAAACGTAAAACAAACAAAAGCCTCTCTGTAAAAATATGTTTTTGTTTATTTATCTAATGCTAATTTAAAGCTAATTTAGCAGTAAGCTGAAGTTTGTTCCACAATGGGCTCCTGTGCTTTGAGCCCACACTGCAGAAGTTGTAACAGTAATTGATTGTCTGTGATTTAAAAGTAATCAGTGAAAATTTTAATTGGGTTCTGTAGCAAATGGGAAGCCAGTGTAATTCTGCCAGGACTGGAGTAATGTGTGTCGAGTGTTTGTGACTAACCTCACTGCTGTAAATGGTCAGAAGCTCCTCTCCTGCGCAGCTAGCTCACAGTGTAGGAGACGTTTCTCTACTTTTAAGATCAGTCTTCAAACTTCCCTTTTTGATAAAGTTTATTGTTAGATTCTTGCCTTCTTTGTTCAAACTGGACACTTTTTGTTACTTCTCCACATCACCTGGACTTTTTAGGGAATGTAACTACTAGATCGGTTGACTCTGACACGTGCCTCAGTAATGCTGCTGGGTTACGTCTCGTAACTTGTTCATACAGGATCATCTGATTGTTGGGCTGTTATCTCTAATATTGTAGGGTCCTTACCTTACAATGTAAAGCTCTTTGGGGCAACTGTTGTTGTGAAATTGGCGCTACATAAAGAAAACTGAGTTGAACTTTGCATTTTATAAGTTATCCTTTTTTTTCACTCTGTGTTTATTTCTTTTACAAATCTTGGCACCGGTGACTATGAAGCCAGTCTAAAATATATTTGATTTTCTCTTTCAGAGCCTGGGCCTGATGTTGTTGAGCCACTGAAGGCAGAGAGCATCTCTGAGAGTGTCTGTGAGCAGCTGCTGGCTGCTGATAATAAATCCCAAGCAACAAACTCTGACAGCGAGAGCGCCGGCTCCTCTGACAGTGAAGTGGAAGAAGAAAAGATAAAGGAGGAAGAAACAAAAACAGAGCAAGAGGTGAACATCTCACATATCATGAAAAATGGGTTTGAGTTTTTCTGTGCTAGCTTTGCCCCCTTTTTCTCAAAGTGAGGAGACAGAATACTTTCAGTTAGCGTAGCCCTGTTGTGTCAGTGCTAATGTGTGCTTCATATGGGAGAGTCAATAAGGACAAACTGAATGTTGAGCGTAAATGTTTGGTATTTAGGATGTGTTGATGAACACGTGCGCCGAGAAAACCAGAAAATATCCTGTAGCCTTCAAATGGTATTAAAATCACAGGAGAAATAACAAGATAAGAAGGAGAATCATTTTTCCCAGCTAAGATGCTAACAGTTTATTTCCTGGCATGACTTAAGCTTTAAAAATGTGTTTTCTTAAATTCAAAAGAGGTTTCTCAACAACAGCAGCTGCAGGAAGGCGTGGTTGTGGTTGGTCCTATGCAAAGTTTTGCAGCACGTCTGCATGCTAATAATCCTTCTCTCTGTCACCAAAGAGTTGCGTAAACAGACACAAAGGCGGCGCCATGTGTTCTGCTTCTGCAGATTAGCTTTTACAGGTAATAATATTGACATTCTGACACCCAAACAGTACACTATTATCTATAAAGACACATCTCCTGGATGCACTGGTACGCATCTTCAGTGATGTATCCTAGGGTCATCAGGTGTTTCGGGTCTCACAACATCATACACCCTCGCCCAGGCGACCCAGCCGGGGGTGATCAGGCCCCGACTTGCGTACCAGTAGCTACCCACGGATCAGCCCTCTTAATCCACAGCCACCTTGTGGCTTTCTCTGCCGCTTCACTCACAGCCTGGATGGCCCTCTTCTTGGTTGCCCCAGCCACGCCCAGCCGGCCTAGGACTTTGCAGAGTGATCGTCCTGCAAAGCCCCTACAACCCACTTCTATGGGCTCATAGAAAGTCTTCCAGCCCCTTCCCCTGCACTCTTGCACTAGTTCCTGGTACTTTCCTCGTTTCCTTTCATTGGCCTCCTCGATCCGCTCTTCCCAGGGCACTGTGAGTTCCAGCATGATCAGCTGTTTTGAGGCCTCAGAAATAATTATCAAGTCTGGCCGGAGTGATGTTTTTACAATGTTCTGAGGGAACTTTAGTTGTTTACCCAGGTCAGCCTGTAGCTGCCAATCAGAGGCTGTGTTGAGAAGGCCAGTTGTCAAATGTGGGCGCACCTGGGGTTTCTCTCCAGCCTTAATAAAAGAGATTGCCTTCCTCGGAGCATGATGGTGCTTGCTGGTGCTGATTGCTAAGGCAATCTTTTCAGCAACTACACCTGGTCGTGCCGCCAACGATACCGACCATCGGCCAGGGCCCTTGGGCAGCTGCTAAGGAGGTGTTCTAGGGTCCCTCTTCCAGAGCACAGGGGACAGGCAGGTGTCTCACTCTTTCCCCACAGATGGAGGTTTGCTGGGCTTGGCAGAGTGTCGTATACTGCCTGCACTAGGAATCGGATCCGGTGGAAGTCTGCCTGCATGATGTTTGCCCAGGTGACCTTGCGCTGCAAGGTGCTCTCCCACCTTGTCCATGCTCCCTGCCGCTTAAGGCCTACAGCTCTACTTACTCGCTCCTCCTCCACACCTGCTCGGACCTCTTCCTGGAGTAGCTGGTGTCTCTCCTTTCCCTGTGCCCTGCTGACCTGGGCCTTTGGGACGTACCCCAAGCCTGCTCCCCCTGTTGCTAAGACCCCCATCAGTGTTTTCTGCCTTAGGCGTGACTCCGCCACCTCAACTGCCTTCTCAGCCTTCCACTTTCTTCCTGTCCTTACCTCAATGCCTGCTGATGCCACCTTGCAGTCTTTAGAATCTCTGTACTGTAAGGCTTCTCGTGTGCGAGCCACCTTGAACTCTTCTGTGAGACCACTGAAGGGTAACTGCACGCTGTTGCTTGTCCCATACAAGGCAGCGCTGGTGAGACTGCGGGGAAGTCCCAGCCACTTACGAAGAAAGCCACTGATCTTTCTTTCAAGGGATTCCACAGTAGTTATTGGAACTGTATAGACAAGCAAGGGCCACAGGATTCGGGGCAGGATGGAATGCTGGTAGATCCAGGCTTTAAATCTTCCAGGCAAGCCGGACTTATCCACCTTAATAAGCCACGCTCCCAGCTCCTCATTTGCCTTCTGAATAGCAGTAGAGTCTTTCAGGCTGGAGTCAAAGAGTTTCCCCAAGCTCTTAACTGGTTGTTCCGTTATGGATGGAATAATGGTTCCTGAAATTGAGAACCGGAACTTGTCCGTCACCTTGCCCTTCTTCAGTACCATCGATCTTGACTTGGAAGGTTTAAAACTCATCCTTGCCCATGAGATGAGTCTCTCAAGACCTTGCAAGATCCACCTACACCCGGGAACTGATGATGTTGTAATGGTGAGGTCATCCATATAGGCTCTGATAGGGGGCTGACGAACACCTGACCTTGTTAACGGCCCTCTGCACTCCACCTCCGCAGCCTTTACCACCATGTTCATTGCCAGGGCAAAGAGCGTAACTGAGATGGTACAGCCTGTTATTATACCTTTCCGGAGTCGGTGCCAGTCTGAAGTAACTGCCCTAGCAGTGACCCTAAGCCTGAAATTGGCATAATAGTCCAGGATTAGGTCCTTGATCTTACTGGGAACATGGTGGAGGTGTAAAGCATGCTCAACCAGTTTGTGTGGGATCGACCCATACGCATTAGTCAGGTCCAGCCACAATACAGCTAGGTCGCCTCTGTTCTCATGGGCTTCTCTTATAAGGTGTGTAACTACACCAGTGTGCTCTAGGCAACCAGGAACTCCTGGGTTCCCCCCCTTCTGAACTGATGGATCAATGTAATTGTTTCTAAGGAGAAACTCGGTCAATCTCCGGGAGACAACGCTAAAAAACACCTTCCCCTCCACGCTCAATAGCGAGATGCTCCGAAACTGGTTTATGTTTTTCGAATCCTCCTCTTTGGGAATCCAGACTCCCTCTGCGCACCTCCACTGATCAGCAACTCTCCCTCTCCGCCATATCACCTTTAAGATCTTCCACAGGTGGCGGAGCAGCTCTGGGCAGCGCTTATAGACAAGGTAGGGTACGCCACTGGGACCTGGGGAGGATGCTGAGCGGGCTGCTTTGATGACCTCACACACCTCCTTCAAACTTGGCTCCGTCAACTTGAACTCTACTGATGGTGGGGCAGGGTTGATGAGAGCTTTGTTTGGTCCCAAGTCTTGTTCCCTCAAAGGGTCACTCATGGTCTCATGAAGGAAGTTATTCACCTCCTCTGCTGAGCACTCCAACTGCCCGCTTCGCTTAACCCCCAGCAATTGTTTGGAAAAGCGAAAGGGATCAGCAATAAAAGCTGCACGTTTCCTGGCTCTCTCTCTTCCTCGCCTCCTGTGCCATTCTGCTCTACGGAGGGTAAACAGTACATTTATAATCTGAAATAAGCTATGCCCTGAAGATAACAATCATATTTTCAAATATTAGCATCTTAAAACTAAAGTAGGCGAGGAATCTCCAGCAGACCTTATCTAATTAAAGATGAATCTCTAAATTTGTACGATTAAGCATGAAGTGAACACGAGTTATTTAAGTCTTATCTCATAAAGCAACTCTTGAAATAACTACGAGCAGGGAAAGATAAAGGTGCGACGTGTTAATGATCATTAACCCTTTAAAGCCGGTCTGAGCGGGCACGCTCCATTTTGCATAACTATTTTTAAATCCCGGTAGCTCTGCAACCACGTAAACTAGCGCAATAATTTTTTTTGCATATGAAACCGGAGGAGTTGTACTTACATCTTATGCCATCAGCTTGTCCTCGGTCACAGTTTCCTTTCACATATAGCTTTGCAAAAATTGCATAAAAAGCGCTTGCAGTAACAAAAACATAATATTCCAGAAACACGCTTTGCCGATCCGATCAGCTGTTTGTAACACTTCCTTCGTCCATCAGCACGAACTATCGCATGTCCGCCATGACCTGCCCGAAACCGGAAGTGACGTCATTTGCGAAAATGTAGTTTTTTACCATCAGGGCCTTATGAGCCTATACTGGTGTTTTTAAAAGTTATCTTTGACTTTATGACTTTCTGTGTCGTTTCTGGGATGCTTAGGACTCATATTGCACTGCTGGAAATAGTTTATTTTGATGCATATGCAGTTTTTTTTGCAAATTTGCATTATAAGATTTATTTTCGTTTTTATTGCAGTATATAAAAATTGGTGTATTTCAAAAATAAAACTATGAAGACACTCAAAATAAATTTCCTGTGGTGGGAAACTATTTTGTGCAACTTTTTTGTATTTACAGTTCTGAGGGATAAGCCTCTTAAATTTCTCTAACTAGAAATATATGTTAAAAAAACAAAAACGATTTTCAATTTTTTTGTAGTTTATTGCACTTTTTTGCAATTTATGTAATTACTATGCACTTAATGCAGACATATTATTAAAATTTGGGCTATAATGGTTGTATTGATGTATAGCAACTTGAAATGCTCCCAAAAATGGCTCCACAGCATGTAAAAATATAATATAAGCTCTGGCGCACTTGGTTCTATGGTAGGTCTTAAAGGGTTAATGTAGGAATATTTTTACTTGGGGTTTATGTTTTAAAGGCTTTCATTAAAGTTAAAAGCAAAAAGTAAAAAGCGTTCGAGTAAGTATCGAGTGCTGAGCGTTGTTACAGGAGGAGGAAAGCAGTGCCATCATGAACACACATAGCTGTTGTCCAGCCACTGTAATAATGTGCTGATAGATGGACAGTAGCTGCAGTGTTGTTATACGCTTGTGAAACACACGGACACATTTCCACTCGTCTCATCTGTCCTGTATTAGTTTCCTCTGTTGTTATTACTGCTGTGTGTGTGTGTGTGTGTGTCTTGTCTGTTCTTTTGTGTTGGCCCAGTGATGCAGCAGATAATGCCGTGTGGACACAGAATTGTGTGCGTGTGACAACGGTAATCTTCAGAGACAAATTGTGTGCGTGCTCGTTTCTGTGCAAACTATTCGTTGTGGTTTCTGTCGACAGCTGCTGGAAACCCTGATTGCTTTGTGTCTAATGGTAAAAGCACTGCGGCTTTCTTTTTGCTGTACAACAACAACAACATCACATTCTTAACGGCAAAGATGTTTCTACTCAGCAGAATTTCTAGTTTCTTTTAGTTGTAGTTTTCGCCAGCTGGTTGAATTAAATCTGCTCTCTGTGGATTAAAATGGACTTCCTGTGATGTGGAGCGGAGCTAGCAAGTGCTCCAGCGACACTCAGTGGAGTCATATTTTTACTTTTGGATTGCATATAAAGAGATGCTAGCATCTCCTCCTCACGTGCCTTCTTGGCCTGCTTGGACTTGATGGTGTTTTTTGCAGAGGAGTGTGGTTTGTTGGGGGTTGTTGAAGTAGCTCCCTTTTTATGTACTAAATATCATTGGAGGCTGGCACATGCAGCTATCGCTCTCAGGCATGTCTGGGTTTGTTGTTGTGCATGCTAGGGGACGTAAACACAGGGTGTCTCTATCTATATAGTCCAAATATATTTGACACAACAAGTTTAGTCTGTGTGCGAGTATTTGAAATTGCTCTGTTGCATTGTTTCCCCCAAACGTAAAAAGCCTGTACACTGTTCTCAGTATAGCACCTCATTTGCAGTGAAATATAGTCTCCAATAAATGGGGTATACAGAGCAGTAAAAAGATCCTCGAGTGTCTTGGATTTGTCTTCCTGAAACTAGCAGATATTCTGAGTAAACAGCAGGATGCAAGTTCTTCTAACTGCCTGTACATATTTTCCAGTCAGCTCCAACTAAAGTGTATGCTGAGGCGTCCAATGAGGCAGAAAGCCTGAGCTCTGCCTCTTCAGACGCTGAGGAAATAACTGCACCCAGCCAGGGTAACAACAACCTGGTGTTACCTGATCAGGCTGAGGACCAATCGCAGGCCCCCGATCCAGCCGAGGCCTCAGTCTCAGGCGGTGACCTTAAAGTGGAGCATCAAGAGGGCAGTGATGATCTGAAGCAGGTTAGCTCATCAATTTCATTTTAAACTTTTGTGTCAGATGTTTATTTTTCTTTTCATCTCATCATATCTCGCAAAACTTTTTCATGCGACTGACACTTGAGCACATATGCATCACTCGTTCTACCTTGATGTCTTTAAAGGCCTAGTGTGCTGTTTAATTTTCCTCCTGGCGCACTGGATCGCTCTGCAATGAGCAGAAATGTTAATCACCTTAAACCACACTCATAAAAAAATGGGAGTAGCTGTTGTAGCAGAGCCTCCTTCTCCTCAGCTCACCTCTGCACAGCTGAAACTTATTTTGCAGTGGACTGTTTGTGTTGTTACGCTTCTAGTAGTCAACACTGCAGACAGCCTTTCTTTGCTGAATTGTGAATTTTCTTTTAAGACTTTACTGGAACGTAAAAGATTGCGATTAAATGTCACCGTATTAGATGTTGCTCTTAATTAGTGCAACAAGTCGGTGCACTTTAAAACTCTGTATTCATGTTTAAATCATCTGAAGCTCCAACAGAAACAGAAACGTCAGATTTAATTGGCATTTGCATTGTTTAAACAAGCAATTTGGTGCCAGTTGTCAACAAGAAAAAGATCAAATAAAAAACATACAGAAATTAAATGTATGATTTTTTTTTTTTTTTTTTTTTTTTTTTTTTTTTGGCATAAAGATGATAATTTGTGGTGCCACCTTTTTACCATAATAATAATAATTCTGCAACATTCATCTCTCCAAGTGTCAAAACAGGACTGTTAAAAGCCAGCAATGAATAATTCATGTTATTTGGTCAGTTAAATAGCGTTGTATTTGCAAGATTTATTGCTCACATGTGGAAAGATGGAAGCGCCAGTAATAATAAATCGGACATGAGCAATCAAAAAGCTGTAAACAAAAACCCTGATCAGCCAAATATTAATTAATTGTCGCCCAAACTGTTGTAAACATCTGGCTCTGTTTACAGACTAGTGCAGCATGCTGGTGTGCTATGCATCAAAGATCATTATGCTTGTTCCTCTTATGCTCATATCCATAGATGCTTAGTTTATATCAAGTCTTAGACTATTTTTTTAGTTAAAAAAAAAAAATCTAAATTTAATCGTCATCTTCCACAAAATCCAGAGCATCTGGAAAAACAATAAATCGGCAGAAATGCAACTTGGGAAACAAATATCAGTCCTCTTGTTGTTATTATTGCCCGCATGCACACATCAACATAGACCTAAAACTAAAGATTATCACCTGCACTGGTATCTAATTTGGTGCACGAGAAAAGCAACACACAAAAGAAACTGCATTCAGTTTTGTCCCAGCAGTCCCAGCTGTCCTCTTCAGCGAATGCCGCCATGCTTGGCAACCTTCAGAAAATGGTGCTGGCTGAGTTGTAAAGCAGATACTGGCCGGCGCTGGCACCAGCGCCTCCAGGCTGGAAGTGTTTAAACCATTATCCATCTGACTTCTCTTTAGTGATGCAGCCATGTTTCCAAGACTTAACTGTGGCTTCGAGTGCAATTTTAGCTTTTATTGACAAAAATGAGCTGTATTAATTCGCCTTTGTTTTCTTGTAGGATTAAATTGATCTTTCTGCTCTGTTTTTCTCCAGGAAGCAACCACAAACACCTCAGAAGACATAGAAGAAGCTTCGGCGTCACAGCAGACAGATGTTCCCACTCAGGAAGTCAGCGAAGCCGAGTCTCCAGAAGGTGAAGAAGCCACAGCAGGAGAGGTGCAGTACTGCTTCATATTCATATATTAATTGATACGAGTACAGAACCTGTGATTGCTTTTATTATGCATCCCTGAAGTGCCTGCATATTTTGATATTTCCACTACAATTACAAAGTATTTAAATAATTCAGTTAAACTAAGAACTAAATCAGTAAAAACTTGACTCGTCATGTCTGGTGGTGAAAGACCTCTGTTGACCTCTTGCAGATGCCCATCCTGGTTGAACCCACCACCTCTGACCTGACAGCTCTGGAAACCAGTGACCAGCTAGGAGACGGTCAAGCCCCACCCTCTGCAGGTATTAACAGCCAATAGATTTTTAATTACCGGTTCGTTCTTTTCCCCCTAAATGCATGGCATCTTTTCCGTCTCTTTCTCACTGCTCTGACAAGAGTCACAAGCTGTTGTTAAGAAACCGAGGCTTCAGTGCGGCTGCCTCTGCAGCAGGTTTCTTTTAAGTATTATGAAAATCAGTCTGATAACATCTGCCGTCCAGGTTTGTTTCCACAGTTACAAGAGTTTCAAAATTTCACATTTCTGCTCAGGCATGAAAATCACTGCAAGGTTGATTTAAGAAAGAAAGTGAGATTTGTCGTAGGGTTGCATCTGTAATCAGAATGTTTCTCCTGATTGATTGATTGATTTTAAACTTATCACTAAATTCGTAGTTATGAGGACCCACACATTCATCTTTCCCTATATACGATTACATAAGACAAAGAGAAGATGCACGTGCTCATGACCGACATAATTAAATGATTGATTATAAGAATATTACACACATTCATGTAATCTCTAAAATTGGTTCATCTTTATAGCTTCTTATCTTTATATGTGAATATTAATGTTGTATGCTCCGCCCCTCCCTGAGCCTGGTTCTGCTGGAGGTTTCTTCCTGTTAAAAGGGAGTTTTTCCTTCCCACTGTCGCCAAAGTGCTTGCTCATAGGGGGTCATATGATTGTTGGGTTTTCTCTGTATGTATTATTGTAGGGTCTACCTTACAATATAAAGGGCCTTGAGGCGGCTGTTGTTGTGATTTGGTGCTGTATAAATAAAGTTGAATTGAATATGTATTTATGATTACTTGGACATCTTTTTCGTCATAAGTCAACAATAGAGAAAAAAAGTATAACATTACTTCTCACTTGGAGCGTGAGCTCAGGCAGCTCGATGCTCGTTTCGTAAGCTGTTGTGCCGCAATGACAAAGAGTTGAGGTTAAGTAGGATGCACTTCCTAACATATGGGCACAAGGTCTTCAGTTTTTCATTCAGCTACACCGCTGAAGGATCTGAAAACTGTGATGCATGAAGAGCTCAAGTCAAGGCAAACGAAAAGACCAGCTGTTCTCAACTGAAGAAGACTAAACGGTCTAAAAACTCATATTTCGTAGCTTCAAGAAGAAAGACACATTTCAACCTGTTGCTTTGCTGAGCAGTTTTCTTTTTTCCCCAAAAGTTTAATTAACCTGGGAAAAAACTAAATATTGTCACACCTGAAGCCCATCTGTAGCTGTGACCTTGGTGTTCGCCATTTCCTCGCAGGACACTCATTTGATTAAATCAACTGTGGTTCGTCTAGCATGACGCACACAAGGTTGTTGTGAGCTTGCAAATCTAGTGAGAATCCAGCCGCCTCTCAACACGTTTCTTGTGGTGATGTGACGACACACCTCGGGAACAGAAGGGGAGATGGATGTTGGCTTTATCTCGACTTGTTGTGGTGGAGGCGTACAGCTGTGAGGCTCGACTCTCTTTTCATTTAATGGCTGCTGATTTGGACGAACTGACTTAAAAGTTATTCACTGATATTAAAAAGCAGTTCCAAAAAGGGAGTTGTTGTTGGAGCGGTTTCCAACAAAGCACAGCTTCGTCGCTGTACTCTGGATTTACTTTTTTCCATTTATTTACAAGGGAGAAAAAAGGCATTCTGTCTTTTCATTTTTCCTTTTATTGACAGCACGTCATCTCCGGCTGTTTAAGCACAGAAGTTTTAGACAAAGTTTGAATATTTTTACCCCGAGGCAGCTGGATTCAGTGCCAAAACTTGTAAAAGAGTTTGACAGATTTCTGCCAAAGCCGGAGAAACAGCAGTTGTTTTTCAACGCCACTCACTTGTGTAACTTCTCAGAGGAGTTTGTAAAGCTTGTCACAGCTTGTTAAGTAAGTCGGAGTTATGACTACTCTGAGAGTTGCAATCATCTGGAAAACAATCGCATCTTTCACCCAAAAATTTGAAAATGATAGATGACGTTTGAATAGAAACGAAGGTTTTTCGCATTCTGACCTGTCAAACACGGAGGCAGTTCTGGATTTTACTAACTGAACTGCACAAATTCCTGGAAAGGAGCCTTTTGTTAATAATATTATTATCGACCTGAACTTCCTGCTATGACAAGTCCAAACATCTGCTGCAGAAAGGCTTCAGAGTTGGATTCCTGTGGGGGGAGAGGGTTCTGATGCTGCTATCAAGAAAAAAAATACACCTGGAGATGCTCGTCAAATAAAAGTGTTAGATATATCACAAACATGTCGTAGTGTGTGCTCTGCTCTCCACTTTAATCCTCAATACATCAGACAGAACTACAACAACAGACCTGATGTCAAATTAAAATCTCATAACAGAGGAGAGGAGGAGTTATGAGATCCCATCAGGGCAATTTAAAATGTCTCGTTATCTTATTTTTCTTTTCTTTTATGACCAAACAAAAAAACTGCCGTATGACTCATGTCTCTTGCTGTTTTTCCCAGAGTTGCCACTGTAATAGACTGTCGACTGATTTTAAAAAGATGATTTTATTGAGTCTCACGTCATGTACTTAAATCTTAAAGCTCTGATCAGGTATAAAAGACTACAAATGTAATCTAATGTAGGCATTTTATAATGTTTTTCAGACCCTGATGGTGAATCTAAAAATCCAAAAGAGGAGGAGGATGACGTGGAGGAGACAAAGAAATCTGAGGTGATACAACTACTTAACTATTTATGGTGAAGATAGGTCTTTGCCAGAAGCAGATGGGGAATAATAATGAGTACATTTGCACTATCTGTAATGACTTTGTGTATATGCAGCATGTTTTAATTCCTGTATGTATCTCTGCACTCAGACGTCAGAGGTCGCAGATCTTTCCTCGGAGCTGGAGGGAGACACGGAGATGTTGAAAATCCCCGTGGACACCGGGATCCAGAGTGACCTCTCAGCCAGTCCAACTGGTATCAAAGTCACGTTGGTTTCAGAAGAGCGATCGGACCCAGAGGCCTCCATCATCATCAACATCACAGTCAAAGACGACGAAGCAGCTGAGCGAGAGACCAGCCACCTGTCCCCTGAGGAGACTGCCGAGTCCTGTAAAGACCGCAGCACTCCCAGGAAAAAGAAAAGGAAGAGCAAACAGGATTTTGAGACGTCAACAGCAGACGCATCGATCACGGACACACCCAGCAGCATTGATGCATCTACCCTAGATCCACTCAGTGACACTCCTCTTCCTAGGAAATCTGCCAAAAAGGAAAAGAGAGACAAAAAGAGACAAGAAGAGGAGGTGACAGAGGATGGCGGAGATCAGGAGGATGAGGTTGAGGCGTCTCAGTTAGCTCCACCAGACAAGAAAAAGAAGGCTAAGAAGAGGAAAAGGGAAAGAGACGAAGAAGAAGAGAAGGAAGAGGAAACTCACACTGTCACTGAAAACAAAATTAAAAAGAAGAAGAAGAAGAAGGCTAAAGATGTGGAAGAGGAGAAGCGTGAGGCAGGAAGAGCAGTAGAGGAGAAGGCTGAGAATCCTGTGAGTCTGGCAGAGACAATGGAGGAGAAAAAGAAGAAGAAGAAAAAGAAGAGAAAGGAAGGAGGTCAGGAGAACGAGGCGGTGCAATCTGAAGAACAACCAGCAGGGGGCAGTAATGGCACAGAGGAGAAAATGGAAGCCACAGGTAGAGAGAGAGAGAGGAAAAGCCTTTCCAGAAAGTTCCCTGTAATAAGACATTAACTTGTATTTCATGTGGCCTTTACTCTTAATCATTAGTGGTGATAAATCTAGTGTGATTTTTAGATAACTTTAATTGTGCATTTTATTTTCTTTTTGGCCTGCTCCTGCAGAGGGAAAGTCTTCTTTGGACTCCTCGGCCAAAAAGAAAAAGCGTCTCAGGAAGAAGCTCAGCCTGAAGAGGAGATTAAAACTTCATAAGAAGGAGAAGATGGCGATGAGGTTGATGAAGAGCAACAAGTTATCTGCAGATCAGAACCATGTGAGAAGGAAGAAGTGAGTAGTTTCTGCTTATCTTTGGCATATTTCTTCATAAAACTACAAGTGAAACAAAAGCGAAGCCAAACGATTGTAGAACTTGGCGCTGCTATCATTGTTTCAATGTCACCTTGCAGAATTTTGATGCTGTAGAGGTTCGTGCTACCAGTAGTACTTTTTACAAAGAGTATGTGCAGAAGGTTCTTACAAAATCACAGTAAAAGTTAAAGGATTACTTCCATTTTTCAGACAGAAACACCTACAAGAAGAAACAGAGGAAGTGTTTCACCCAAAGTCAAGCAAAAGACCCAAAGTTGAGCCCATTCGGGAGGACGAAACGCCAAAGAAGAAGAAAAAGATGCAAAAACATGCTGACCTAGAAGAAAATTCGTCAAAGGAAAACCAACCTCCCAAGGCAAAGAAGGAGAAGAAGAGGGAGCTGCAGGCTGAGGATCAGAGCGGTGTGGCAGATGACCAGAGTGCTGCGATTCTTGATGATGCTGATACGTCGGCGCTTTCAAACGGAGGGAAGAAGAAAAGGAAGAAGAAGGCGGTTAAATGCGAGGAAGCTGCCGAAAATGTGAGCCAAGATGTACCTGCTAAGAAAACAAGTAAGACTTTCTTCTTACTAAGTTAGCATTCATGTTGCGCTATATTAAGGGTGTGACAGTTCATGAAGTCTTGACACAAACATCTGCAATATCGTCCTGCGGTACCATTGATCTGCAACCAGTGTGGTGAAAGCTATAATGTTTAAAGACTGCTGCGGTAACAGGTTATACATCAGAGTATTATTGTTCGTCGTCATACTGGAGGAAGAAGAAACCATGACCCAGACTGTGAGATATGAACTGAACCATAGTTACAGCACTGCTGGGATAAACACGATGCTTGTAGATCCACCTTTAGCAGCAATAACTTGAAGTAATTGTCTTCTGTTGACTTTATCAGTCTCTCACATTGTTGGTATACACTTTGGTATACTCAGTCAAATGAAGGTGCAAGGAGCTCAGATCCTGTGAATGCAAAACAAGCATAAATCATCACCGTAACTGACAGCTGGTATGAGGCGTTTGTGTGTTACGTGGTGTTACACATGATGGCCAGATGTCTATATGTCGGTCTTTTCTATCCAAAGGACATTATTCCAGGAGTCATGCGATTTATGCAGATGCAGCGCTGCAGACCTAAGCCGTGCTGCCATGTTCTCTTTAGAGTGAAGAGGCTTTCTGTCATCAATTTTAACATGCTAACTGAGGCCTGTAGAGTCTGAGCTGTAGCTCTTGCGGTTTCTCTGAGCATTGCACCGATGGAACTTATAAGTAACTTGCTGGGATATGTTCACTCATGGGAACATTGTGGCATTGCGTTGATACTCCCGAATGCTCCAGACCGACTGCTTTTGATCAGTTAAGTCAGTTTTATTAGCAACACCTAGCTGCTATTTAGCCTTGTAATTCCTATGCAAACAGTAAGAATGTGCATAGTTTTTCAGGACACTACGTCACAACAGTGTGCAGTTCTTTAGACTTTAACTATATCTCACAGCCTGCTTTTGGTTTTTGAGGTTCAGTGACCTGCACAGGCTGAGAAAAGGACATGTCAGGACAGACTCCATAAAACTGTAATAAAGCATTATCATAAAGACGCTGTCTACATAAAATCCACAAAGCTTCCTATCAAAGTAAACAGGCTGGTGAGCTTACCGACAGAGAAAAGCTCTACAGCGCATCCACCTGAAGTTCAAAGCTCAGTCACAGTGCAAGGCTACACGAACTCAACAACCTCACCACAGGAGAGATGGAGCGATATCACCATGTCTTTAGTTTTTGATGCATTAATGTCTGAGAAGGACAACCTGCTACCCTCTGTAATCTTCCACTGTGGGGCCATCACCTCACATTTGTTGCTGGATTCTACATGAGTAGATTCAAGGTTCAAAATAATCCTTATTAGTAACAAATCGTGCATTAATGTCGCCCCTCGGTTCATACACCGTCTAAAACAAAGACGTAGCTGCTGTAGTTTTCTCTCTCGGCTCAGAGCTGCACATTTGTGCTGTTGCAGGCACAGCTGAGAGTACACTGCCTCTCACTGTAGTCTGTTACATGATATTGAATCATATTTATAACCTCTGAAGAGAAACTGGTGTATTCATATACAGAAGGGGAAGAGACAAGATTTTTAGTTCTGGTTTCTCTTTGTAATCAGAGTTCTAGTGACCAGTTGCATTCAAGGAGGTTTTTGTTGCAGACAAAAGGCCCATGTGGAGAGCTAAAAGCATATATTTCCACCTGTAAACAATGACCGTGGCCCAGATGTCTTTTGGCTTTCTCCAGTTTATCTTAAGTACACCTCTGCCTGTGGATAGGGGGAAACTATTGCAAGATGATGCTTGCAATCATCCAGAGAGGTGAAAAAAATGACCGTGCAGGGGTTCCACACACACCACACTACCACAAAGTGCAGCAGTTCCTTTAAATGACTTCATAATGTGCTGATATTCACAGAGAAGAGCAGACTACAGGAGAAACTAGAGGTCGAGCCTGCTGCAGACACACACACTCCTCCAGCTACTTCTGGGGTAAGAAACTCTCATCCTTCCTTTTAAAATATTGTGTCTGGGGGTGGGCGTCCGGGTGCACACCGGCTCACTCCTTGGCGGCCGCTTGTCGGGGCCTGGGGCTCGCTCGGGCCCCTTTGGAGGTGGGGTGCCCCCGGCCTCTCGGCCTAGGGCTCGGTCACTCAGGCGCAGCTGGGGGCCGGCGGAGCTCACGGGCGCGTCACTGCAACTCCCCCTGGCTTCTGCTCCGCGGCTGCTGGGTGAGCCCTCATCTGGGACTCTCCTCAGCTCTTACTGGGACAGTGGCGCGGCTGCCCCTCTGTTGGTCTTCCATGGTCTCTTGTGTTCTGGGGGCCTCTGGATGTCTGGAGTTTTGATCTCCTCCATACCCGCTTCACACCCTGGAGGACGGGGCTGTGGCCCCCCCACACTCCCTAGCAGATCATTACATGGAGAAACCTTTGGAATGCAAGCATGCTGATCCACACAGGTATGCACACATGGGTATTCACAGACGCGGACTAAAGCTTTCTTGGCTGCTGCCTCAAAGCACACTGTGCGCTGTCTATCTTGCGTGCTGCACAATATCGTTTATTACTTAGTAAATACTGATATCTATGACTAGCTAGTTTATTGTGATGGTGCTTTGTTTTCTCTATTATTATGTTGCTCTTTGTTGTTTGCTGTCTCCTCTGTTTGTTTTTGTTTGTTTGTTTGTTTTTTTTTTTTTTCTCCATACAGGTGACCCAGGAGTTTTTTTTTTTTTTCTCTCTCTTCCCCCCCCTTCTCACCGTCTCTTCTCCCCTTTGGTTTTCTTTCTTTCTCTCCCCCTCTCTCTCTCATTCATTCCCCCTGTCCTATTTATTAAAAAAAAAAAAAAAAAAAAAAAAAAAAAATGACAAAGGATGAACTGAAGCTCTGCCATCACGTAATGTCGCATACTGCTGTTTCTGATGTCATTTAAGAAGAAAAAAAAAAAAAAAAAAAAAAATATTCAGAGTTATAGTACGCCGCCGTTTACGTTTCCCCTCGTTAATGAGACTGACTGACAGTTTGAAGAGACAAGAAAAAGAAATCTTCGGTCTTTGCTTAAGTTTTTTTTTTATAGATCTGTGAAGAAGTGTTGCGAGGCATTTTAAAGTAAACTCAAAGTTTCCTCTCCAAATAATTTGCATGGAGAAGCAGTTAAGCAATATTATTATTTTTTCTTATTCCAGAAAAAGAAAAAATCTTCCAAGAAGAAGACAAACTGATTTAAATTTGGGTGAGTAGCTGCTCGAGCTTTCCACTTAAACTTTATTGAAACTAATTTGTGAATTTAAAACGCTGCTTTCAGAGGTTCAGCTTAACTCCTATACGGCCGTCTCCGAGTCACCGTTCAGGATTTTCTATGTGAAATGAAGCGTTCACAGGCTCTTCAGAGGCCGTGTTCATGGGTCATCTCACCTGTGATTAAAAAAAGCATGTGCTTTTATTTTTTCATTTCAGAACTCCACTGCAGCCTCAGCGCTGCTTTTTCAGAAAACGTCAAACAAACAGAATCAGAAAATTGTTTCGTGATTGTAGCTAAAACTTAACGCACAAGTCTGGTTTCTCTCTACAGCAGACGCGGCATCATTGTCTGTTTACTGAGGATTAATTATGACTTTCCCTTTTCTTCCCAGGGCGTACTCGGGAGGATGACTGCAACTTGGACCTGAAAGCCTAAAAATGTCAGCGTCTTTTCTCCCGATTATTCTGTCTGAGGTTCATTTTTCCACGAGAAACAGATTTCTGAGAGGTGCTGGGAGTAACTTCGCACTACCCTTTGTTCCTAAACTGTGAATTTAGCACAATACACACCCTAAACCCCCCTTTATTTAGCAGATTCGACTTTAAAGCTTTGTTGGAGGCAGACCTGCTCTGCCATGGGAAAAAAAAAAAAGCATAGTAATTAGTCAATGACTTTATTATGCATTTCATTCAGCGCAGCCTTTTTAACTGGAAGCTTTTCCCATTAAAGTCTCATTAAAGAAATGATTTAAATGAGCTGCCTATCGTTTGAAAGAATTCACGCAAGTGAAACATAAATTTCTATTTAAATCAAAGAATTAGATTACTAACAGGATTGCTGTGAATTTTTTTTTAAATCACAGTTTATCTCTTTAATCATTTGGCGTAAAATGGCCCTCGAGTTAGTCAGCTTGCAGTTAGTTTAAAACTGAGAGAAGATGGGATCTGAGGATGTTTGGAGGCTGTGAAAGATGATTAATACGTTTCTACTGCAGCGCGAGACACATTTCGGCTGCAGAGCAGCTCCGTCTGCAATCTGCATCTCCTCAGAACTGATAAAAACTTATAAAGGGGGAACTTTCACAGTCGTGTGTCTTCTTACAGTCAGAGGGGCTCACAAACCTCCACATCTTTGAGTTTGAGTTAGAAATAAGCTAATAAGCTAAGGTGGCTCGATTTTCTTTTTTGTCGGTTCTTTTTTCATGTGAACTGATTGATAAACCAGCATTTGTGTTTGTTTGAGGTAGAATATGTAGTTTTGTTCTGATGTGCATATGATGCAAACTTTGTCAGCCATCAGCTATGCAAATGATTAAATCCCGCTGCTTTGTACAACTTTAACTGCTTAAATTTGCCGTTCCTAACGACGAGCACGTTTCGAGAACGCCGGTCGTTAATAGCTTTAATTCTGCAGCGGCAGTAATTTTCTTTGTTTTCCTTCCCACACTGTTACACGTGCTGTGTTTCACGGTGAAAGTCAAACTGGGAAACTGATCTAACTTGGGCATGAAATTATAAAGCAAATGGCATCACGTCAACAAAGCAGCGTTTGTTTCTTAGGCGATTAAACCCAGATGTGATGCTGTTTGTAAGGTTTGTGCTGTCGAAGCTCAGCAGGAATCATTTCACCTCTGCATCCATCCCTCGTGACATGAACACTGTTGATATAAGTGCTTCTCACGTCTGTTTCACAGTCGATCGCTGTAATCAAACCCTAAAAACTTCACATTTTTGGAAGAAATGTTTTGGTTGTGATTCAGTTATTTTGTTTTTGATTGCAATTTATTTTATTAAAACTAAATTCAGTCTAAATATAGTTGAAATAAGAACAAATTATACATATTCTGATTGGTTATATTTAGGGTTGGAGTTGTCACTCGGA
The DNA here is from genome assembly GCF_963969265.1 of Rhamphochromis sp. 'chilingali'. Lineage (NCBI taxonomy): Eukaryota > Metazoa > Chordata > Actinopteri > Cichliformes > Cichlidae > Rhamphochromis > Rhamphochromis sp. 'chilingali'. The sequence goes on along the minus strand of NC_137943.1, from coordinate 29,254,469 downwards.
CCTCGCAGGGTCACTTTTTTCCACTTCAGAACTTTTGAATAGAAATCCTCATTGTTGAAATATGCAAGCAGATTAAAAGCTCAGGGAAAGTTTACATGAAATGCATTTTATAAGGTAAAACTTGAATCTCACTAAGATTCCATTATAATCTCATGGCGATGTAATATTATATTTTATCCCCTTAAAAAAAAATCTGTCAAATTTGAATCTGTAAGCACATAAGTGGTGATTTGATATACCTTTAAAAAAGTAGTGCTGTGATGTGTTTTTGTAAAAAATTGGAGCCAAACGGCTCATTAACCCAGCTAACAGTTTCTCATAATTAGAAATAACTAATCTAATGCTGTTAAACTGAATGATTAGTCTGAAGTCTGCCTACATGCTGTTAACTTCCTCTGTCGCTTTACCTAAAGCGCTCTGAAACTTTGGTGTCTGAACTTGTGAGAGACGCAGCTTGGAGCCGATGCCGACATCGATTCGGAGAACTATGAGGAGAAATTAGGTTTTCCACCCTCGGTGTCTGTGTTTACTCGCCGCTGGTGACGCCGTCTTTCTTTCTTACACAAACAGCTTTTTTCCCTCTGAAACAGAAATCCATCAAGTCAATACGCGGGGCAGTTTGCAAACGCCACATCGTGACGATCAAGAAACCAGAGTTCAAATCTAATTTGTCCTGAATTTAAACAAAGTGACGTCAATTTTCCAAAATCCTGTTGTGATTTATGGATTATTCCTTGGAAAATTTTCTCATAATTTCCTAAACATTGTTGCTGTTTTAAAGAAAAATAACAGGCACTTTAAAAAAAAAAAAAAAGTTCTTTATTCCCTATGAGATAAACAAATCTTAAACTAAGGTCCAGTATAGTAAAATGACTTAAGAACTGACAAGAACATCCATCTGAGTTTAGTGCAAATCTATGAGTTAAAAGATTAAAAAGTGGCTCTACAGTGTGTGCTCTGGACTCGATACATTGTTAATGTATGTCGAGTCATCCTCTGTCTCAACCGGGTCGTTTTAGTTCCTCTTACATTCTTCTGATTGGCTGCCCCTCACAGCAAGGAAAGAATAAAGGAATGCCAAATTGTGCACTTGGCTTCTTAGCGAAATATCAGCTGTAAAGTCTAAGGAAATTAAGAGAAAAGTTTCCTAGAAGGGTAAAAATAAAGGATGCATTTAAAAAAAGTTGACAGCAGCATGATGAGCGAGCCAGTGTCTCACGAGTGTCGACAGTTCTCAGATTATCAAACAGTTCTGTTCGCGTTTTGTCCTGTAGCGTCTGTCAATAAAACGTTTTCTCACTTAAAATGACTTCTTTTGTTCTTTTTGTTTTTGTTTGTTTTTCAGTATCAGCAGCTGGTTCAGCATGTAACACTGATCGTTGACCTGAGTATAGTCAGAAACATGACTTTACGCGGGGGCGTGCCCTTTGACTGCTTTAATAAAACATACATGAACATGAGGAACATTCAGGTGATGTGTTGGCTGGCTGCGTGCAGCTGAAACTCATTTCCAGGTCCACTTATATTACAGTTATTCATTCATTTTAAAACCACTTCTTGAATTCGTGGTGATGACGATGCTCTAGCCTATCCCAGCTCACAGAAAGGTTCATATTTCTGCCCCATTAAAAACACTCAAATCGACCTGAGCAGTAAGATTATTTGCACTATGTTTAACCAGTATTATTTATTTATAACAAGTATAGCAAAATTGCTTATCACGTGCTGTCTTTTTCTAATATTTGTTAAATGTCTTCATGTTTTGCTTAAGTCTGAAGAATCCTGCATAAGATTTTTCCTCAAAAAGATTTTTACTTTTTAGGGACAAAAGTTGATTTAAACAGAAATTCAAACATTCTTAATACAAATATCCTTTTCATTTGGGATGTGGGGCACAAACAGGGAACCGTGTCCACTGCAATAAAGAAAGCTTCCCTTTTTATTGAGCAACTCTGCTGCTGATCAAAGTAAATACTCGCAAGTATTCATGAAGCACATTTATTCATCTCTTAAACGAGACTCATTGACCCAAACAAATATGGCAGCAAGGAAAGCAACAGCTCCCCACCCTGAGTTTTATTCAGAACAAATAAAGATGCTTAAGTTGGAAGAAATTGTATTTCATAGAATTCTAAAAGTCTGAACCATTTAGGTTATTTGCAGTCTAAATGGACACAATGGTTTTACGGTCGAAAGGGCGAGAATCTGGGAGCGCAGAGAATGATGAGGACGCCAGTTCTCACTAAATTTTGAGTGACAGATGTGTTTTAAAAGAGTTAACGAAGCAAAATCTCTAAAATGAATAAACGTACCTTCAGTCTGTTTGACTCCCGAGTGGATTTCCTGCTTCTCTCCCGTGTAATATGTACTCCCGGAGCCATTTTCCTGCTGGGTGCACTGGTGCGGTTTCTCCTGTGAACAAACGAGGCATCGATCGATAAATGGCTAACAATCACCAACTCTGTAAACACATTGTGTCCTGAAGGTTTTGTGTGTTTTCCAATAGATTTAAACCAAAAGTTTCATCACGACTTTCTCAACAGCTTTTCACATACTTTTGCCTTTCTGTCTCCTCCCTGCATGAGACACCCACACAGACACAGAGAGTGACACCATTACTCAGTGACAGTGTCTGGATTTGATATAGGAATGCTAACAGCAGACAGGATGTTCTTGAGTGTGATTATACATAATTACAGAGCTGATGCAGCAGCTGTGCATGGCCGTCTGCTTTAAAGTGGCCGTAATGACATCTGTGGCATAGTATATTGTTTTTAAACAACCATATTCGCCATCTGGAGGAGGACATTTTCTTTAAGGTATGAGTGTTGGACTGCTGCTTCTTCTCTCTGGACCTCTGAGCTGTATTATGACTACTTGTAAACACTTTTGTTGCTTACTGTAAATAATAATAAAGGCAGTTGTGAACAGGACAGATTATTTAATACAACCCCGATTCCAAAAAAGGACAGCGTGCAAATGCAATTCATAAATCTTAAACTCATTTTATTTATTGTTATTTTATTTATTTTTTTAAAAAGAGGAGCTTTAACAATATATTTAGTTGAATTATTAGTTGTTTATAGGTTTCAGTTGTAGTAAAATACTTTTTTGTGAGTATGCCACACACATTTTGATTTCAGGCATGAAGCAAGCAGCAATTTCCTGTCACAGACTCTATAAAAGATGGATGTACCTTCCAGGTCTCAGAAGTGGGGCCTGGGTAGCCCCAGTCTGGGGGAGCTAACTTGGTCCATGTTTTAATTTTCTTCATAGAAGTCTTTTGGTTCGCTCTTGGGAGACCCCAAAAATGATCCCTGACAACATAGCTCCTGGGATAACTAGGACACACAAAGGCCTCCAGGACGATAATCTGGCAATTCATGGAGTGGTCTCCTTGGTTTTAGGCGTTTCAGGTAGGAGGCCCCGGGGCAGTAGGACACACTGGAGAGATGACATCTCTTGGCTGGTTTGGGAAAGCCTCAGGAAAACATGTCGAGTGGTGTCCAGGTAGAGGGAAGTGTGGACTTCTCTGCTTAGGCTGTATAAATAATTATTTAAATAATTATTTTAGCTGATTAGTTCCATTCCTGTTCATTGAGAAACAGCTTGAGAGTCGCCACTGCTGCTCTCCCGGCTGAACTGCAGCCAATTTTCTGTGCAACAGGATTAGGAAGCAGAATTCATTAGCCTCTTGCTCACTTCCAGCAATGCAACACAAAAAAACCCATAAAGGAAAACCTGATGATATATTTTACATTTCCACTGCTGCACTAAAACGCAAGAGATGTTTTTCCTTTCTATTCAAGGTCGCAAGAAAGTCCGACAGATGGATTGGAAAGTACAAAGATTTTGATCATTTGCACAGCCACGAATATCCTGCCCAACTTTTTTAAAAGCTGCACATCAGCAGGACTTTACCACGCTTCAGTAACCGCTTGAGAAATCCTCCAGCAAATAATTCCCACCCCCCCCCCTTTTTCCTAATTGTTTCTTTCCTTCAAGGCAGCTGTTGCATCATTTGAAAAAACAAACCTAATGAGGTGCTGAGTCACAGGCAGATGAACTTATTTAGGGAAATATCCAACAGGAAGCAACGGTAACTTTAAATCTATCAAACGCCTCAAAAAGCTTCTACATTTTCAAAGTGACAAGCTAGAAAAATAAACTAGAAAAATAAAGGATACAGTTAAATATGGAGACACTCAGCGTTGTCCAACGATAGTTTGGCTGTTACATCCATCTGTTAATGACTAACTTTCAGGCGTGCTGCTCATTCAGCTTAAAGCTGCGTATACCACCATTCAGCTGTGGCCTGGAGTTAGACACCTGTGGTCTATAGCTAATCAGGACGCAGAACACAATGCACTCAAAATTGCATAAAAAAAAAAAAATCTGTGAAACAGTGAGGCTGCGAAAGGTGAACTGCATTATACCGAGGGACCACTGTATATGTATCTGTAAATATATTCAGTAAATATATGCTGTAAGTCCAATGGAGTGAGTTCATTGTCAAAGTTTATATGGTCAGGTGTTCCAGTCACTTCCATGGTGACAGCGGTATAACTTTAAGCACCTTGGCATGCAGACTGCTTCTACAGACAGTGGCAAACCATTCTACCTTTATGAAGAGGAGCTAGAAGGATACTCTGATGGGTCAAGATAAGTGGCAAACATTTACCCTATTTAAATTTATGCTGGAATTATTGTGTGACAGCAGAAATGTGCATAAACAACACAACCGTTTAACAGAACGGTTTGTCAGATATCACTGAAAAATTATCCTAGCGGCAGCGATGTCTGGTATACCATCCTACAGGTAGGATAATCTTTCAGCTTTGTCTGGTAAACCATCCTACCGGTAATTTTCCAGCTTTGTCTGGTAAACCATCCTACCGGTAGGGTAATTTTTCAGCTTCGTCTGGTAAACCAAGGACACATCTAAAACATACAAGACACCGGCCCTCAAGTCCTGGAGTTCGACACCTGTGATTTAGAGGTTTTTTTAAGTTTAATCAGTGAGAGTGTGTGGTTGGGTGCCTTCTTTCTACCCCAGTGATGGAGTGGTGACCCGTTTGGAGTATACCCGCCTTGGGTATGTGGGGGGTAAGATTAAGCACACCCATGAGTGGAGGGAGTTTTAATTAACTTTACTGATACAATATGGAATACTTGTATTGTATTTTATTTATTTAGATTTAACTAAATCTTAAAAAAGGAACTACTGAAACTACAAAAAAATTTGAGACCATAAAAATTAAATATTGTATCAGTATTTATTTTACTACAAGCGCCAACCTTCTTTATGTCAGTGTGATCGTCATCACAGCGTCATGAATTCCTCAGGCACCCACCATCACAGATAAACCTCCTGAAATTAAATGTATTAATTTTACAAACAGATACTCATTTAGATGCAATTAGCAGTAGGCTCAAATGCCTGTCACAAATTTGTGTGCTTAATGTTCTCCTGCTTATACTTTGCGCGTTGACATTCAATCAACAGTACTTTTTTTTTTTCTAAGCCAAAACCCTCTTTTCGCAGACTTGGTGCGTTAGTAAATCTGGCATTAAGTCTGCGAAAAGAGCTTTACTTACTTTACAATAAGGTGCAAACCAGTCAAAAACAAGAAAGTCAGATTAGACCTTGGCAGAAAACCGATCTACAGAGTTCTGAAGAGAAAAATATGGAGGAGGAGAGACATGATGATGGCAACATTCTGGTAGACGTACATATAATTATTGTTTATTGATGATGGTGTGCAGGGCTGTGCTGTATACAAAAGCTGCAAAACTGCACTTCGGTACTTCAAAGCGCAAATGGACCCAAAGCATACTGCAAAAGCAACCTAATAGTTTCTTAAAGCAAAGAAATGGCACAGTCGCAGCCACCTGACCTGACTCCAGTAGAGTATGCTTTTCAGTGTCCGAAGACAAAACCGATTGCAGAAAGACCCACAAACAAGCAGCAACTGAAGGTGCTGCAGTAAAGGCCAAGCTGAGCATCTCAAAGGAGCAAAGAAAGCATTTGGTGTTATCCATGGGTTCTCAACTACAGTCCTTACATTTATTATGGTAGTTTCTCCAGTCAATTTTGTGATTCATTTCCCGTTGATGTATTTGTTTTTGTCAAAACCCTGAAAAAAAAAAAATCTGCATTTTACTTGCATATTGATCATTTGATTTAAAATCAAAGGTAAAATATACTGTTTAGTCTCTAAAACTGTAATGAAAATCCATCCAAAACTTTTTAAGCAAACCTGACAAACAAAATCAAATAAAGTGCCACTTTTCTTTTGCAGGCATGTGACTTTTATACCATATTCTCCTGTAATTTAATTTGACACCTATACTGTCAATCTGATCATGTTTGAAAAAAAATAACCCACAAAAACAAACTTTGTTTAACTAATTAAAAAGCCTCAAATTAAACTTGCCCCTCAGTTTTGCTGCATCTTTCTATGTGAATTGTAATAGCCTCTCTTTGTAGTTTTGAAGTGACTGAATATAATCTTTTCCACACAATTGAGTTCTTGGATCCCTCTGACATTCCTAAAAGAATGAAAAAATACTCACTCTCATTGTGATTGATCGGATATGTGATTTTCAGTCATTTGAAAACATTAAAACATTTTGCAGAAGTGCATACAGCCGCCTCTACATAGCATTTAAAATGCAACTCTTCGTAATCTAACATTCATTTTTCTCACTGAGACAAATGAGAAATTATCTGTGTGAATGATTTTTGGTGCGGGAAACCAATTATGTGTAATTACAGGACAAATCTGTGATGAGATTGGGAAATGGGAGAGGGAGAAGCAGAGAAAAATAACCTGCTGTATGAGAGTCAGGAGAGCTTTACCATGGAGCACACACTCAGCTAAAAACAGTGCTAAAGGACAAATACATTAAGAAAGTTATTTTTTCATTTGTTTAAGTACTACAGCCTGAGGTGAAGTTGGTTTTTAGAGAGCAGGAGATTCCTACTGTAATGTCCAGGTAATGAAAATGTGCTCTCATAATGAACCTTTTACCCGAAGCAAACTACAACACAATGAAATTATAAATATGTAGTGTGGGTTGTTTTTGTGCAAATTAGTCCTACAGCAGTTTTCTGCAGTTATTGTAGATATATAAAATGCACCACTCTGCTGATGGGCTTTGTTGGAAGAAAACACATAAGTTTGAATGCTGAATGGATTCAGTGCTTTAAGACTTAAATAGAGACGAGTAAAGCAGCATCTGACAGTACAATGGGCTGATCATAGCCAAACAAGAGTGAAGCTCTGGCAGTGAATCCCAATAAGAGGTTATAACCACAACATTTCATTAAAGACATTTGAGTTTTGCTTTGATTAAGACATTAAAACTCCACATCACCACAGTGGATTTTAAATCCACTAATCAAGATGTGATTGAAATGCAGATTTTCAGCTTTAATTCAAGGGGTTTAACAAAAGTGTCTATTAATTGTTTTGGTATTACTGCTATTTTTATGCACAGTCCTTCATTTTCAGAGGCTTAGATTTAATTGGCAAGTAGTTTCTTGGCCATGTAAGGCCCGCTCCCTCATTAATCCATGACAAACTATCAGATAAACGATCTGGATTTGATTTAAAGAGTTGGATTTGTACTTGGGAGCCAATTCACTGTAATTTTCAATATGAGGCTCAATAAGATGCAAGTGAGGGAGGCCATTACTAGGGTGAAAAAACCCCCCCAAACCAATCAGAGAGTTGGCAAAAAGTTTAGTGGCTAAATCTGCAACCTGTTGCAATCATAAAAAGAAAGAATGAATTTACCAGCAACACCAAAGAGCCTGAAAGACCACAGAACACATTTAAAGTGTATGATCACAGAATTCTTTCCATGATTGGGAAAAACAGCCTCACAACATCCAGTCTGGTTGAGATTGTAAGAATGAACGTGTATCATTGTCAAGATCAAAGGGTTTACAACAAGGTGCAAAACACCACAGGAAGAAGAAAGACCTCTAAAAGAGTTCTGAAAGTGGTATGATTGTTGGTGCCATACAGGCAGTATTTTACAAACCAGCTGATCTACTGGGATTTTCCTCTACAATCATCTATAGCGTCTTTTAAACACCACAGCCTACCAAAGTATCATCACTGACCATGACTGATCCTTTTATAACCACAGTGTATTCATCTTTTAATCACACCATGTCACAAAGCTCAAATAATCTCAAACTGTCATTTTTTGTACCATGACAATACGTAACTGTACTCAAATGTTTTTCCTTCCCCATGTTGCCAAAGTACTTGCTCATAGGGGGTCATATGATTGTTGGGTTTTCCTCCGTATGTATTATTGTAGGGTCTACCTTACAATATAAAGTGCCTTAGACGGAGGGACTGCTCTTGTGATTTGGTGCTATATAAATAAAATTGAATTGAATAGAAATGTATACCTAACAAAGTGGCTGGTGAGTGTATGTTCTGGTGGAGGCACCTACTAATATTCATCGAGGTATAAGATCGATTTTACTGTCAGGATAAACTGAGATGCAGTAGGTGTAGATGAGAAGTTACCACACGTCTCAGGAGAAACATGTTGAAGGCAGCGATGAAAGACTGATGAAATTTATAGTGACATGAACTGACTGCACATGTTTTTTTATATTTTTAATCTTACGTTTGTCTTTAAAGTCATAAGTTCAGCTGATGCGTTTGAGCCAGACTGCAGCTCTACATATCAGCTGATAATCTCAAGACGTGCTGAGAGTGTTTGGTGCTGATAACGATATTGATTTAGCAAACTCCTCAGGCTTCCAATACCATCTATTAAGCATCTGATTAAAGTAAGTATTGAACGACAACTGTTGTGTCTTATTCAGTGTGGCACAATTGACGGAGCATCAGAGACAAATTGTTGCTGTCAGTCAGCTGGTAGAGGAAGGTTAAGGCAGGAAATGTTTGAATACTGCAGCAGTTATCTTAAATTAGCATTTTTTTTAATTTTCAAAAGCGTGTAGGCGTTGTTAATTTTCTTAATTCCTGGCAAATTTCTCTTTAGTAAAAAAAAAGGTAGCGACAATTTAATTAAGCTTTAATTAAGTGTTCGATAAATTTGAATCAGAAGTCATAGGATCCCATGTTTGTTTTTCCAGCAAACATAGCTCTAAATTGGTAAAACCAGTATGTCAAGACAAAGGAGCTGTTATTTCTGTTCATCTCATGATGTCTGTACTTAAAATTCACTGGTAAACTCAGAAGGTCAAGCATGTGGTGAAGCGTCTGCAAGTACCTAATTTTTATAGTAATTGATGCATCTGCACACATCGAATACAGATGCTTTCAGATGTTCACCTTCAACGACAACAACTTCTTCCGCTCATCTGCAAACAAATCTGTGTTTGCCGGAGTGAAGCAAACAAAGTTAGAGCGGTAATAACAAGCAGTAATTAAAGCTCATTTCACGCTGCTGCAGTTTGTGATGCTGCACACATCAAGACATTTGTCAAAATTTCTTAGGATCCTCAGAGGCACATCGCCCCTGTCAGTAAGTCCCATAACCTTTCCAGACACTGATCAGCCGATGCTCAGGTTTTCACTCACTTCATCCTTAATATGAAATAATAGGACAAATATCAGCTAACTAATCAGGCACTGATAAGCGAAATGAAAAACACTGATTATTGTGGCACCTGTTAGTAGATGGGAATAACTGAACATTTTGTCCTCAAAGCTGATGTGTTTGACGTAAGAAAAAGGATTTAAACAAGTTTCACAAAGGACAGATTGTGATTGCTAGATGACTGGCAAAACTGTTGCTGGTCTGCAGTGGAACAGTGCTGAACCACCGACAGTGCCACGTGCCCAGTGATGCACATGGGGAGTGAAGACTGTCTGTGCTCCCGTGTGGTCCAATCCAACAGGCGAGCTACTGTAGCTCAAATTGCCAAAAAAATTGGTCCTTATAGAAAGATGTCAGAATAGTCAGTTTGCTGTGTATGCAAGCTGCAGACCAGACAGGGTGCCTATGCTGAACCCTGTGCACCACTCAAAGTGACAATGAGAACACGAGCATCAGGACTGGACCATGGAGCAATGGAAGAAGGCGGCTTGGTCTGATGAATTATGTTTTCATGCACCCTGCTCAGCGTGCATGATTTACCTGGGGAACCTGGCACCAGGATGCATGATGGGAAGAAGGCAAGCAAGTGATGGCAGTGTGAGGTTTTCGGGCAAAACCTGCTAGAAAAGCATGGGGCGTCCATGTGGATGTTACTTTGAGGTGTACCACCTACCTAAACACTGCTGCAGAGCATGCACACCTTTTCATGAAAATGATATTCCCTGATGGCTGTGGCCTCTTTCAGCAGAATAATACACCCTGCCACAAAGAAAAAAAAAAAAGAGTTCAGGAATGGTTTTAGGAGCACAACAATGATTTTGAGGTTTTGACTTGGCCTCCAAAACCTCCAGATCTCAGTCTAATTGAACAACTGTGGGATGTGCGGGAAAAACAAGTCCGATCCACGGAGGCCTTTACAGCTTAGAGGACTTCAAGGATCTGTTGCTAACATCTTGGTGCCAGATACCACAGCACACATGCAGGGCTCTATGGAGTCTATGCCTTGATGACTCAGTGTTGTTTGGCAGCAAAAGGGAACCAACACAATGTTAGGTAGGTGGTCATAATGTTATGCCTGACATTGCGTGTATAACTAAATCAAATGTTATCACCAACATCTAGATTTTAAATAGAATTTGCAGCATATAACAGTTATGGTCTCGGTTCATCAAAATCACATTCTTAGAAAATTTTCTATCAAAATAATTTCTTCGTGCCTTAGAAGTGGCTTAAATGTTAACACCATTCTAGAAGAGATCTAGCTTCAGGTTCTGAAAAGTGAAGCCACAGTTTAAGTGCCTTAAACCTGTACTACTTTTAAGGGCCAACAGGGGGCAGCCTCTCTAACTGTAAACAGCTTTTTGGTACAGAAATCTTTGAGAAAAAACAGTTTTTGTTTGCTGTGCATTGAGATCTCTGTAAACACTTTCCTGACGAGTTTGAGCTCATTCACCAGTTTCACATCGTGCTGAATAAAATGTTCAGTTTGTAAATTGTGCTCATTGTTAACTTCAGAAAGAAGGATTATCCAGGATTTGCTAATTGGCTTACAACATGTCAATCACAAGTCTCTACCCAGTGATCGTGTGATGTCCACATCCACTCATTGTTCACCACAATGAGTTTCAAAACACCAAGCAGGCAACAGCAACCAGGGGGTGACACCACAGATCTTCAACACTGTATGTGAATGTAATTCTATAAAACTGGTCTCATTCAACACGAGCAGGCTTATGAATATGTAAATTGCTATTTAAAACCTCCCTCTGCTGCTTTTCTTGTTCGCATTCTCAGTCTGCTAATACTTTTGCCACTTACAAGTTTTCTTGTTGCATGGAGGGAAACGCAGAAACAGTCCACATGTGGAAATGTGCGCATTAATCAAGTCAAGGAAATTCCAGAAAATGTATTCCATTCATTTGGATACACAGGAAGTTGTTCAGTGGGTGAAACATTTCATAACTCATCCACTGACTTCTTCAGTCTTAAACTGACTGTTAAGTGCCAAGAGCATTGCTGTGGATTACACACTGGAGGAAACCAAACCACTGGCTAAGCAGAGGGCACAATACAGAAGAGCCATCTCATCAGGATAGGACTCTGCCACCTACAGATGGTGGCTTCTCCTTTGGTGATAAGGATATGAACATCTAAGATGAGCAGAAAAAAAGAAATGACAATTGATAAACTGAGGCAGGGGCCAAAAGTTTTAATGCTGGAGAGAGGAAAAGGTGCTGAGGTTTGGGAAACCTGCAGTCAGCTAAGACTGAAGAAGACTGGAATGAGTGATTAAACATTTCTCCCATATCAATTAATCAGTCAGTCAACCAGTCAGTTAATCCATCCATCATAGTGGGTTGGTGGGTGGAGCTTCCATAGGGCAACACAGGTTACACCCTGGACAGGTCACAGGTCTGTCACACTGCTAACACAGACAGCCAACCACACTCACATTCACATCTATAACCAATCACCATTTAACCCAGTCCCACTAACGGCATGTCTCTGGACTGTGGGAAGAAGCCGAAGTACCCGGAGAGAAGCCACACAGACTCTGGGAGGACACGCAGGCTCCACATAGAAAGACCTCAGCCAGAGAGCTGATTCAAACCCAGGACCTTCTTACTGTGAGGCAACACTGCAAACCTGCATTCACATGAACACAACCAACTTTCTGGCACATGCTAAGGTCTTACTTTTGTATCACAAGATGGAAAAAACCCCAGTGCCCAATGAGTAAACCAGCAGGTCTGGCACAAAAAGGTACCATTTCTCTGGGTCAGGGTGAGAAACTGTGACAGAATGTATAAAAAAGTAAATAAATAATCCCATGCTATACACCAACATAGTGCAATGTGCACTATGCAGAAAAACATTCATAAGAGATTCACACATTACACATATAATACCATCAAAATGTGAAAACTGCATTAAACTCTGGGTGATAAAGGACTATAATGATGCAGCTGGCTACTTTTGCATGCACTGACATTCCAGCTGGAGTTTGTTTCATATTATGGCAAACAAAAAAGAAAAACTATTTTTTCAAGTAATGAACATAAGTGGAGCAGGATAAACTGAACAGCTCAAGGTTAAAAGGTACTACAAGAATATAGGATACTTTGGCTAACTTAAAACATTTCCACTCAGGCTCACTGGGGGTGGGGCAATTTGTTAAAGACAGAAATTGCTGAACAATAATAAAAGCAACAAATATCAAGTAAAAATGAAAAATACAATGGAAATTAAAAACAATACAAAAAGAAAAACAGACATATACACTCTGGTGTCTTCAAACTCAATTAAAGCGGTAAGCCAAATGACAAAAATATATTTTAAGGAGGGATTTAAGTCCAAAGTCGTTGGGCCCGTACTGCAAAGACTCACCTTTAGTGACTAAACAAGCCTTCAGAATCACTAGCCAGAAAATGTCAAGCAGCAGCCAGCCTCATATGGAGCATCTCACAGACAGGCGGCCTGTGTAGGACTTTGAAAACCGACATTAAAATCTTAAAATCAATTCTAAAACTAACAGGTAGCCAGTGAAAGGCTGCAGGGACTCATTCGCCTGCTTTCCAGGCAGCTAGTCTATTCTTTACATCACTTCCTCTTTCTCACGCTGTCAAACTCAGCCTCCGTTCGGTGTGCTTTAAATCTCAGTGCTCTTCTGTCATTCTGCTTTCCAGACTCTGGTGCAAACCGCCTCCTCCCCAACTCTGCCCTATTCCCATCCAAGCCTCCATCTTCATCACCACCAGTGTGTAGACTCTGGGGAGGAGGGGTCCTGTCATAATTTCTGTTCTGCTATGTTGGTTAATCCGAGTTTAATTGTCAAATAGCTTATTAATCAAATTCTATATCTTAATAAATCATATTAAATTCTTGCAAATTATCTCTCCTTATTGAGCTACCTTTGCTCCCCGATTCTGATTCAAGTCAGAGTTGAAATTCAGAGTGTTTAATCCAGGCACCCCCACAGAGCAGACAGATATTGTTCTGAGGTGTAGTCTTCAGCTCCGCGGAGCTGTAATGGGAGTTTTCTGAAGATTTTAGTTTCCCAAATGCAGCAACTAATAAATAAATTGAAATGACATGTTGAAGTCAGTGTAACAGTTGTATTAACCTTTTCTTTTGCACTTTCGCCGATAAGCAAGAGCTATTAGGGAACAAACAGCATTTCAAGATAAGTTGGTTCTCATGAAGCTTCAGGCTGCTCGCTCACCGTTTCTATCATTCCTGCTGCACGGTTTCATTTTGATTTGTTGGTGAAAAACTCATTCAGCCCAACGAACCATAAAAGCTGAATTTCATCCCTGAGTGAGATAACTTAGAGGTATATTGACTGCATGGACATTAGAAGCAGTGGAAAGAGCATCACATAGAATCCACCTGTGTCTTACATCTCTGCGAGTCTCCTTTTTTCCTCTCCATTCATTCACTATGACCCACTGACCCTCTCACTGGGTGCTGTGAAATGGACAAATCTTTCAGTTTTTCAGTGTAATTGAAGACCCCAGCAGAGTTACAGGTTTTCCAGTAGGGAGCACTGTTAGTATGTGTCAGTGTGTAACAGCAGATGCCTGCCGAGGGTTGTCCCAGTGATTTGTTTGTCCTGCAGAATGAGTTTGCTGCCTGTCATTAAAGCAGCCAAGCAGGGAGAAACAGTCTGTCTGTCACGAGTCCCTCTGTGGCTGTGCCGAGTTCAGCTTTCCCCAGGCTCGCTCCGTCTATATCTGTCTGTGTTTGTCTCTCTGCTCGCCTCGTCCATCATGCTGCAGACACAATCGCTCCATCTACATTTCAAACATTTAGCTGATGCTGTCATCCAGAGCCGATCATAACATCTGCAACTTTACAAGAAGAAAACATTGTTTGCGTCCTATAACAAAGCTTTAACATGAGTAGTTCAATGATAAACAATGTATCACAGTATCTGCACATTTGAAGCCAGAAATTTGACTTTAATAGACTCGATACAGTTTGAGTGCATGTGTACACACTCACCGTCCTCTTTAACCTCATTCATTTACGCTTCAAAGGAGAAGTAGATAGTAGATACAAGTGGAAAGCTTTTTTTTGGAAGGCTGTCTTGCTCAGCCTTACACATGGATTGATAAGACTGGTCACCTGGGAGCTGCTGCTTCTCCACATGAGCCAGTTCAGGTGGTTAAGGCGTCTGACTCCTTGTTGTAAGTGACATATTTTGGATATGTTCAACTGAGAGGAGACCCTCTCAGACTGGTGGGGTTAAGATTGAGGAGGAAAGGTGGGGGATGAAGAGATAAAAGCATCTGTGTTAAGTTGGAAAGAAAAGCAAAACAAATAAAAGCTTGAAATGAACTGAAGAAAAACTGCATATGTTCTAGATAAATGAAATTATGGGGTGTCACGTACTGTTGTTCTTAGTAAAAAGAAAAAGAAAAAAACCCAGAAAACCCGAAGATGAATGGAGAATAAGTGCTCAGTGCATCATGGGAAGCTACCCAGCAACCAGACCTTATTGCAGCATAACTAAGGGATGGCTCAGGGTCACCTGATCCAGCTTTAACTGTAAGCTTTAATGAAAAACAAAAAAGTTTTTTCCGTCTCCTGCATCCAAAGTGAGAGCTGGTTTATTTTGAGTGCAAGTCTTCCAATCTCAGTGCTAATTGTCTGTTGTCTTCTTACTGTTTCACTTTGAAAGTTCATTTTCTTAGGCGTCTTCTTGTGGTTTTCAGTTCATTTTTATTTATATGGTTCCAGTTCGCAACAACGGTCACCTCAAGATGCTTTATATAGTAAGGTAAAGACCATTCAGTGTTAGAAAGAGCACTTGGTGAGAGTGGGAAGGAAAAACTTTCTTTTAACAGGAAGAAACCTCAGGTAGAACAAGGCTCAGGGAGGGGCAGCCATCCACCGCCACTGGTTGGGGATGAGAGGAAAGAGAAGAGAGGGGAAGCCCCCCGGCAGCCTAAGCCTACAGCACCATAACTAAGGGATGGCTCAGGGTCACCTGATCCAGCCCCAAGTATAAGCTTTAATCAAAAAGGAAAGTTTTAAGCCTAATCTTAAAAGCAGAGAGAGTGTCTGTCTCCTGAATCCAAACTGGGAGCTGATTCCATAGTAGAGAGGCCTCATAGCTGAAGGCGATGCCCTCTATTCTGCTTTTAGGAACCACCAGTAAGCCCGCAGTCTAAAAATGTCGTACTCTGTTACTGTGCAGTCTTCACAGAAAGATACTGCAGCACACTGTTGCACTGCTATGGTATTTTGCCAGCAAGTGGTGCGCAATGTATCCCACATTAGTAGGATGAATGAAAGTCACTCACAATGTTGAATATGTGCGAATTAAAAATGATATTTGTACATAACAAAGTGTGCAAGGAAGAGCTTGATGAACACAGTGCAGCAATTACTATTAAAACACTTTAGGAGCACAGCAGTGTGCAGACTTATCTGGTTTTAAACTGATGCTCTCTTTTTGCGAACCTCCCTTTGGTGAAATTGTCAGTTTTACTTATGTTCAACTTGTCTCTGCAGGTTGAGATTACCATTGTTGTGCAGAGGGAGTGCAAACTATAACTCAATCTATGTTTTCTGCTGTATAAATGTGCCGAGGAGGGATCAGTGCAGTCTATTAAAATGATGAGATAGTAAAGTATAAACACGCAGCACTCCCTTGAGTTGTCATAGATTACTCACTATGCTTTGGGAATGTGTTTCATGCATATATAAGCTTTATGTGAATGTGAGTACATATATGTGTGTTCCTACCCTTTATCAGAACCTCCCAGCTCTCCAGAGATTTCATTTATAGTACATATGGATTATTGTCTGACAGCTCAGTCTATATTAAGGCTGTTTATTTCCATCCATTGCTCTCAATAATCCCCGAGGTGCAGCAGTGCTCTCATTTCTGCTGTTGCGGTGTCTCCCTTCTCCCATACATTGCAAATGTAACGGTACTTTCTTTGTTGAATGAGATGAGATCTGGGAGCTTTCCTCCCTGCCTGTGTGGGAAGCTAAGCAACCAATCTGTGTGCCTGGCTTTGCATTGTTATTGTTCAGCAGACACTGGAATCAATTTTAAAATTGCAGCAGGACAGTAAAAGCAGGAGCATCAGTAGCAGACTGCACTGAGCCCAACACCTTCCAAAATTTAATCAATAGCAAAGTCACATGACACCCCTCTTCACTCCATGACGACTGGAAAGAGGGCAGTGTGGAGTGTGATATAGTGGAAGGCTTATCAAAAAATGCAGCTTTGTGCAATCGCATCATAATGGTGACTGTACCTTCCATTCAGATGGTCAGAGATGACTCATCTCTTTCTTTATCACAGACACAAAAAAGTATTTTTATCCTAAACATAGTGAAAATGTTTGCGTAGATCATGTATTTGTCCACAGTTGTAGGATTGTCCTGCGCTCCAAAAATACCCTCGGAGCACGACTCTGAATACAGAGGCTGAAAGCAACGGGGTGTGGATGCTTTCATGCTTTAAAATGATTGGAAGCATTTTCAAATGTGAACGCTATGAGCTTGCGCTGCCAGAAACTGCTCATTTTTTCAGTAAATGTTATCACAGGAAGGCAGAAATTTGAGCACAGGACTTATAAAAGGGGACATGTCACTTGTATTTTAAAGAAGGAAGGCTTAAACAAGGGAAGGACCTGTTAGGAGTCAGGTTCATCCACAGAAACAAAGGCGCTTTTGAAGAGCAGCTTCATTGTAAATTTAGCACTTAGGGTGAATGCTGACCTATAAACTGATCATATATGATGCAGAAACTAACTAGAAGAATTGATTTGTAACCCTAATGTAAATAAAGCTCAGAGACACACTTCTCACTGAATTCATGGGTGTAAGAAAAGTAGTTTTAAAAAGTCTAAAATTAGATTTTAAAAGCGTGCAACATCCCTAAAACTCCAGGGATGGAGGAGACTTGACTGATTGCGAGTTAAATATTCTAGTGTTCCTTGTTTCAACTTGTAGTGAAACACTAGAGTATTGAATTATTGAAGTAATCAGTATGTTATTCTGCGCTGTGACCGGAGGCAGAACTTGGATTTTAGTACAGCGAGCTGAATAATACAAAGCAGACGGAGGAGAGACGATCAGAGGAAGAACGACAGGCCGCAGCTCGCCATGCTCCACCGACACTTTCTGCTTACTGCAATCAGGTAAAGATTTGAAAACGGGAGCACAGGTGCAGTCTGATGTGGAAGCCATCCAACAGGAGATAACAGAGGGCAGAAAGCTGTGCGTGATCACGTGACCTCTCTAAATCAATTATGAATAAACTTAGAAGGTGGCAGCTTTTTTTCCCCCCTGTTACTCAAACACAAAACCCCAAACTCTGGGTTACACCGGAGAGCCCAGGTTCAGTGGGTTTGAGAGAAATCGTCTATGAACTTCTATATAAATAAAGTTGAAATTTTCTAAGACAAGCGTCTTTGGTTTTCCACAGCAAATGTCTTCTTATAAAATTCTAAATTCCTCAGTGACATAATGCCACCCTCACACAAACATTTCACAGGTTTGATCTCAGCTGTAAAAGAGGAATCAGAAGCCATTTACCTGAGTAGACGTTTAGCAGCTTGTTGGCGTTGCTCTTCTTCTTCAGTTTTTATGCTACACACAACATTAAATGTGCACGCTGCCACCTACTGAAGGTAAAAACATTTTTTTTTGTTCCACTTTCCTTAAACTTTATTCTAAAACAAAAACCTTTAAACATATTTGCATCTTCTCGGCTCATATTAAACTATTACTTTAAAAAAGTGTTTACATTAATCTCACATATATAATTTATTTACATAATGTCTTTTACAAAAATATTTGACTACATCTCTATAAAAAAACATTGGCTTTAAAAGATCAAAGAGAAAATGGATTTTTCAGTTAAAGCTTTAAATCTGTATTAAAGCTATATTAAAGCTATTAATGATGTCCCCAAAACAACTGGGATGTTGTATAAAGTGTAAGTTCCAGTAGATTGCAGTGATCAGCAGATCACTCAATACATAGTTTATGGTACACCATCTGGTGCCCCTGGACACATCATTAGTGATGTAACATGGGGTCATTGGGGGTTTCGGGTCTTTCAATAATCAGACCCCCTCTCCCTGCGACCCAGCCAGCTCCAGCTTGTGTCCAGGTAGCGCTGCCCTACATGCCATGCCTCTCCTCTTTTGATCCACAGCCACCTCGATGCTGCTTCTGCTGGGTTGGTGACCAACTTGATAGCTATTCGCTGGTTAACCCCTGTGATGCCTCGCATTTTGTATGCCCTGCAAACAGATTGGCCCATGAATCCTCTACATCCCACTTCAATGGTTTGGCATCTCTGGCTACATTTAATTAAAATAGTACCAACGCATTCTCTGTTCTTTGAACAACAGTGTTTCAGAGTTGAGGAGACCTGCTGGTGCTGCTTTAAAGGTGAAAAAGTTTCCCATTCTCACTTGAGCTGCTCAGCACTTTAGGGGCCTCTTTTGTCATAATACCGTGAAGGCTTTGTGCTGGATTATGGAGCAGGATGTGGTTTGACATTGTCTTGCCATCCCTGAATTGATGTTATCTGGATGGCTGCATATGTTGCTTTAAAACCTGCATGTTTTTTTTACTGGAACCAGTTCTATGGAACCAGCTTCTGGTTTGAATTTGGGAGACAAACACTACCTCTACTTTTAAGATCACCTTTCCTTTTTGCTAAAGCATATAGTTAAGGCTGGATCAGGTGACCCTGAATCCTCCCTTAGTTATGCTGCAATAGGTGTAGGCTGCTGGGGGTTTCCCATGATGCACTGAGTATTTCTTCTTCATTCATCTTTCTCACTCACTCACTGTGCATTGAATCATACTTGTTATTAATCTCTGTCTCTCTTCCACAGCATGTCTTTTATCCTGTCTTCCTTCTCTCACCCCAACCAGTTGCAGGAGATAGCCGCCCCTCCCTGAGCCTGGTTCTGCTGGAGGTTTCTTCCTGTTAAAAGGAAGTTTTTCCTTCCCACTGTCACCAAAGTGCTTGCTCATAGGGGGTGATATGATTGTTAGGTGTTTTTCTCTATGTATTATAAAACTGAATTCAAGTTGAATTGAATTGAATTAAAACCCACATGTACTGTTGAATATAACAGGGCATTCGCGGATGCCGAGTTTTGAACTGGGCATTGGTAACAGGTTAGAAAGTCTTTGGCCTTATTCACAATATCCACAAAATAATTTAAAATTTGTATTGGTCAGACCACAGGTTAGTTTCCCACCTAGTTTCAGTCAGATCAGCTATTCTCTCATAGATGAGAAAACATTATAAAACAGTATTATTTATCCTTACCAGTTGTAACCAAATTTCACCCAAAGTCACTATGATTCCCTTCAGAAAATAAACAATTTAAATTTGCTGTTAAACATCAGTTACTTCCTCTCATGGACATCAGGAAAGGCTTTCCTTGCACCAATCATCCCTTCTGTTCATCCTGAACATTCAGTGCAAGTGATAAACACAAAACACACAGTCCTTATTAAATTCCAAAATCGTTTTAAAAGTTTATCTGAAATTAAAACAGGGCTTCAGCAGTCTCAGCTAGACACATCAAATCCTCCTGCTTGTTCCTGCAACTTAAGAAAGAAACATAATAAGAAAATCTGGCACTTAAACAGCTGCAAAGCTGGAAGCTTAATTTATTTAATTAAGACTGCTGTGGGTTCATATTTCCTTCGGATAAGCCCTAAAATACTTTTCTTCGCAAAACAGGTGCTGGGAGTTTTGCTTCCCATTACATCATTTGGAGGCACAGGAGGTGGGGATCTCTAAAACACACACTGCTCAGTGTTCGTGTGCTCCCCTCACAGTTACAAGAGAAAACCGTCAGCCTGTTTAAGCTCTGAGAAGAGAAAAAGGGTTACAAACGATAAAATCCACTTTACTGCTACAGTTTCATGTGGTTTTATCTGTCACCAGATGCTGCATTGGTGACATTTCTGACTATTTTTGTACAAGTTCCATGGCCAGGTAGCAAACATGTTACCACAAACGGTAATTAGTCATGGCATAGATACATTTTATGTGGCCCAAACAAAACGACATCTGCAATTTGGCCCATATGAGATGGACCTGTGGCTGTTTGAGGCAGCCGGACACAAACCAAATCAGTCTGTCAGTCGAGGTCAAATACCGTCTAGGCAGACAGACATTCATTGCTGTGTGGGCAATGTTCAGCAAATGTTGCCATGTGACCAGGATATTTCAGCTTTGAATAAACTTTTGATTAATTTGTGTCAAATGTTTGGGACGGCTGTATGTATCAATTTAGTTTGTTAAACAGTGTCACTCTGAGTGACAGCAATACCCATAAAAATGTTTATTACGACATCAAGATGGATAGCTTTAAATCAGTGCAAAATATACCACAGTGAGATGTTGCACTGGACATATTATATTTATTTACAGCTCGATATCTTAAATATTGGATTTTTTTAGCGCAGCTTTGGATGACCGACACTCCTAAAATCATTTTTATCTTATACAGGGCCTTTGTGCAGCTGCTTATGATTTAAACAAGCTTCTTTTTCTTGATGGCCAACCTTGCCTCAAGCCGACCTTACTGCATCACCTGCAGGTTGTACTGAATGCAGCACTTCACCTTATATTAGGAAAGAAATGGTAAGATCACATCGCTGGAAGCCCTACACTGGCTTCCAGTCCATGTCAGGATCCACCCAGTTTAAATTTCACAGTTTTCAGCAGTCTTAGCGGTTTGTCACCACCATATAAACTGAACCTTTACAGCCCCATGCTTCTACTAGAGCGCTGAACTCTATGAACCAGCTGCTCTTTGAAATTCCTGGTTCAAGGCTCAAAAGCAGAGGAGATGAAACCTTTTCAGTGGTGGGTCCTACTCTGTGAAGCAATCTACCTTTCTGCATAAGAGCTGCCAAATCACTCCATCATTTTAAAGCACTGTTAAAAGCCCGTTTTGTCATGCGTGCTTCCAGTTCTAGTTGAGCAGAGTATCCTGTTTTTTCATTGTACAAGCACAGACATATTTCCTTCTGTTACTGTTTAATTTCATGATTTCTTTTTACCAAAAAGTCCCACTGAACGACACAGGAAATCATTCCTGCCTGTGGCCATCTCCCTGTACAACTCCTGCATCCAATACACTGTAAACACTGCAATAGTTACATCCTTTTGCACACACTCTTTTCTGACTCTAATGTTGCTGTCTATTTTCTTGATATTTATTTATAATCACATCTGTCAACCCTGGATATTTATTATTTGGTGATTTGTATATATTGTGCTATTCCATATATCTTAACATATTGTATTGCCAATAGTCTAGTCTAACCCACATAATTTCCCTAGGGATTAATAAAGTATTCTGATTCTGACTTTTCAAATTAAGATTATAAATTTTATATTTTTAATTTATCATTGGGCAGTTTAGTCTATATTTATTTATTGTACTGACTGCTGTGTATAATACAGATTTTGCATAGCCTGCACAACAGGTCTTTAGTTGACTACTGAAGTTGTTTTAAATGCACTGTAGAAATAAACTTGAACGTCTTGACGTCTTTCTTCTGATTGGCTGTCCATCACAAACTTCAATTTCAATTCAATTCAATTTTTAGCCAAAACAGGAGAAATATGCTCTCTCTTTCTAGTCCCTGTCAGTACTCTTGCTGCAGCATTTTGGATTAACTGAAGGCTTGTCAGGGAGTTTTTAGGACATCCTGATAATAATGAATTACAGTAGTTCAGCCTGGAAGTTATAAATGCATGAACTAGTTTTTCAGCGTCACTCTGAGACAGGATATTTCTAACCTTAGAGACGTTGCGCAAATAGAAGAAAGCAGTCTTACATATTTGTTTAATATGTGCATTGAAGGACATGTCCTGGTCAAAAATGACTCCAAGGTTCCTCACAGTGTTACTGGAGGCCAAGGTAATGCCATCCAGAGTAAGAATCTGGTTAGATACCATATTTCTAGGCTTTTCAGGGCCGAGTACAATAACCTCAGTTTTATCTGAATTAAGAAGCAGAAAGTTAGCGGCCATCCAGGTCTTTATGTCTTTAAGACATTCCTGCAGTTTAACTAATTTGTGTGTGTCATCTGGCTTCATGGACAGATAGAGCTGGGTGTCATCTGCATAGCAGTGAAAATTTATGCTATGTCTTCTAATGATGCTGCCTAAAGGAAGCATGTATAATGTAAACAGAATTGGTCCTAGCACTGAACCCTGTGGAACTCCATAATTAACCTCAGTGTGTGAAGAGGACTCTCCATTTACATGCACAAACTGGAGTCTATTAGATAGATATGATACAAACCACTGCAGTGCAGCACCTGTAATACCTACAGCATGTTCTAATCACTCTAATAGGATATTATGGTCAACAGTATCAAACACTGCACTGAGGTCTAGCAGGACAAGCACAGAGATGAGTCCACTGTCAGAGGCCATAAGAAGATCATTTGTAACCTTCACTAAAGCTGTTTCTGTGCTGTGATGAGCTCTGAAACCTGACTGAAACTCTTCAAATAAACCATTCCTCTGCAGCTGATCTGTTAGCTGTTTGACAACTACTCTTTCAAGGATGTTTGATATGAAAGGAAGGTTGGAGATTGGCCTATGATTAGCTAAGACTGCTGGGTCTAGAGATGCTTTTTGAGTAAAGGTTTAACTACAGCCAGCTTGAAGGCCTGTGGTACATAGCCGATTATTAGAGATAGGTTGATCATATTTAAGATCGAAGAATTAATTAATGGCAGGACTTCTTTGAGCAGTTTTGTAGGAATGGGGTCTAAAAGACACGTTGATGGTTTGGAGGAAGTAATTATTGAAGTTAACTCAGAAAGATCAATTGGAGAAAAAGAGTCTAACTTAACATCAATGGTACTAAGAGTAGCTGTAGATAATATTACATCTGTGGGATGATTTTTGGTAATTTTTTTTCTAATGATAAAAATGTTATTTGTGAAGAAGTTCATGAAGTCATTACTAGTTAACGTTAAAGGGATGGTTGGCTCAAAAGAGCTCTGACTTTTTGTCAGCCTGGCTACAGTGCTGAAGAGAAACCTGGGGTTGTTCTTCTTTTCTTCAATCAGTGATGAATAGTAAGATGTTCTGGCTTTACGGAGGGCTTTCTTATAAAGCAGCAAACTATTTCTCCAGGCTGAATGATGATCCTCTAAATTTGTGACACGCCATTTCCTCTCCAGCTTACGAGTCATCTGCTTTAGGCTACGTGTTTGAGAATTATACCACGGAGTCCGGTACTTCTGATTAGAGACCTTAGTTTTCACAGGAGCTACAGTATCCAGAGTCGTACGTGGTCAGGAGGTAAAATTATTAACAAGATAATCGACCTCTGTTGGGGTAGCGTTCAGACTGAGGGTATCAACTGCAGGTGGGTGGGGCTAAAATACTCACAGCAAGAGAAGCGTGCCTAAAATTGTATTCATGCAGAGCTCTGACATCATGCAAAGCTAGGAGCAGAAAAAACATGACAGAAACTGCTTAATTGTACTTGTGTGGACCTCATAATTTGAGCATCCACCACAGTAACACTATGAAAATACGTCCACTTTAAATACAAATTTTTCTGAACTGATAGAATGAGGTTTTGACTCCATTGCTCATCATAGCCCTGTAATGGCTCTAGACTCAGCCCTCTGGCCCACTTCCAGCCTTAATCAAATCCTCAGCATCATCCTACACCGCTAGCCTCAGACCCCTGCACACACCCTGCCACCCTTCTAACACTTTGCCCGGCTTCCTGCTTCACTTTGAGCTCCGGCTCTTACCCCTAAACTGTCAATCACCTGCTGCTGCAACCGTGGATCCAGTGGACCGGTGGTTCTGTTTTCCACCTCAGGCTGCAAAACCAATTAGTGTCTGACAGTTGGCTGTGGAGCGGCTCCTCAAGTTTCCAAACTCTGTTTTTATTTTCTTCTCTGCGTGACCACAAAACAATCTCATCCTTTGACCCGTGTCAGTGCAGGTCATGCAGAAAGGAGTCTCTGCAGGATGCTTCATTGTTGTGATTCACGTGTCCCCAGACTGTCCAAATCAGATTGTGTTTGTGTTTGCATTTCCAGAAGGGCTGTTTGAATCCTCTAATGTGGTGTATTTTCAACCCTAAAGCATTTTTGCATTTACTCACTAGTATTTTCCACACACAAGAAATCCCACAAAAGATGTAACAATCATCAAAATCACCAGCAGAGTTTATCTGAAGTTCCTAAGCTGAGATGAGACCAGGCACAAATGACCCTTGTGGAAGTGTTAATTTGCTTTAGCAGCGTGTGTCTGTGTTATTTGCATATGAAATCTGTTTTATTGTTCTCTGATGAGACGTTTAGCTTAGTGGCATTTAGAAAACACAAGTTTCCTCATCTGATTCCATTTGGCAAACACAACAGGAGCAGTTAGGGGACATCATGGCTAAATGTTTATCTCATTTTAAGCATACTGCAACATCTCCGTTACAGAAGCGAGGAAGTCTTCTCTGAGTGCCAGAAGCACCAGCCACTGAACTCAGTCTGCATTAGGGATCTGTTCAAGTCCTGGAGAAAGTTTATTGTTCAAAAGGTAGTTGTGTAACAGCAAAAAACACACAAAATTAAACCCAGAAAGCCATAAAACACATGTTTCTCTCTACTTATGTGCTCATTTTAAGTGCATGCAGGTCATGGAGGATGCAAATGTTCTTAAAGTGAAAACAGAACCTTGCTTGTTAAAGACTGTTTGAATGTACTGGGTACCTTTGCTGTACCTTGGGAGTAACACCCACATTTATTTAGTTTTTAGCTACTTTGACGAACGTGTTAGTTTTTAATCAACATCTCCTCTAGTTGTTCTAATCTCCACCCAGTTGTTTACTCTTGTTGTCTCTCTGCCGTTTGATGCTCAGCAGGTTGTGTGCAGTGTTTCTGAAGCTTTCGTGACAACAAAGAGAATGGTGGGCGGCAAGCTGAAACGTTGAAATGAAAACAGTTAATTTAAAGGTGCTAAAGCTCTACACAGGTTGGTAAGTAGTAGAAAATCTGAAGTCAGTGAAGTCTGAAGTTCACCAGTAAAAGTAATTAGAGATCATCATTAAAAGAGCTCACAGCTGTACTACATAAATCTAAAGCATAAGCTCTGACAGATGCTGAGAGGGGGAACCTGGTAGAGGAGAGGGGCCTGAAAATGAGCAGCTGAAGCAAACTTACACTTCCACAAAAGTCACGCATACTATAAAAACCAAAAGAAGATGCAAAGTGAAGTGAAACCCATTATGGGACAAAATCTGGAATGCAGCAGACACGAAATGATACAAAATACATGCAAGTTTCACAGCTGAAGACACAAAATAACCAGAAATCATACGCATGTGATTTCGATAAAAATATTTTTTAAAAAGATAAAATGTATAACTGGTTTTTAAAGCAGTCAAACTTTTGCACAACAAACTAAGAACACTACTGTACTTTTTTTAGGATGTGATTGTGCAAAGAGGGATTGAAAATGCAAAGCAGCTTTTGCCACAAACGGCTGATTAAAACGATTTCTGCTGCAGTATTTCCCAACATAATATACATAGAAATATAGAGGGCACTGAGGTAAAGCTGTAACAGATATAACAAGGTCATGCTAGTGGAGTCTGAAAACTTTTTGTGTCTGTCGTGTCAGACAGGTGAGTCATAACACCTGGGGAGGTTTGCTCCACTGAGGACAGCCTGCCTCTGACTTCGTATCCACAGCAGGAGTGCAGCAGAAAAAAAGAGAAGCACAAAGGAAAGGAAGGATCTGGCTCCGGGTGTAATCTTACTAAATTCTGGAGATCAGTGTCTGTAGTTGGATCACATGTAAGCAGGAGATGACAACAAAAAGGAAAAAGAGCCAGAAAAGAACAGAAGGGACAGTTGGGAAAGTAGAAAGAGACGCCTGCAGGAAGCATTAACAGAACAGACACAGTAACACAACCAGACTTACGGTAAAAAGAAAGTTGTCGAGTGTTTCTTTGGATTCCGAATAAATACCAAATGACTGGGACAGAACAGAGAGGTAAAAACACCACCAGGAAATCTCTTATTTGAGGCAGAGAGAAGCAGGTGAGAGGAAGAGAGATAAATGGAGAGCCTCTGGGGAGCTGCACAAAGGAAAAAGGAAAACTGTTACCCTCCTTCACCTTGACAGCTCCCTCCTCCTCTGTGAATTTTCTTTCTTCCTTCATCTGTGACGTCCACCTTCTCACACAGCACTTCTTCTTGCCCATGTTTCTACCATCTTAACCCTTTTGAGGGTTCACCCATTAAATTAAATCGCTGTCACAAAAATAAGACATGGTGTGCATAACTGCATATGTATTACAGCACGTATTTAAAAAGCTTGCAGGTTTATTATGCTTCTTAACAACATTTAAACAATGTTGTTAATATACAACACGGGCTTTTATTTTTAGTAATACAAGTTTATTTCACTAAGTGGATCTTAAAGATAAAATTTTTCACATATGCTTTGTATGTTAGTCTAAAATACATCAGACTAAGACATAAGGGAGGTCTGGCTTAATACATGCATTTGCAGCCATTTTCTAGTTATGTGACAGCTAGAAAAAAATGAGGAAGACTATTTGCTATGCACATAACTATCTGCCATCAGATTTCATCACAGTGCCAGAGAAATCTAAGCCCTGCTATCACCTTTTTTATTTATTTTTTAAAAAAGAGAATATATTACTGCAATTTGTCAAAACAAGACATTAAGTTTCCTCTATGTTGTCACTTTTAGCATCCTATAGAATTATTAAATATGTTTCAGGTAGCCAGCAGACATCTCTGAAAGATTTGACTAAAGTACATGTAATGTGTATTTTTGTAAAATAATGTATATGACATTTTACGTTCCCCGTTTGAACACAATTTGAACTGATGTGTGGCACTTTTCTGCAAATACTTTTCCTTTGCTCCCCACACAGTTTCCTGTTTATGTGCCGCAACCAAAGCCTGCGAAAAATGTAATTAGTCATATCAATATGACAACAAGTGGACTTCAGATGGAGTCCATGTTTAGCTTAGCATGATTTCAAGGAAATAAGCATATATGCAAGTAACAAAATAACAGAGGTACTCTAAAGGCTTACATCCGTTGAAATCATTGCTCCTCGGGTCTCTCATACATATTCTGTATTTATATGCTCTAATCTTTCCAAACTACGGTGTAAAAAAAAAAAAAAAAAAAAAAAGGTCTGTTTGAGTAGTAACATCAGGCGAACTAATGATCAGGCAAACAGCTTCAGGCTGTTGAACAGCAGCAGCAGCTGGACCGACTCCCACTGGACTCCACCCGAACATCCTCCAGCAGTCCAAACCTCATCAAACATTCAAACACTGATACCAGAACTGGACAGTCGACTGAAATGATTAATGGGACTCTGCTGTTTTCACACGAAAACGTTTCACAGCTGTGATGAAAGCGTCAACGGAGACGATAAAGGAACATAACATATTCTAGGAGTGACTTTAACCATTTACGAAAGAGAAGAAAAGAGTCAGAGTGGCACGGGGGGATAATGTGAGACAAAAGAAAGGGCTGACAGAGGATAGGGTCAGGAGGAAGAGGAGGGAGGCAGCTGACGTGGCTTCAGAGGCTCAGCTGGAAGTTCGTTCATTCGCTTGTCTGCTGATAGAAACATCACAGCTCCATCCTCTCTGACTGAAGGTCTGCTATCAGCGGGCTGCAGCCTGTTATGGGAGACAGAGAAAGAAAAAGGAAAAAAAAAAAATAGAAAGAAAGTGAGGCAGAAAGAAAGACGCAGGCGGGGATCAGCAGCTTAAAGTTCATTATGCAGATTGTGGAGCTAAAATGCTTCCAGTCTGCGAGTCTAATTTCTCTTTCATGGTCTTTGTGAGTGTGGCGTTCCTCCATTACAGGTTAGCAAAGAGCAGCGAGGTCAGAACAATCAGATTAGCAATGCATCCCTCTGAATTCACCATTTGGATTTTTCCATCGGCTTTGAGCAGAAGAACAGTGAGCACAAGTTAAAGAAGGCAGCGTGCAGGTCTCAGAGTTTTTGTTGGGCTTTCTTTAAAAAATGGATATACTGTGATGGAAATAAACATTCACACAAGCTCAAGGTCAAACACTCACACACACAGACTCCCACGCTCAAACAAATAATAAGCTTTTTATCTTCTTCCTTTACTTTTTTCTGCAGTCGACACTAATTTAATTCACTAATTATAATCAGCTTTCGCTTAAGGCGAACAAAGCAGCGCTGTACTGTATATGTGTTATGCTAATATAAGATAGAGAATTTAACTTGCAAAGCTCCTGTCTGAACATTGTTCTGCCTGTTAAAAAACAATAAGGTTGTGCTGTATGGGAAATAAAATATATGAAGTACAAAGAAAGGTCATCTGAAGATCTGAAAACTTTTCCATAACATATTAATCAAATTATAGAAGGTCCACAGTAAGTTATAATAAATAAAGTACAATAATTAATATTCATTTGTATATTTAATGTATTTAGGATAACGTACAAGCCCAATGAGTACTCTTTACCACAATCATACAGTTAGATATTTATCACAAAACCTGCAAATGTAAATAACGCGCTTCTTAATGCATGTCGACTTACTGTCCAATTTGCCAGTGAGTGGGCTGATGGGAAGGAGTGGGAGGAAAACTGATAATTAAAAAAAGATTATGTTACATCTGGAGATGATGAGATTTAGGAAATATGCTTCAATTTCTTACAGAGAGAGAAAAAAAGATCAAACTGCTGATTATCTGAGTCTAACTGCTGGAAATGCTGGACCGACTTTGTTCAAAGGTAATAAAATCAGCCCATTTGATAAGTTTTCTACCTGCAGACAGCCCTGCCCCCCAAAAATCAGGTTTGGGGACATTTACTCTTATTCTTTTACCAGTTACATATAAATAAGTTACTGAGTGATATTTTCTTTTAAGAGGAAAAAAGCACCACATTTATAAAAGCCCATAGATGCTATAGTTCACAGTCAGACTTCCATCTCCATTAAATAAGCACCAAAATCACTTTTGCCAACCCTCTGAGGTCTCGGCTTAAACATAGTTGTGAGTTGGTCCTATGTAGAGCCTATGGACAGCACTGTGGGCCGTGGTCTACATGTTGTAGTTGTTTATTCCCACCAGGCTTTACTGTCACAAACACCAGTATGTGGGCTACTCTTGCTAGTGACCTTGAAGCAGCTGTGGAGAAGTGCAGAAATGCACTGAGCTGAAATGGAACCAAGCATTAAAAACAATGGACACTGTCCACTTTGCTGCTGCCTGTGCTTTTGGTGTCCCCACCTTTTTAATTTGATGCTTTTTCGCTCCCTTTGCTATCCTACGCTTCCAGTCAGGATTCAGTCTAAGAAGAGCATCATCCACATACATCTACACATGGGTTGCATACCTCTCTGGGTAGGGTCTGCACAGGCAACTATCTAAAAATGCCAATGTAAAACCTGTGTCATCAGTAATGACTCCAAACCAATTCTTCACTCTAACTGTAATTTTAGTTTTTATGAAACTGTTCTCCCAAATCTCAGCAATCAGGGAACAAAGAAAATAATCATTGTATCTGACAAACATCAGCAGTTATTCACATTTTTCTCCATCTCCATTCTGCTCTTCTCCCAGATGTGGAGTGTCTGTAGTTATCCAGCAGCCCTCCTCCTCTGGGTGGAGACTGGTTGCTCCTCTCTGGCCGGCCACCTGTTGGCAATTATTGCAGCAGCATATAAGACCTGCACGCTCAATTAGTCATTGCCTGAGCATCTGCTAACCCATGTTAGCCGTATCGCTCAGTCTAGATCTTGTGTGAAAATTTACCTGTTTTTTCCTGTCTTCATAGTCGGCTCCTGGAGTGGGGTTCTTGCCTCAGTCATCCCCGCTTCCCTGGACCTCGGTCACCTGCTGCTGGTAAACCATTGCCAATTCTTTTGTCACTCACCTGCTTGCCTCCCTACGCCTCTGCCACGTGCTCACCTGAACCTCGGCTCCACCCGTCCCCTCTTGCTTCCCTCCACCTGTAACCAAATAAGGTGACTCAGTTTGACTTTGGGAACTCAGATTCACCGCTGGACCACTCTGACTGTGCTCTCCTCTCATTTCAGTGGTCATAGTTTCCCCCCGGCCCAGCTGCCACCTCCCCACAGTCACAGCTGTACCACTGTATTCTAGAGCTGCCTAGTTTTCAGTTAAATGCCTTAGCTTTGATAGCACGCCAACTAATATAGTGTCATAGTTTAAATTTGGATTTTGTGTTTACTATGTGGGAAAATAAACTTTTGTTCACTTACTGCTTCTCTTCCGGTTTGGATCCTGCGCTTGTGTCCATCTCATTTTCCTTGGGCCGCTGGGCCATGACATGGAGTTATGGTAGGATACAGATCCAGAGTTACCATCTATCATGAAGTATCATCAAGTAAAATTGTTTGCTATGGTTGAATACTGTATTAAACTAGACCGCAGTGTTTTTGTCAAAACATAACCACAATAGAAAGACTTAAGCCTTGTTAGCTGGCAAATGCTAACACTGTGTCTAATATATTTATGGAGTTTAATGTAAATGAGCGCTACGTGTGTCATGTTATAATTCAGTTTGCCAGAATGTGGCCCTTCACTTACTTTAGCTTCATCAGCTAGCCCACCCCGACCTAGATCTCTGCGAAAGTGTTTTGAGCTGTAGTGAACCAAAGCTAAAGGGTCAGTCTGTTCCTGTTACTTCATGCTGTAGCAAACTGCAGCCTCAGCTTATAATCAGCCTTAAACAGCTCGAAGTCTGTGTTTGCATACTTGTTCTGCACCTTATAAAGTGTTACTCTTGACCAAAGAACTGGCTCATTGTCAAGTTAATATCTGTCTAGTCCACCCTAATCACGACATTCTGCACTGGCAGTATGCTTGCCGAGAAAACACTGTGCTGAATTGATGAGGATTACTTCAAGCTGCACGGATTCATTTGTGCCCACAGCTGCTGGAGTAAACACGGAGATCATGAGACTGGAAAGCAGTGATTACATTTTCTCTTGAAATGTAATGTGGGCTTCAAAAGTCAAGACATGAAGCAGACTAGAGATGTCAAGACTAGGCCAAAAAAACCCCCCAACCAAACGTAACACACTATTCCAGTTTGTAACAATCCTTTAAGGTTTTAGCATCATCACTTCCTCCTTGAATCCTGAATGCGTCAGACCTGGAAAGAACTTTTTTATAACCATTTTGGCCAGATAGTGAAATAATTAGATCAGCTCCCTGAATTACTGTGAAACAGTTAATTAAGGCTGAGTGGGAGTGGATTTGAGGTCTTGGCAAACATAAGATTAATATTCTTCTGTTTACTCACACACACACTGGATGACAGATTACCCATGAGCCTCTGGGGCCAGGCCAAGGCATGCAGGCAGAGTCGTGGGTGGTCAGTTAGTTGACACAGTAACAAGCTGCTAGCCAGCGGCCTTCTGGGAAGGCGGCATCCACGACAGCCTGCGGGCTGAATGAGAAACAAGCAATGTGAGCATTCAGACTCATGATTAATGGCTGCTGCTGGTTTTACAGCAATGAGGAATATGAAAGTAAATGATAGTGTGGGTGTTAGAACAGAAAAAAATAACAGCATGTATCGAGGCACAGAATCACTCGTTGATCCATACGTTTGGGTATCGGGCTGCAGAATAATGAGAAGGTCTCAGAAACTGAGCAGAAATGACCCAACAAGGAGAGAACTGAGTAGAGGTGAGCCTCCTGGGAAATCAATATAATGAAACCTTCTCACCTGAAAGCACAGACGGACCGGCCGCAGAGCGACTGCCTTTCATCAGGCCGTCTAGCTGACAGTGTGGACAAACACAGAGGCTTCTGACTGAGGATTTAAGCAGCCTGTAAGGACATAACGGTGGCTTTATACACTGTTTGATAGACTTTAACTGCTCTGCTGCTTTAAGCCCTGTGTGGGAGACGGTCTTGTATGGTTCCCATTGAAATGCTAAGGAAAATGGGCATTAAAGGGCTTTTTAAGGAGGCTCTTTAAATGGCAACCTCATCCTCATGTTCATTTAAAGATTTAAAATGATGGTTCTCATGTACTATATTGCCAAAATTATTCACTCATCCATCCAAATTACTGAATGAAGATGTTCCAATCACTTGAATGGGTGTATGAATATCAAGCACCTAGGCATCCAAACATTTGTGAAAGAATGGGTAGTCTAAGGCAGCGGTCCCCAACCTTTTTTGCAAAGCAAGGTGCATAAAGACGTGGATGAGAAAGTTTGGTGTTGAAGAGTCCTTCACACTACACTAAACTTTTGGCAGTATAATGCATGTGGTGTCTTTCTCACTTCAGTCTGGAACAAAGTGTAATTGGGTCAAATATTTGTAATTAAATTACTCAAAAATAGTACATGCAGAGGAAATGAAACAGCAGTTATACCAGGAACTGTATATAAAACATGAACGTAACCACCAAGAAGTAACATGTTGGTTTGATACTGGTTTTTACCAAAAAGTGGAGGGTAGAACCTGAGAACATCTGTGTACAAAAACTTGTCAACCATAATTTACAACATGGATATAATGTGTTGAATATAACTCGAACCTAGCATTTGAGACTCTACATACGCTCATCAGAAAAATACTTGGTAAAGTAATAAATCAAGGGAGAAGTAAGACTTCTATATAATTTGAAGTCAGGGGAGCCAGTCATTGCTAGCCATTACAAAAAACTGCAGGTTTAAGACACTTCCACATGCATGGGCTTCAATTTTTAGACTCAGTGGCTAGATCCATGGTAACTGTTGCCAGTTTGTTGTACAGTGTGGCATATACCTGTGAAAAGTATATCCAGAAAGAATCTATATGCCATTTGCAGGTCAAACTGCAATTGTGGCATGTGATATCATAGATTAGCATGTTATCTCTGTTTTTGCTGGCATCTCTCAGTTGATCATAAGTAACAAGCCATTTATAAACTACTCAGTAGCAGCATATATTTAATTGAAAAGAGGTTTGTGGCAATGGAATATCCTTTTCTGCAGAAGCATTCGTTTAAGGTAGGTGTAGGTGGGGTGATCCAGAGCAGGCTTAAAATTTAATGGACATGTCGTGCAGAGGTCAAACTGGAGCAATGTGTTACAATAAATATAATGAAATCATCCTGAGAGAACGAGGGCCGTCTGCAGCACGTTGTTACAGCTTGCCGGACCTTAAGAAGTAAATGAAGGCGAAGAGCTGGAAGGGCTCGGTCTGAGTCGGTGTCAGATTTAAGTGGCTTCTATAAACAAGCAGGCTGGTTCACATCTAATATACAGGTAATGAAAAGAGCTGCCATCTCCAGGAGTGGCCAGTGGGAATAAACAACCAAATGATGCTGAAACGAATATGGGTCAGATCTCATTATAGCTGCACATGTTTTCTTTCAGCCATGTGTGAATTTAATTCCTCTAATTAGCGGTCTGTACGTGCGGTGAAAGTAGAGTCTGGCTAGGTGTTAAATATGTGACACTTTTCATTTGAGCAGAGAAAGTTATTTGGTGTCAGGCGGCCGGTATTCCTGCTGAATGTGATTATAAAATATGTACAGCCAGATCTCTGCCATCTGCTCTGGTGGCTTCACTGGTTTTTATAGATCAGAGGAGGCAGAGATTAAACCACGGATGAAAAATACAGCTGTAGACAGGATGATATGACTGCAGCCACACTCTGCACGCATGTGTGTACAAGACAGCTTCCTGGTATGGTGTTAGTAGTGGTGATATGCTCAGTAGGGTTGTGTGCACATACAGTATGGAAACCACATTAACCATATAATGCTCACCTTTACATTGAAGACATAGTTCAAAGTCAACATCCTTGTTTTGCCTCAAATTGTGCACTTCCGCTTGCTACTTTGTTGCTATCTTGTGTGTTCACACTAACACGCATGGCTACATGCATCTGGGAGAACTCAGCTGTTGGAGGAAATCTAAGATCAGGTACGGTGATGCATTGGACAGCACCAGAACACTACAGGACCCAAAGCTGAAACCACGGGAGAATTTCACCAGTGATTTTCTGCCCACAGATTCTGTAATGAGTTTCTAACTAGTTAGCAGACTAACTTCTGCTAGCTGTACTACATAAAACACTGCATACCATATTTGGGGAAAACCAGTATATGAGAACCCAGATGGTGGCCTAACAGTTAAAAAGTTGAGTATGAAAAGCTGTGGATGCTTAATGGTCTAATAATCAATATACTTAATGGCATATTGACTGAACAGAGGACAAGGTAGCCAACCAGTTTTCAGTTGGTAGGAGGAATGATGGTCTGCACAGATAGCAAAGCTTAAGCTGTCTTAGATTATGCAAACAGTGATGTCAATGTTTTTGCCATCTTCCTGTTTTGAAACAGTTTTCTTCAAAAAAAGTGAAACTACTGATTGAGCCTGTAAAGTCATTAGGGTTTGCAGAGTGAAGGGGAAATCATGGTTTAGTGGTGGTTGGCAATCTTGCGGCAGTGGGGTCCGTCTACCTGAAGAGAGCATCTGTTGTCAGACTGGGGTTGTATACGTGGTACAATCAGCCTGTGGCTGTCTCTGACTTGTGCTGTTGTTGGTCTGTCAGCCAGCTGTGGAGAAGAGTAAAACTATAACATACAGAGTGAAATGGAGTGTTAAAAACAGTGAAAACTGTTCAAGTCCGTTACTGTGTGTACTTTTCTTACTGTATTTTGTAAATCTTTGATAGCTGCTCCATTGTATAAGGATTTATAGATTTGCCTAACAAGTAAAAGATTCCTGGTTTGATCCTACATGGAGTTACAGATTCCTTGTGGGTTGCATTAGGAGGGACATCTGGTGTGACAATCTGCCAAATATGCAGAGTTACCTGCTGTAGAAACTTCTTGTGAATAAAGGAGCAGCTGAAAGTAGCTTTTTGTTAATGTTTGAGTTTTTTTTGTGCTGCTCCCATTTCTGGTGAACCCAACTGTCGCTTCCCTGTTCTGGATCACTTAATTGCATTTTGAATAGTGGAATTGTACAGCGCTTTGAGGGCCCCGAAAAGCGCTATATTTCACTCTCACATTCACACACTGGTGGAGGCAAGCTACAGTTGTAGCCACAGCTGCCCTGGGGCAGACTGACAGAAGCGAGGCATATGGCAACTAACTGGCATTTCTAGCTGGGCCTACGTCCTCATTTAGGTTTGACAGTGTTTTTGTAGGTAAAGGTGAATGGCTTGGGCATGAATTGAGCTGCGGTTTGGGGAAGGCCTCGAAGGGGACTGGCGGCAGCTCCCGGGCCTGGCAGCTCCCTACGTACTAAATAGAAGTGAAGAAGTTAAAGAATTGAAAGGGGTGGGGGAGGGTGGGGCACGTAAATGAGAATGAACAGTTTGTAGCACTGGGGGAACCCATATAGATGAAAACCAGAAGGAGCATGTTTGTAGGCGTGGTCCTGCTCCTGAAATTTCGAAACTTAATCTTCATTGGACCAGCACACAGCGTCATTCACCTCAAGGAATGAGAAGTCTGGATTTTGGAGGACTGCAAAGAAACATGTTTTCAGTAGGTGCTCTGTAGGCATATACACATGCAAAGTGATGCAACCTTATCAACATTTACTAAACGTGAAGAAGCTGAGGGGTAATTCTACCGTGGACTTCGCCTCGCCCCCTAGTGCCTGTTTCTTGTCTTCACTTTTCAGATTTTTTGTACCGTCTATGCTAGCTCACAGCAGCAGTTCTTGGGCACACTGAAATTACAGTAGTTTGGTATTACCTCATGTTTGTGTATGTTAATTTGCCATTCATAACATAAAACAGTGTTATATATGTGTTATACATGCAAAAGGCCTGACAAGCTGTAAATGTTTGCAAAAGGTGTAAATCATGGTCAAAATGGTACAGCTGTCATTGCATGTTCAGTTTGAGACAACACAGTTCTGTCAAACATGTATCACGCCAGTAAGTACTGCACATTGTGTGCTCACAGAAGTACCCAAATTGAGACAGTGTGTGACTCAATACATAAAAGACACTTTCTAAATGTTTGCCAGTTCATAATAGAAATGCATGGTGAGTAATTTTCAACCTATACTGAAGAATAATATTGTTCGCTGTATGAGCACACAGCAACAGAAGAAAAGTGTAGGAGGCATTTCTATTTTTCAGGTTCAATCAGCATCGCTAAAGTAACTCCAAGTGTGTCTTTTAAAAAAAAATGTGTTTGCTGCATGAAGCGTGAGAGGGGAGGAAACAGTGCTTACTTGAGCAAAAATAAAAGGCAGTCATTATGTGAAAGGCAGCCAGATATAGAAAGAAGAAAGGAACTAAAGCAGGCAGGTATCTAAGATACAGTGAAGGGGTCGCAAATTTCAGGCTGGCAAGACAAAAAGAGGACAGAAAAATATAAATCAAAGGAAGTTGGAGAAGTTTATAAATGTGAGCAGGGTAGCATTTATTGGAAAATAAGGCTGATGACAAATGAGATGCAGGTATGTGGTGAGGAGACCGACCAGGCGTTGAGGGCACGAAGAATAAAATTCCAGTCACATCTTAAATGTTCAGCGATTCTGGTTTTTATGAACTATAAAGAGTTCGACACATTAATTTGCACTGTTTACTGATAAACTATTTGGAATGTGCTACCGTTTGACATAATGGTCAATGGATCATAGCGTATTTGTCCATTATTCACTTTGTATAACTAGAATTTAAACTGAATCATGAAAGCGGAATGACTTGTGCGGCATAAATATTTGGTAAAAAGTGGCTAAAACCAACAGTCTATAGTTAAAGATGCAATGAAATGAATAAAGAAGTATCTGTTAGTGACAACCCTACAATGACTCATCTAAATCTGAGGCTCGTCTTTGCTTCACAGAGCTTTATCGTAAGTTGTAGCTCATTGTTTGGCTGTCCAACCTCTAAATTTATAGTTCTGTTCCACTCTCACTGCTCTCCTATAGTCCTTGGCACGATAGGAACTACTCTCACAGATCAGGGAACCGATAATTGTCTGACAACTTGGCATCTAGGGTT
Organism: Rhamphochromis sp. 'chilingali'; assembly: GCF_963969265.1. Lineage (NCBI taxonomy): Eukaryota > Metazoa > Chordata > Actinopteri > Cichliformes > Cichlidae > Rhamphochromis > Rhamphochromis sp. 'chilingali'. The sequence goes on along the minus strand of NC_137943.1, from coordinate 29,216,840 downwards.
ATTGGCTAGTTTTTAGCGGCTTCCAGTATGAAACATTTTGGTAATTTTCACTGCATAAAGTCAAATGAATTTGTGCATTTCTGTGTCCATCCATTGAAAGAAAGGCACAGATGCCTCAAAATCCCTCTCTACAGCACTTCTGTGCAGTTACTGAGAGCTCCCACATCAATGTGGAGGAGCAGCTCATGAATGACTGAGGTCTTCATCCTTTCTAACTGTATCCATGATCTTATTGTTTCAGTTACCAACCAAAGTTTGTGGCCACAGGTGAAGAGTTAATCAACCAGTAAATCAGCAGCTTCACTTTAATGCTCAGCTTTGTCTTCACTACAACCTGTCCAGTCTGTTTCCAGCTCCACTCTTAATCCACTCAACCATTAAAAGCAACCAAATAATTAATACACATAAAGAACCTTTCATATACATATAAACTTCTTGAAGAATCATCCTCAAAAGAAAGATGTTCTTTGAAGAGCCAGGCAGCCTTTAAATAACCAGCATTTTTCTTTCTACTATACACACGACATCCGGTCCAAAACATCTTGCTCTGAGTGGAGTTTTAAAGTCCTGTTTTGAATACAGGTAAATTTACAATACAATAAGTAACAAAAACCAAAATGCTCTTGAGTGGATAGTCGATGGTTTTGCGATTGCTATTCAGCCTGTGTGCCCTTCTGTGATCTCCATGGAGACAGTTTACCTGCAGTATATATACCCACAGATGATTCAGATGGGATGGATTAATACTACTTGGACGAATGTGTGATGGCTGCATGCAACCACACAACTGAAATACTCATGTTTACCTTTTTGTCTTATTTTTACATTGTGCTGTAAAGCTTCAAAGTTCATCAATTCTAAATTTTGAGTTGGTTTGTAATACATGACAGCTACAGCTATAGTCCAAATGATGGCATTGAAATAAGTTTTTTTATGGTAATATGTATATATGGTATATTAATTATTTTCTGTTCTTTTTGACTTACCTGGCTGCCGCTCCAGTCCTTCCTGGTTTGGGTGAAAGAGGAGGCTGAGGGTGGAGCTGGTTTAAATGTAGAAGCCAATAAAATGGACTGATCCATCTATTGTGATCATGCAGGGGGTTCTTCTTGAATTATGGTTAGCTGGTATCTCTGTGGTTTTCACCTTTGGTGTATACAATAGTTTATTCATTGCTTTATAACTGGGGCTGTTTCTCATTTGGGAAGTTCGGTTTGTTGAGTTATGTTTTGTTAAGTGGCTTTTGAGTAGAAATTTTTTAAGTTGACCTCCTTTATGGGCCAATTTTGTTCTTAATATACGTTGTTTTTGTCGTTTTGAATTTTTGTAATGATTTTGTCCTTTTTGGGGTATAATAAAACCCATTTTTTAAAGATTTCACCTGTGTCTGTATGTTCTTGGCTGCTTGGTCCCTGATAAAATGGAAACCAGAGAGTTAAATCTTTTGCTTGCCTTTAGATTCTGTGTGCTCAAATGCAGATCTCTATTTATGGAGATTACCCAGAGAGAAAAAAGCTAATCTGTCTGTTAACAACTTCACCAAAAGTGCATGATGTGACTGATGTGAATGCCGCTTTCTATAGCCTGACCTCAATGCTGATGTTTCCACTGCTTCCAAGCTGCACATAGAGAGATTTCAAATTTCACACATGATTAAACCAACTTAACTCTACTCAACCTTAGATCATTTTTATACAAAGGAGTGATAGCAGGTGATGGTGACATAGCTCACTCTCCCTGAGCCTCAGATGTGTGCTGCATGTGGCCGGATTGGTTTGCCATCTGCATCATGATGCAGGCTTCCAGGAGTCCATTCGAGCAGCAGGTGCGCCTTTAAACAGCTGCTTATGTTGCCTAATGGGCCACGCCAGCATCGGTAAAAATCTCCCCGATAAATAAAAGGAGCTGCCTGCTTTTTCAAAGTCACACTGCCATCGAGCTTCAAGACAACCACAGAAACCCAGCAGGTATCTGCTTCTAATGAGGATGGTCTGCTCTGTTTTGTTTTGCAAAACCCAAGGGGTGTGGATTTTGTTGCACCTCTGCAGAAGTTTCCCAGTCTTCTGTACTTTCTAGAAAGCCATCCCTGCATTTTTGATCTTGCAGCCATTTTTCTGTTCATATCAAATTGTTTCTTGGAGCTGCGAAAGCCCCGTGGAGCGTTGAGCTGTGCCAATTCTTATCAAAGCCCCCAAGACTGGGTCTGAAAACAACAGTCAAATCACAGAAGGCCTGTTCAATGAGCAGACAAAGTGGTGGAGGTGGCTGTAACAGGCAGGTGTGTATTTAGAAGAACTGTGACTGAACATGAAAGCCCACAGCAAAGCCAGTTTGTTATTTCCTTACCAGGTGAGTCCCCACAGATCTCCTGCACCTTTCAAACAAAAACAATCCCAAACACATGATTGTGTGGTGCGGAGCAAAGACAGGCACAAACAACAATCAAATTACGTTTGTAGTAAAACCAGCAGGTATTATTAATTATTTAGCAATAAAAAGGAACCAGCACTGCAGAGAATCTCTCAGGGCTCGTGACACTAAATGTGAATAAAACAGGATCTACTCTAAAAAGCTGACATTTTCTCGCAAATTCCCTAAGAGGGAATTCTGCTGATTTTACACATGAAGCTGAGCTGAGAAGTACATATCAGTCAGAACAGGAATTTAATGTCTTCTGTGGAACTTGATACGGCAAGCAAAAACAATTACAAACCTGAGGTGTGCTGTGTTTGCTGCTTTCACACAGAACCAGAAAAATGCCACTTCAATTTGAGTGTACATCCCTGGTGCAAACCTTGTTGTCACATCAGATAAATGTCTAAAATTATCTGCTTCTGTTTTGTTAACCAGGTCGTTTGAATAAAATATTGACATAACCACCTGCTGGTTTGTTGAAACCCACAACATAATGGCCATAGTCCTCTGGATTCTTTGGAACCTGAACAAAATATCTGGATGAAAAAGTGAAAGAAAAGAAAGAAGTTAATGCCTACAAGCTGTGCGAGCAAGGTGCAGCCATACTGTACACTGTGTGTGTGTGTGTGTGTGTATGCAATGCAGATGCTAATTAGTGCTAAATTACCTACAGTTTGGAGCAAAGTCAGCCATATTATAATTATAGCAACGACAAATATATTCAGGAAGGCCAGTTCAGTAAAGTAGTGGTGAAGCCTACCAGATCTAGCTGCTAAAGCTGCCTGTGATCCCCAACAAAGCATACATTTCTATTCATTCAGAAGTTTACATTTCAGTAATTAACTTATGATTTTCTCTTGGCAGTTGTGATTAAGTGGGGAGTTTATTTATAAAACTAAAACAGCTTTGTGTGTGTGTGAGCCTGTAAAATGTTTATTTCTGTTGTAAAGTGGGGCATTTCAATGTTGAATGCTACGGTGGAAAAATCTTGTGAATATTTATAGAGTCTGTGTGTGAGGGCAAAGGTTTATGTTGTGTCTTACCAAGTAAATTGTGTTAAATTACCTGAGTGAAATGAATTAAAGGCACAGTATTACTGGGCTGCAGTTTTGTGCTGCTGTGAACCAGCTGTGGAGGATTTACAGCTGTTATGATTTAGACTGACAGGAACATTTTTCCCAACTCAGGGATCATCATCATCATAATAATAATAATAATAATAATAATAATATATATATATATATATATATATATATATATATATATATATATATATATATATATATATATATATATATATATATATATATATATATATATAAATAAAATGTTAAGACAGTTTTAAGAAGGCAGAGTTAGTCAGTCTAAAGCAGGGGTGTCAGACATGAGGTCTGGGGGCCAGAATTTTTGTAAATTAACAAAACTTTGTTTCATAAATACGGGACAGTCTGAACAACAAGCTATACCAGAATTTTTGGCATAATTTTCAGAATACTTTATTAATCCTTATTAAAATAACTATTGTTTACAATTTAAGTTGTGCTGACAGATTTCTTTCATTTGCTACAGCAGCATTTCTGTATCATGTAGGAAAACTGAGACGTCTAGTTGAAATTGCACTACTTCTCATATTAAGACATCTCAGGGAGTGAATGTGTTGTTAAACTTCTTTACACTGACAGAAAGGGGAATTTCACCAATCTGGCCCACTTAAGATCAAAGTATCTAGCCCTTGATGCAAAATCAGGTTGACATCCTTGGTTTAAAGCTGTCTTGTTAGTCAAACTGGAGTAAAAAGTAAAGATGTTATTGCATCTGTTGTTTTGACTTTGACTGTTCAATTTAAAGTCTTCCTATTCTGAGTGACTTTATGGAAGTCACTGATGAGACCCGATAAAATTTGTAAACACATTACATATTCAGAAGTTGTTTGTTTATTCTTCAGAGATATGCAAATGAATCAAGATCGCTGTAATTGTAAAATATAAGCTAAATGGCTAAAGCTATCCCTCTGTTCCTTCCTCATGGGTAAAATAGCAAGTATCTTTGTTTAATTTTGAATTTAAATGAGGTACAAATTCACCATATTTGAAGATGTGCACTTAAAGGGGTATAGTTTGCACAAAATTAATCCCAATCACACACAAAAAAGGATTTACGGCAGTTGTCAAGCCTCTTTCAGGTGGGTATGGTTTTAATTTTCTCTAAATGTTTTAGCAATGTATCCCAAACAGCAAAGAATCTCTCCTTCGACCCCTTGACAGCGTACTTTATCTTTTCCAACTGTATAAATTGTGTCAGGTCACTAAACCACAAAGCCGCTTTGGGTGGCTTTTTTGACTTCCAATGCAACAATATCCTTCTGCGTGCAAGCAGTGTAGTGAAAGCGATTATGTTTTTATGATTCTTCCTTAATGTTCTATGTCCACTATCTGCGACACCAAATATACCCATACCTGCATTGGGTTGAAGCTCAACATTCAATGTGTCGGACAATGTTTTGAAAATTGTTGACCAGTAGGCTTTTAAAGTTGGACATGACCAAAACATTTGTGTTAAATCTGCAGAGGGATTTCTACATCTCTCACAGCTTGCATCTATGTTTGGAAATATTTTGGCCAGTCTTGCCTTGGAGCAGGGGTGGGCAATTCCAGGCCCCAAGGGCCAATGTCCTGCAGCTTTTAGATCTCACCTTGGGTCAACACACCTGAATCACATGATTAGTTCGTTACCAGGCCTCTGGAGAACTTCAGGACATGTTGAGGAGCTAATTTAGCCATTTAAAACAGCTGTGTTGGTTCAAGGACACATCTAAAATCTGCAGGGACACCGGCCCTCGAGGCCTGGAGTTGCCCACCCCTGCCTTGGAGTAATGAATGCGGTGTAGAATCTTGAACTGTATGATGTTTAATTTGGCACAAGAAGTGCTGTTGTTTACTCTTAAAAGAGCACTCTCCCAGGTCTCCTCCTCTAAGTCCACCCCAGCTCATTCTCCCAGCCTGCTTTGATCTTTGGCATTGTTATATTCTTAAAGGAGGCTACACAATTACTAATTCTTGAAATAAGGCCTTTAGGTTTAAATGTCAGTTTCAACAGATCTACAGCAGTAAATGGAGTTATATTTGGAAAGTCAGGGTTATGATGCTGAAGGAAGTGGCGAACTTGAAAGTATCTAAATAAGCTGGACCGAGGGAGGTCAAATTTGTGTGACAAATCCTGAACGCTTGCCAAGACACCGTCTGTGTACATGTCAGAAAAGTTATGGAGGCCTTGTCTCTGCCAAAGAGCAAATTCAGAGTAATCTGGCGGGAAGGAAAAGGTGATTATTGTGTATAGGGATTAAATGGAGAAGATTTTCAAACCCAAAGTTCTTTCGAAATTGAGCCCATATTTTGAGGGTGTTAATAACTAGAAGACTGGTGGTGTGCTGCCGTGAGGAAATTGGAAGGCTGGAGGTGACCAAGGCTCTGAGAAAGGTGGCGATGCAAGACGCCGCTTCAATTTGGCACCCGTCTTCATCAGGGGTATTGAGCCAGCATGATTTCTTTGAACATTTGAGGCCCAATAGGTTTTTAGGCCTCTGTAACAGAGCCAGGCGTATTCTAGGTTTTTTCCCCCATCCCATACAAATGAGATCAGAGCTTTATCAATAGATTTAAAGAAAATAATTTTGGAAGGTAAAGTGGGATACACTGAAAAGGATAAAGAAACGTGGGGTGTATATTAATTTTTTTTTATACAGTTTACCCTCCCTGCCAACGATAAATGAAGTGGCTTCCATTTCTTTAAGTCTGATTTGACCTTTTCAAGTAACTCACAGAAATTTTCTTCATAGAGATTATGCAGATCTCTATTTATGCCTAGATATTTAAGCCGTTTTGAAAGGTAGCAAGTATCTTTTTAACCACATTTGTAAGGGATGAGTAAGACTCACTGGTTTGCATATTTAGTGAAAGGATGGTGAACAGGTTTCCCCCTTGGGACAGTTTCCACTCTTTTTTTGCATCTAGAAAAATGTCCCACCATTTGTTAAATAAATTATGGAGGTGGTACAACAAACAAAGAAAACATACCTATATGATAGCAATTGTCTAGTGCCTTGAGAGCTTATTTATATGCAGACTGCAGAGGCTTTATTACTGCATCAGTGGTGAAATAAACAACAACAACAACAACAACAACAAGCAAATAAATCTCAACAGCTTCAAGTGTTGGGTAATCATGAATAAATTTAGTTTAACTAAGATTTTTTTGCTTTTGTAGGAAGGTGCTAATTTTGTTCTTTAAAAACAAAAACAAAATCAAGGCTTTACTTTATAAAGATACCATGATATTTAAAATTGGACCTACATCACTGACTGAATATCTTTGAGAAAAACAATTTCCTTAAAAAAAACAAAAAACAAAATACAACTTTTTAAAACAAATTTTAGCATAAAGGAAAAAAAAAAAAGCTGCAAGCCATACATACAGTTACTTTAAAAACAAACAACAGCATAAATATTCTCCTCACAGACTAAAAACAATTAGGCAATCAAATCAAGAGTTCAGGCAGCAGCTTTGGTTCAGTCCACTGATGCTGACTTCCATGCAGAGCAGCATGGTACCTTCTAGCAATGTTTGACAGCTTTGACAACAGTTACATCAGAATCTGACATACCTCTATGACTGCTGGTTTCCCACCTGGCACGCTTCTCCCTCACATAAATCTCAGGAGAGCAACTCCATCCTGTCTCATAAGACAGAGGGGCATGGGAGGAATTCTCCGCTCAGTTGGCGTGCAACCTGCTGCAACTATTTCAAGTTGCTTGACACTAACCTCTTCCTTCAGGCAGAGAAAAAGACGACCTCCATTCTGGTGCAGAACCAAAGCGAAGCACAAACATGCAGAGATCTTCTATGATGGAAGATCTGTAGCTTTGACATCTCTGCTGGGCAAATGTGTGACGCAAAGGGCTTGTCAGGAAAAAAATAAAAAAATAAATAAATAAAAAATTAAAAAAGTGTAAAAACTGACCCTGTCGAGTCTGATTACATTGTGAAACAGGAAGAAGAGTAAGCTTGGGGCTTTGATGCCCCGTGGTGCCACAAGATGAATTTGAAGAGATGTAGTCTGATATTTTTCTTTCCTGCAAATTCTGAACAATTTTAACTAATTATTCAATTTAAAAGACCAAAATAGGAACGATTAATAATCCTGCTGTGGTCTCAGTACTCAATGTCAAGCATGAGAAAAACAGAGATCCAACAGAGAATATTTCTTGAACAGACAAAGATAGAAAGCCTTTACTGTCATTGCATTAAGGATACAAAAAGACTGGCGCACCAAGGCTAACTTTACGTGCTTGCATTGTGGTTTAAAAAAAAAAAAAAAAAAAAAAAAAAGATTACATTAAGCACACCATAAAAGGACTACTTAAATAGAAGCATTTTAACATCAAGCACATTGCAAAGAACCACATCCAGACAACATAAAATACTGCAATCAATAAAGTGCCGGCGTCAACTGATTTTGCAAAAGTAACAGTTTTCGCAACATAAAGCATAATAAATAGCATATAAACATTGTGTGTGGACTGTGACTGCTCATCTTGTATGGTGAGAGTGAACAGTCTCAGGCAGAAAGTGCTTGTGTGTGTCTGTAAGTCAGTTTTTAGTAACCTGTAGCATCTCCCTGACCGCAGAAGGTCAAACAGAGTCTCTGAGATGAGAACAGTCTTTTACAACATTTTGGCCTCTGGAAAGGTGACGTATGTTTGCAATGTCTCGAAGGGAGAGATAGGGCAGTCAATTACTATTTGGGCAGTGATGATGACCCTCTGTGGAGCTTTTCTGTCAGCTACAGAGCAACTGGCATAACACACTGTGAGGCAGTATTTGAACATCCTCTCTACTGCGATATAGCCAAACATCACCACAAACTTCTGTTCAGAGGGTGCCGGATGGGCCTAGCTGCAAGGCTGAGTATGCCCACATAAAGCACCGGTGCAGAGCATGTTGCTCTCCAACAACAGATCCACCACAAACACAAAAGGAATGACATTAAGCTACTGATAACTGTCTGATGATAATAATAGAGAACTAGCTTCACCAGGTTACTGTATAACTAGCAAGCTGCACGTAGTGTTCACACAGCCAGCTCGTAGACCTTTTTAAGGCCATGAAAATGCAATACTCAGTGTCAAGAACATACTATAAGATACAGAATCCTAATTTTTCAGCATTTTATTAAAAATCTGATACTAGTGTGTGGCTGATGTTATTTGAGGTTACCTGTTACACATTTCTTTATTTTTATTATTTCACTCTATAGCAAAGTAACTACGCACAATGCAACCGCTCAGTCTATCCACTGTCTGAAATAAGCTGCTCATCTCTTTAAGCCAACTTTCTTCTCATTGGGTGCCCCTCGCTAACGAAACATTTTCAGGTGGGTGGGGCTTCCGTACTCTGCTATTACTGACACCATATTGGTGACATCAGATCATTCTGAAGCCTGTGTTTTTGGCTCACTCAGATTACTTTAGTCACACCAAAAGACCTTTAAAATTCACCGTATTTTTCAATATAAAAGACTAAACGCATGAAGACATTTAATTCATTGGAGTCTTGTAGTCTGTGAAGGAAATAATGTGGAGCACATAGTGATTAAACAAGCATGTGCCCTTATCTTTGAAAGGAAAGCACCCTTATTACAAAGTAAGGAACTGCTGTTGCTGTAACGTTGACATTTAAAAATGATTTATACGGTTTCAATGCCTCAGCTCTGTCTTTTCAAATTACACATAATCAGGCCAGTGCTCTTAGAAAGTCTAGAGCAGAATTTTCACCTCATCTGTATCCAAGCATGAGGTTATACGGAAAAGTTAAAGCAAATTTAAGGCTGTCACCAGCAAAGCTCCAGGAGAAAACCTGCAAAAGGAGTGAGAAGTGTAAGGTCAACACAGTCAGCAGATTGGCTAAAGATTTCCTATTCCATGTCTGCCAGTGTGATTTGTTTGACTCCCATACAGTATCTTCTTCCTTTCTATCTATCAGTATTGTCAACACAAAGATAAAGTCCCATTGGTTTTTTTTCGTACAAGATGATCAAAGTGATTCTGATTGTTGTTCATTGTCTCACTCAGGAGAGCTTAGAGGTCATTTTTCATCCAGCCACTCTGATGCTTCAGCCCGAAACGCTCCACAGAAAACTTCTTTTCTCCGATTCACTGAAATCTGTCTCTGTCTCATGCAGTTCAAAGCTGTGCAAAGTAATAATCCATCACTGGGCGCTCTGACCTTGGGACATAAGCGGCATCACAACAACAACACAAACGGCACAGAGAGGCGACAACTTTCAACACCTGTTCCGACTGGCTCGCTGCCCATTGCCAATATGGATGAGTAGAAATATGGATCCAGGTGGGATGTGAATATGGATGCGATCACAGCTTTGATTATGGTGGAAACACAGTGAGATGGAGCTGGGAATAGATTGATGGATACATGGAGAGATAGAGAGAACGAAGTTTTATTCGTGTAAAATATTCCGATGTAGTGAATTTAATTATGATGACAAATCTGGTTGTACATGAAAACAGCATGGGTGGCAATATAGATGGTTTCAATAAAGTTGCTTTAATGCTATCCAGATAAATCCCTTCATATCTGCTGTGCGTGGTAAATTAATGACTCCAAATGTAACTCTCACTGCTCAGAGGCGCTCGTGATTAATTTCTGATCGCAATGTGTAAAAAAAAGAAATCAGCAGGAGAAACGATCATAATGAAGCAAGCCTAAACCTCTCCCCCCCCCCATTCACAAAAAAAAAGATGTGAGGGAAAGATACTATGGTCTGTTTATTGAAGACACTGATGTCATTAAGTCCTCAAGCAAAATGCTCATATCAGACATCGTTCTTACAACATAAAATAACCCATCTGAGGGGAACCTGTGCACTTATTCTGGAAACATTTCTACTTTAGACGTGGAATCAGGAGAAGGATGGGTGACACAATGTTCAACCAGGAATAATAACACAGATTGAGTCTTTTCCAACAGTGGTTGCACTCAAGCAAACAGAACTCGTTATGAACATGGAAGGCTCCCTTTAATTATTATTTTAAATGTCATGCTTTTGTTTAACAAATCAATGGTGGTTTCATGGAAATGGTCTTTTTTGCACCATGCAGATATGTAGTTCAAGCTACAGTGTTCAAGTTGTAAGTTAAACCTTTCATAAACTTATTACTGCTGTATATAATCAGGATAAGGAACAACATGTACCACAAGGCGCATTAAGCGAAACAAAACAGTCAGATAAGTCAAACTTCACTCATTTCATTCTTCTTGCTTCATCCATTTCCGTACCATTGACTCATTAATGTTAAGGAGCTGCTCTATTCCCATGTTGTTGCAGTATATTAATGACTAACCTCGTATGGATTATCTCAGTTGTTCTCCTGACTGAAGTTTGGTTCGTTTACAGCATCCTGCCATGCGATTACAATTGTCCCCAACCATCAGGAACCCTCACCTCTACTTTTATCCAGTGGAACAAAGTTAGCGCTCATCCTCCAGCTTCACTGCGTATATGTTATGCTAACATAGCTGTGTCGCTAGTGATCGTGTAACACATCATTATATACCAGCTAGTCCAACTTCAGCAACCCTACAAAAGTCACTGCTGTTTAGTTTTCTGTCTTCATTTATGTTGGAAGTGACAGCAGAGCTGTACGTTTCAATTTATTCAGAACATGCTATATCATGTTCGGGTGGAAACTATCGAGCTAACTCCCTGCTAACTTCTAACTCATTGTTCATTAGACTTTGGGACCTGAAGCAGATGGAGTTTTGGACCCAGATTACTCTGTGAGGCTCTGACTACGGTAGCCGTAATGCTCCGACAATCCATCAAGCGGTGTGGCTTCGTAGCTTACCGAAGTCATAATAAAAGATTTGACAGATTTGTGAGCACCGTGTAGCACATAACATCGGTTCGAGGTCAGTAAGCACAACCAGAATTCATACATAAGGTGCACCGGATTATAAGGCGCACTGTCGATTTTGAGAAAATTAAAGGATTTTAAGTGCGCCTTATAGTGTGGAAAATACAGTATATGTTATTTACATAAAGGTTTGCCCAAACTGAAGAGACATTTCAAACCATCTAATTTTGCAAACAAATGCTTAATGTGATTTGTTGCAAAATACATTTGTTGCAGGAGTGGTACTGATTTTTGGTCTGGATCACCATTTTGCTAATATCTGCAATATAAAGAAATCAACTCTCTAAAACAAAACAAAACAAAAAAAACTAACTTCATGGGAGCCTCTGCTTCGGCTCCAGCCGGGAGCGAGGAAACTGAAATGTTTTCATTTAATTTCTCTGAAAGCACATCAGTGAGTGTACAAATCCAGCTTTTCTGTGAAGCTTTACACTAAATAATACCAAAAGGATGAGAAAGGAAAAAGATTAACACGACTGATCTCAGCCTCCTCTGGACAGAGCGTTCAATCACAGATGTTTTTCTTTTCTCTCTCTTTGTCACTTTGTACGTGAAGAGGATTTCTCACCAGTGACCACATGACTTCTGAATTTCAATTAGGGACCTGGAGTATATGGACAGCTCTCACTTAGCAAAGATAGGGATCTTTTAAATGTCATATAATCTATATACACTTACCAGTAACTTTGTTAGATACACCTTGCGAGTATTGATTTGGATCACCTTTTGCCTTCAGAACAGCCTTCATTTGTGCATTCATTGGTTTTGAGAGACGCTCTTCTGCAGGGGTGTCGGACTCGAGGGCCGGTGTCGGACTCGAGGGCCGGTGTCCTACAAGTTTAGATGTGTCCAACACAGCTGATTTAAATGGCTAAATTACCTCCTCAACATGTTTTGACGTTCTCCAGAGGCCTGCTAATGAACTGATCATTTGATTCAGGTGTGTTGACCCAGAGTGATATCTAAAACCTGCTGGACACCGGCCCTGGAGGCCTGGAGTTCGACACGCCTGCTCTTCTGCATACCTTGGGTGTAATGAGCTCAATAGAGTCAAGTAATTCTTCTGCTCAGTGAACTGCTACACACTGAGTATTTTCTCTTTTTCTGGACCAGTCTCTGTTAACCTTGATGGTTTATAAGTCAAACCCTGAACCGGTTTGTGGGGATAATCTTCATCTACTTATTTTCTGTATTTATTTCCTTTTGTCTGTTGAGGCATTTTTCTGTTTTTCTGATTTATGCCAAGGCAACATGTATGTCCTATCTAATACGTGGTTCTGATTAGACGTTATTGCCACTGGTCGTCTTCATGTGACTTATCACGGGTGATTTAAAATGGCGTTTCCCTGTGTGTCACTGTCTGTTGAAGAGGAGGTGTCCTCCAACCGTTGCACATTACTAGATGCAGTAAATAAGAAAATTTGAGTTCTGCTGTGGGCAAACTGTCAATTCTTTTCTATGTTCAGCTCTGCACTTGCCCCACGTGGTGGTGAGGATGTACATGGATTTCTTTAAATAACAGTTGAACAGGAGGTACTTGGGGAAGTGGATGGCGACTTTTTTATGCAACATTTCGCAGCCTTGCCTGGTGCGGCATTAAATGCGCTCTGTGTTTTCCTTTAAGTCCAGTCAATTTGATTTGTAATGACTTTAATCAAGGCTGCAGTCTCACAGGGCTTCACGACGCCTACATTTTGAAACAACAAATGAAAACAAGGGTAGCAATGCTTTCTAAATCTAGAATCTGCCTGGTGGGGAAATTAAACTGCAGCTGCCAGTTCTAACAGCTTTCTCTGAGCAAAAATAAGAAAAAATGCAGAAAACCGATGTGAGGTTAAATAGATCTATTTAGAAATACATTATTCATGTGCCCTTCAGTAGACATTAAACTGACTTTAAATTATAGCCTGAAAACATTTCTCTTGCCTCGTTGTTGGCTGAATATATTGCCCTTTTAAAGCATCTGCAGGGATGGTTTTGCACTAATGATTCCTGCAACGCTTGACCATAATCCACTTTACTCTGCTGTAGGTTGATAATATAAATCCCACTGTCACAACAGGAAAACATGTTAAGAGATTTGTGGTTATATTTACAGAGTTTATATCCCGTGTACTTTGGCTTAATAAAGCTGTTTTCTGAGCATCTTATCAAGCACCGAAAACACACAACCAATGTCAGCGTAATCCTCATGGTGCCAGGCGACTGTCAAAGCATCTTTGTTCCTCTGCCCGTCACCTGGATAAAAAGTAAACTGATCCTAAATTGAACAATATACGCTGCCACTGCTGCTCCTGTGAGAGTCATTTCGCATTGACTCTGGAAAATCTTTTGAAAAAGCTCTAAAAAAAAGAGAGAAAAGTTGACCAAGTTGAAGATAGCCTGACAATATCTGGGAAAATATAACAGCAAACTGAAGAAGAAGAAAAAAAGAGACAATAATTTGAGGGAGAATGAGATGGAGGCTCCTGCTGAGCAGAAAATAGCTCACCATCTCGGTTTGTGAGATAACAACAAATAGGAGGCTTCTGTAAATGTCATCCTGTGGGCGTGTGTAATGGGAGGTGTGTCACAGGGTAAATGAGAGACTTTAGCTGGAGAGAACCTCATGATATCGACTGTAATGGGACAGCTTAGGTGATACCTGCAGGAAAATGGAGGCTTCTTACTGAGATAATTACCGTAATTGTCGGGCTATAAGCCGCTACTTTTTGCACAAGCTTTGAACCCTGCGGCTTTTAGTCAGGTGCAGCTTTTCTATAGATTGTCCATGATTTTTATGATATCGTAAGACGATTTGTTTTGTTTGTTCCGCTGTTGTACGGCACTACGTTGCCTGGCGGAAGGATCGGGGTTCAAGAGTGGTATGTTGGTCACATGTCCATCCGCCAGGCAACATAGTGCCGTACAAGTAGCGCGAAAAACAAACTTCAAAGTAGCGCTATGCGTTCAGCGGGAGTCGTGGATGACGAGCGGCGATAAACTTGCGAAAAGCAAGTTGTGCTCAACTCCACCGGTGGATTCTGACAGCGTGGAAAAGTGTGCAAACATCCACGATCACCAACGGATTTCGAAGGGCTGGACTGCTGCATGATGAAGAGGAGGACACCGCCACGGCCCTTCAGAGGGTGTTCGACTCTGACACTGACAATGACAATGAGGATTTCTTTGGTTTTGAAAGTGACAACGAAGGAAAGAAGCTGAGAGTGGATGATGAAGCCACCCTGAGCCTGTTCGTTTCCGACACTGGAGAAGAGGACTTTGGTGGTTTTAGAGCGCAGGAAGATGGTGGTGAATGACTGACTTTTCTTCTTGTTAAAGCCGTGTCACTGCACCTGAGCCTAAAAGGTAGTCCGAATCTATTTTTCTGGTGTGCTGTAGGTTACTGTTATGTACTACATTTGTTACTCATTTATGAAGCACAGCACATGTGCAAATATGTACCCATAACTTGATTTTCAAAATATTAATAAAAGGGGTGTGTCTCCAAACAGCCATCTCTTTCCTGACAATTCCCTTTGTGCATATTCTCTTACATATGATAAGTCAATATTGAAACACCTGCGGCTTTTGGTCAGGTGCGGCTAATGTATGTACAAAACAGGATTTTCCCCTGATTTTAGCTTGTGCGGCTAATATTCAGGTGCGCTTTGTAGTCCGGGAAATACGGTATATGACTGAAAACATGGGTAATTTTCATCACAATCTTAAAGAATTGAAAATGACTTGGGCTTGTTGAATATCACTTTAGAGTCCAAGTCATTTACGGGCAAACATGAGAAAATTGGCATTTGTGCAGGTGGAAGCTGAATTTCTGAATTACATTATGTTTTAACAGAACAGGCAGCTCATGTTGTAAAATGAGCCGAGGCTGCCGAGAATAAATCTGAGCTTTTTTTTTTTGCTTTTTTTTTTTTTTACAGCAGAATGTTTTTAAAGGTTTAGTTTCATTAAAAAATCAAAGAAAAGAAAAGAAAAAGATTTTGCTGTACTAACATGGATTAAAATGTGTCTAACACTATCAAACAGATTATGACATCTAAATTTTTAAGGTAACTTCTATTACCTTAATCTGTTAACGATCCTTAGACTGCATTTAAAAAGATGACATCTTCTCATCTAAAAAGTTAAGCTGCGACTCAAGATCATAGCAAAGTGTGTAATGGACACACTGGTAAACCCTCTGGATGTTCAGCTTTCTCTGTCCTAAGCGTCAAATGGACATGCATGGTTAATTTGCACTACCAGCAGGGGGAGATAATATTTAACGCCAACAAGTCGCTACCACCTGTGGGAGGTATGAAATACATTCCAGGCTCCTTCCATGCCAGGAACTATTAAGACGGTGGCTGATATGTATTTAGAAGTAAATGTGCCAGCAATGTCTCTTTAAATGTTTTCCATTTATTTTTTCATGTTGGCTTGAAATAAAATATCGCCATCTGCTGGTACTGCAACTTACCGCAACTTAAGCAACTTGCGACAGGCAAAGCTTGACATCGTTACACGCATTGCTGTGGCTAGAAGTGCCGCAAATCTGTATTTTTCTGAATGCCCACCAGGGGGCTACTCATCTGGCTGCAAAAATAAATATGATTGTGTAAAAGTGTAACAGAAAAAAGCTATTTTCAGTTCAGATCAGTTCATAATACTACATAATGTTCAGTTTGTAAATTATGGATGCTCTAAGAGTCAGAGTACTTTGATGGACTTCTGGGTATACAGGGTACACCCTGGTGACCTGCACAGAGTGTACCTACCTGCAACACCATGAAAGTTTGGATGGGCTGCAGCTCTCTTGTGACGCTGAATTGCATAACATGCAGAAATGTGTATCCATTCTCTACCTCTATTCTACCTGGAATAGAGACAGAAAGGAAGATCAGACAAGATATGCTTTAAGCTGGCCTACCTTGCAATTTACAAGTTTCTGCTGTATTTGTATAGCGCTTTACTTAGTCCCTATGGACCCCAAAGCGCTTTACACTACATTCAATCATCCATCCATTCACACACAGGTGATGGCAAGCTACATTGTAGCCACAGCTGCCCTGGGGCGCACTGACAGAGGCGAGGTTGCCGGACACTGACCACCACCAGTAGGCAACGGGTGAAGTGTCTTGCCCAAGGACACAACGACTGAGACTGTCGGAGCCAGGACTCGAACCGGCAACCTTCCGATTACAAGACGAACTGCCAACTCTTGAGCCACGATCACTTTGTTTACGAAACACCTCAGCTTGATAGACTTCACTTGTCAGTGAGGTATGTCATGGAGGTTAACTCCATCTTCTCTACATCATACAGCAGCATGACTTCAGTCCTTCAATTTTCAAAAAAAAGAGCCTTTTCCGACTAAACGGTTTGCAAAGGATAAAAACAAACAGTCTTAGAGACACAGACATCCAGGTGACGAATTTCTGGAATTAGATTGTTGGACAGTGTCAGAAATCTCCCAATCTCACATATTCCTGCTGTCAGATATTTGAAGGTCCTTCCGGCACATTTTTTAAAACTTTCTAGTTTATGCAGAAATTTTTGAGGAGATGTGAAATTCTTTCTACCTCTCTTTCTTCATTCTTCACATTTGTGCATACTACTGCGACAACAGAAAGGAAATGAAGAGCACGAACTGCTATCTCCAGTTTTCCAGTTTAATAGTTCAGTTTGTCCCCTCCTGTTTTAGAACAATGGACTTTTTTAATTGCATCGTGAAGAGACACAGGAAATACACATTTTTGTATTCATTGCAACAAAATCAAAGTAACAAGAACAACAGAAGCGTTATTTTTCAAATATATGACAAGGTATATAATGTCTAATGACTCGACTGGATAAACATCTGACAGCACTGTGTTCAGGTTAATTACACCTGCTAAAGGCTCAGGATACATGAGCCAGGAAGTGCAGGGCACAGAGACAGCTTACATAACTAAAAGTAAAGGATGAGAGCGAGAGTTAAAAACGGGACTGTATTTTATCCATACACAGTGGTGATTAATGATGAAACCAGGCAGCTAAAAGACAATAGAGATGATGCAATCACAATGGAGGGAAAGAAACAAAAAGTAGGAAGTAAAGAAGACACGGTAAACACGCAACAGGCTAGCACTAAAAATGAAAAGCAGAAACCAGGAAATGTCTGTGTAGGTTTTCAGTCATGGTAGCCTTAAGAGCTTAATAAAAGAAGACAACTAAAGAAGTCCAGTTGCTTTCCTGTTTTTAAGCTCTCAATAGAGCTGTTTAGAAGCTGATTCACAAATAGACATAACATTGATCTTAGGCAGCATCATGTGTCGGCGTTGAGAAGCGGTTGGATTATCATGCAAATGTCAGGCTACAGTGCGCTGCTGATGGTTTTTAAACCAAGTTTTCCTCCATGGTCACAATGACTCACTAGTCAGTGATTGAGTCTAACAGACTGATGAGGGTGGAAGATGAAGGAAAGAACTCAGACAGAGGAAGGTAGAAGGCAATGACAAGTCAAGAGACAGAGTTTAAATGGAGCATTAGCTCTCCTCGTCTGCAGAGAATATTTATCAGATTGCTCTACAGTTCCCCAGTTTCGGTTTAAGAGCACCTTGACTCTTCCAAGCTCTCCTTCTTAATAGGAGATAACACTGGTCTTATCTCTAATGGAAAAATAACAGTCCCCAGAGAAACAGAGCTAATCTGTGACAGAGAAATAATAGCAGACGAGGACAACTTTTTAAACATGTCTGCCTGAAGACGACATGTACTTTTAACGGATTATCCTCACACTCATCGCCTTCTCTCCCCAAAAACATTTCCAGCCTCTCCTCTGTGTCTGCTTCCACATAGTGGAGTCAGTGTTTGCCCTGATTTGTATCAGTTATCACGGCAGAGCTACCTTACAACCTTGCTATCCAATAATGAAATGATTTTCCAGTTTCACCTCCAAATGCTCTTATCAGCCATGTTGAAGGCTGTGAGGAGGAGGGTCAAGCCTTCAACAGCCCATACATTTTTTCTATTAATTGTGATCTTTTATCCAGCTTTAAATCCCTCTAATCTGGGTAAAGACTTAAATCTGATAAAAAGTTAGAAATCAATTGGATTTGTTAATTATATCTTTATGGATATGGAGTATTATGGAAAAAAATGCTCAATATATAGAGCCTGATTAAACGCCACGTTTACTGATGTTTACCTTACAAACATAAGATTGTCTGTTGTGTTGCCTGTATTTTCCCTAAGAAACTGCTAGGCACTATTGTGCAGCAGTGCAGTGTTGTTGCTGCATGAATGAACCATGGTTACTTTTCCAATTACAAGCAAAGCAACACATTCACAGTCACACAGAAATGCAAAAACAGAAACAGAATGAATTCTTATGAACTGATGAGAGAGTCCAACATTATCCCGTGAAGGTCAGGAGATCCCTGAGAATCTCCATATTGAGCATTTGAAACATCCAGGAATTTGTTTGTGCTGGTTAGGCAGCGTTTTTGTGCAAAAATTTGATGTGGAGAAGTGGAGCCCAGTGATTTTCTCCACTGACCTTACTACTCTCTACAGGCTCCCAACCACACATGCATGTGGTCAATAAACTGTCTATAGTGCTGATATAGTGCTGAGGGCGAGAGAGGGAAGGTGAGCTCTTCTCAAAAATTGCACGAGCCGCTAAGCTCTCTTTATAAGCACTCCGGTGTTCAGTGACCACAACAAACTGTTATCTGTAACCTTTTTATTTATTGAAGTTGTTGAATGAAGTAAAAGAAAAAAGACAGGCTAAAACCTCCATCTAAACATAAATACACATGTACTGTGTGGAATCCAGGGCAGTTCTAGTGGGTTAAAACTGCTTTTTCACATATCTTTGTCACATATTTCCACTGAATCTCTTTCGTTTCTTCTGTGTTTTATATACTCATTCAAAATATAAAACATATAGCAAATATGAGTACAAATCTAGGTATAATATGTGTAGCAAATGTGGATTTCAAATGGCAACATGTTTAAGGTGTTAACAAAATTATTGGAAATTAAAGCACGTTGCTGTCATAATTTATTTTTCTGCTTCTGTTTTATAGATAGATTGAGAGAAAGAGAAACAGATCACTTTACATATACAACAGTGATAAAAAACGACAAAAATAAAAAATACAAATTAGGTAAGGTAATAAAGAGTAAAAAGTAAGACTGAGATTATCCAAGAGTAGTTCAAATGTCATTAATAAATAATAAGTATGATATAAATCTGAGAAAGAGCTGCAAGAAGGTATAATACAGAAAAATGCCTGATAGGTATGTTGATGTGCCACAGAGTTATTGTTCAGTTTTATAGAGAACAGTAATTTCCTGCAGCGTTCTTCACGTCAGAAAGATAAAAACCCAAAATGTAATTCTTCAAAGTGTTATAACTAAAATGCCAATGAATAGAGCTGATTTTAACCATGTTGATTGACTTCTGACATTTAAGGACGAATAAGGCTTTGCACACGATTTAAAAGAGAGACAAGGTTGGAGAGGCAAGTTTGAGATGTCTTGTACATGTGCTATGGAGGGATACTGGATATATTGGGCAAATGATGTTGAAGCTGTCAGGCAGGAAGAAAAAAGAGCATTAGCAAGCTTGTATTTTCACTATGTACACAATGTGCAGGGTGGTTGAGTCCAGCATGTAAGAAGGCAAGTTGTGATGACCTCATTGACTGCAGTAATCACCTGCTAAAATCTGCCAGCTTTTCTCACTTGATTTAACTATTGTGTATCTGCTACACAGCTTGAAGGGTTTTTTTTTTTTTTAATAATTGCTCAGTCACACTAGATTAAAAGTAGAATTGCAACTTCCCTGCAACTGGGGAAAAAAATAAGTGGTTTCCACTTTTTTTTTGCATTTGCAAGTAACTGTAGGGACCTCTTTATTCACAAGGCGATTGCACATGTTACCTAGTCAGAGGTAACCCAATTCCAAACAACTGTGGTTGACTTTGTCTGAGTATAGTTTGCAGATAACTGCCATTATAAATGCAGACAGACTGCCAGCACTTCGCCATGAATCTGAATCAGACTCAGTTGGATGTTTTCTGGTTATATTATTTTACGCTAGGTGACAAATCGCTGGTATATTATGCTTCCAGGCACCCAACACGTCCCTATATTACAAGATCAGAAAAATTAGAACCGTTTGGAATGAATCTACACATGTACATTTATTTTACTTAAATCGCTTTGGAAAACACTATCTAACATCATTACAGTGGTGAGGGTTACTGATAAGGTTAGGGTTAGGGCTGGAATGTCTATTACCGCGGGACTGTTGTTCTACTGGATTTCATCCACAACCCGGCGCATAGCAGAGGAATGCAAAAGGTCGCCTTTCGCGTTCCCATAGAACGCCTCGGGATGTGACAAATCGTCGGTATATTACGCATCGGAAGTGAGAGCGGTCTGAAGTGCAAGGTTGCCAAGCACCTGTGTCATTTTAAATTGCTGTCATACAGCAACTATGTAACTATTTGTGACCCTCATAGATTTATGTTTATCTTGATGCCTCGAAGTTGAGTTAAAGACGCCAAGTGGCTGCAAGTGGTTGCAGAGCTAGGTCCATCTACAGATGTTGGCTACACACAAGTCATTGCATTTTAAAGCGATGATAATATGTGTTTAATGTTAAGGTTAGAGTGAGACTGGGACTAGGTGGAGGCCCTACAGCTTTCCTATAACCACCCTATAAATACTTTGTTTTACCATTAATTCAGTTCAAATGAGTCGCCTCAAGATGCTTTAACAGAGTGTGTCTCACAGTAAATAGTGATGAGATTTTAGGACATTGCGTGATATCAAAAAGAAGGAAAACAAATACAGAATAGCTGGAATCAAGTCCCTAATCGGAAGTTCAGTTTTTTCTACCCTGTCTTCAGCTGAGATGAGGAAACACACAATATCTCTACACTATCAAAAGGCCCTTCGTAGAGCCAAAACAACGCTCCATTTTTCCTGCATCCTAAAAAATTGTGAAATCTCACCAAATACAGGGTTTATAATCTGGGTATGGCTACACTACTCACACTCTCAGCCTAATAGTATGTGTAAATCCAAGCATTATGTACTCTTAATTGCAAGTATGAAAGAACATGATTTGACACATAACAAATTTTGCTTGGCTAGCTCTGGGTGAACTGCAGGGTTTAGGGTGAGCAAAAAGTCATTTCAATTGCAAAGTGGGATTAGTAGCCTATTCATGAAAATGTGTATTTCCATCCGCTCAACTGGCTTACAGTACTATTCTGCTATTGCATTGCCGCATATTCTGCTCATTTATTGTGTGAGCGATGACATAACTGGATACTTACTGCATTAGCGTCTTGTACGTAAAGATTAAAACATAATTGCACCATGTTTACAGGTGCACAAAAAGCATGCATCAGCAGCTCTCATCAACATGCAGATCTGTCCCGCTAAACCCTCACGCACCCCTCTGTCATCTAAGCAGCCTTTAATATAGCTGAATATCACAGTAATTACAGATTTTAAAGCTGCTGTTTACATCGCTGTTGAGGAGTAGAGGTGAATAATTGAGGGATTTAAGTCAGCAAACTGGCCAACTGGAGGAGAAAACAGAGCCAGAGATTTTTAATGGGGGAAAAACATGAATAATAACAGCAGTACCTGATTTCAGCAAAGGGCATGCTCTTTAATTTCACTCAGGTTTCTCTATTTTCTCCTGATGTGACTTATAGATCAAACTTACCTGTCCATTCATGATAAAATAAAGAAAAACAAAAGCAAAGAGATGCCAGTAAAGTTTAAATTATTCATCTGTGTGGAGGTGCTGTGAAGTAACACTGCATCTACAGGCAGCACTGGGTGATATAGTTCTGTCTCAGACCACTGACCACTGGTGTAATACTGCTGTAAATGGTAAATGGACTGCATTACCATGGTGGTTTTCTGGACTCAAAGTGCTTTACGCTATAAACTTCATCCAGCCATTGGCACGTGCTTTAATATAAATGGAAGTGATTTCAATTCACCATTACCCACCACCAAAACAATATCTTTTTCATATTGTTTTGGTGGTGTGTAATGACTATGGAGCTGCCTACTTTTGTGGTACACACATTTTCTTAAATATAATAATAAGTAATACTTCTTGAAAGTTCAGATAATAATAATAATAATACAAGTGAAACCTTTTCTACAATCACATTGCATTTGTCTGTAATACAGTGATGTAATGCATTACAGTATCTCAATATAATAATCACATTACATTTACAGTTTAAGGTAGTAAAACCTACCATGCCTTGATTCTGCAAAACTTTAGTCACACAAACCTCAAGACTGGTCAGTGACCTCCTCACTATGGATAATGTGTGCACCTGGACCATCGAGGAGATGCTGCTAGATGTTATTGTTATTGAAATTGATTGCAAATAAGTGCGATATGGTGCCGCCAGAGATGGGCAGTAACGCGTTACTTGTAAGAGAATGTCTCACGACAGTGCCGTAAGAAAGTGCGACGTTTGTGGCAACAGCTGTGTGCAGATCAACAATGGATAATATATCGAGTGCAGGGGAGAGTATGAGCGTGCAGCGTTTAAAGCGTGGAAGTACTGACCTTACTTTGAGTTTGATTCCATAAAAAGTGACAAAAACATTAGTGTCCGCTGTGCGTGGGAAGAAAACTTCTTTTTACACCGAAAACCCCCTAAACTTCCAAGCAAGCACCGAGTGCGCAACGATGTAATGGGAAATTCACAGAGAAACTCGCGGATTCTTCCACTGACCGCCGCGGCACACCTGCACCAGGGTAAACCTCCGCCTACGCCACTCCTGCTTTACAGGTGAAAATAGAGCAACAGGACCGCTAGTCTGTGACTTTATTTATTTTCTGCTGTGTTTTACTTGCATCTATTTGAAAGAGTGAGTGTAAACACACACAAAAAATATTTTATGTGCTGGAATGTGCAGAAAATAGGTTTAAATATTAAACAAATTTCTTCCAGTCAGAGAATGTTGCATATAATTAAATTTTTGCTTGATGCATAAAGTTAAAAGATTAAAACTAATAAAACAAGTTTTAAAAAGAGACTTTTCCATTTGATTACATTTTGTATGATGGATTATGCAGAAAAAGTAGAATTGGGCTGAAAGATCTATCGCTTTATTACCTATTCAGGTTGTAAATAGTGTTTTTAAAAAGTAACTAAGTAATTAATTACCTTTGAAAATAAGTAATCAGTAAAGTAACGGGATTAATTTTTTGGGGAAGCAGTTACTGATTACTTTTTTCAAGTAACTTGACCAACACTGGGTGCCGCATTAAAAAACCTCCTTGCAGTTGCTTAGTTTGCTAGCAGACTGCAGCGGTTGCCACTAGTTGCATGGAAGATATCAGGTGATCTGCTAAAAATCACAAATATCCATGAAAACTGAGCAAACTTCAATCTAAATTTGGGTTTTTGGAATGTAATGGTTGCAGTGGTAAGGTTCAAATTTTAGTCTGAAGGGAACTGGCAATAGAAATCACATTATTCTTAGCAGTTGCTCTCACTGAAACTTAACGACCAGCTTGTACTAACCAACAATGTGGTTTGCTGTGTAAGGGCAAAACCATACCATAGAGGGTCCTTATATAATTGTTAAGATAAGTGGACTTATATAATGTTTATTGTTATATTGTTAGCAT
Source organism: Rhamphochromis sp. 'chilingali' (assembly GCF_963969265.1). Classification (NCBI taxonomy): domain Eukaryota; kingdom Metazoa; phylum Chordata; class Actinopteri; order Cichliformes; family Cichlidae; genus Rhamphochromis; species Rhamphochromis sp. 'chilingali'. Next base: position 29,192,777 of record NC_137943.1, on the reverse strand, counting down.
TTACCTCCACACCATAAAAAGCATGAAGTAAAATAATGCATTACTTTTTAAAAGCAATGTGTAATTTATAATATTTTTTTCAGCGTAACAACTCCAGAACAATTTTCAGGTGCCTTTATCTAACATGTGAATGAACATCAAGCAAAACTAGAATAACGGAAAGTTAAATTAAAACATATTTGTTGCACTTTGTATATTTTGCAAAAATACTGTATGGTTGTGACAAACGTGCACAGCACACCATTCAGGAGAAACGCTCAGTGCGGCATCAACCGGTGCAGTTTTAACACGACATTGCTTTAAAACAGAGGCAGCTCCAAAGCTTCAACCACTGTGTGTATCGAAAATAACCAAAGGAAGGGAGCTACATAAAGCCCTGTGAGTCACAGCGCCATCGCAGATGAAAAAGCCAGCACATCAAAGCTCTTTCAAATGTTAACCCAGGATGACAGTCTCTTTCCCTCTGCTGTCAACTGATTGGCGAAGAGGGGAAGAGACTGGTATTTATCATCCTAATCAGACGCATTAGATGTATACCGCACTGCCCACAGATGAGACTGAATCCTTTAACGAGTTTAAATTCTAGTTGGCTGTAGAGATTATTTGATCCGTTTGATGTTTTCTTCAGCGAGTCTCTGATATCGCCGCTGATGCTGAAGATGTCAGTTATCAGCTTTACTTGTGGCCTCTGATCACAACCAGTAAGCGGATACTTAAATGAATCGAGCAGGGACCACTGATGTGCGGCAGCTGAATCATATCATAACCTCAGGCGTCTTAGCACTTGAACAGAGAGAGGCGCTAAGTGACTCTTCACAGGCAATCACTTTGTCACCCTCTGCTCCTGGATGCCACACGGTTTTACATATTTCTCTCATCTCTGGGATGTTAACAGCCATCATAAATGTCAGCACTGAAGGATGAGCATCCTCCCACACTCCAGTTAAAAGGAACACACATAAAAGATGTAAATGTATGTAAATTGTTATGGTTATTGAGGGGGAAGTCTTTGCTGTATGTCACATTCATTTAACAAAGAAACAAAAGATTGCAGTGGTTTACATTTTTTTTGTAAAGAATCCTACCTCAACTAATTTTCTTTCATTTTGTTGCGGAAACACATGTCATCGTCCTGCAGAACCCTTCAGATATGTAAATGTAAGAACAAATTGATTCACAAACACAATTACTGTTTAACACTCCTGCAATTCGTGTGTAAAGCATGAAAACATGATAGTTTTTATTTTTAAAAAAGCATTGTTATTTATTTTCATCAAACAGGCGTTTTTTGTTGATAACCAAACAACCAGAGTTATGGATGAAAGCTGTATATTTCTATTGCATGTCACTCACACTCACATCACTGTATTCACTAACACTACAGATACACTGACAACATTTCATCGTTAAACAAGTGCATTGTCAGAGAGAAACTACACCACTGTCAGTCAAAAAAAAAAAATACTGAAGAATAAGACTTTAATTACTCTATATTTAACTTAAAGTCAATAAATCCCATGAAAAGGTCAAATTTCACTTCCCCAAACTTTTTTTCTAGCCTCAGTACTGTTGAAAAAAACTCCCAAAAACTAATTTGAGACCACGGTAGTTTTTGGCAAACCTTACCGGGACTTCGCTACGTACTTCTATGTTAGCAACTCAGCTCAGCAGTAGATTCACACACAAATACTTTAGCAAGCATTTCCCATAGCAGGACAGTTTATACACAGACAGTATAAAGGATGGACGTAGCCACTCTGATTTGGCCTGTTGGTCAATAAAGTCCTGTTATGAAGCCTTGAGTAGAGCATTTCAAGCCGTTTGAAACCAGATGCAATGAGGGAGGGGCAGCTCCAACAGTGAAATAGTGTGCAATGAGCATATCTTTGATAAGTCCCTCACAACTCTCTGGATGGCAGTAATTTACAAAATGGGCTTAATGTTGTTATTCGTTATGGCGAATGACCATAAATCCATCAGGGGAATATTTACTGAAGTCACACAGAGCAAGGGAGCCAGGGAGTGTTTTCCCATAGACTTCTACACAACTGTAAGTTTTATTGAAAGAGGCGTTGCCCCCTGCTGGACAATTAAACTGTAGGTTTAAGGCACTTCAGTAATGCTTTTCAGACCTGGAAGCTATGTCCATGTTTTATCCTGTCTATAGGTGCACCTGTGTACTGTGTTCAAAATGACTCGTCAATCAAAGTAAAGTCTCACTGGTTATGATTACTTGTCACAGAGAAATATATATCACAATTAATATCAGTTACCTGTTGTTGTTGTTTTTTTTCAACTTCACAGAGTTTGATGACAATAAGAAAACTGCATAACTTCAGACCTGGTCACATGATGTGAGTTTCATCAAATTAATAATAATAACCCCCCACAACCTGCTAGGTTAATGATCTAACATGGCACCAATGCAAAGTGAATTTAAGCAATTTTTTTTTGCTTTATTTTAATCACATTAAGTTAGGTTATTAGCCAATTTGCACATTTTCTCAACATTTGAGGGAACGTAGAGCCAGAGATAAATAAAATTGGGAACCTGAAATTTAAAATACATGAATTTAAATATGTATTTAAAACGTTTAAGTTAGTGAGTGGACAAACCTGATGACAATAAGGACTTCCTGATTTTATTTTGGAAAGTTCTTTACTCAGTTAATGACGAAATGTCAGGCAGTGTAAACAGCCCATTACACAATTAAACTAAAAGACAGTCAAGAAGCTGTAGCTCATCAGCTAGTGGAGCATTAAGAATGTATAGTTCTTGTGGCTGTGCTCACATTACAGGCTTTGCTGCACATTTCTGATTTTTAACTCGTTCTTTTTACTCTTTTTAGACAATTTTTTAAAGTCAAAAACGTAATTTTTTTTTGTTTTAATCGTGAGAGTTTGATACATTCAGCTCAGTAACAGATCAAAGTATTAGACCAAAAGTCCAGTAATGCTTTGAAAGTAGCGGTATGATTATTTCATTAAAGTCCATTAGTCGGTTTGAGGGAGCAGAGTGGAAGTCAGTAGGAGTGGCATGTGGGAGTCTCGGGTATGCATGCTCTCTGGAGTGTCACAGATTATATTCCTATATTCACGGGCTTAAATTTGGCGAGCATGCAGAGCATACAGGATAACTAGCCCGTGCTTTATTTAGAACGTGAATGAAAGAGCCACAATGTTTTAATACAGCATCCAGTTCTCTTTAATACGTCCACTTGATGACAACAGAAAATATACAACAGGAAGTGGGATGTAAGCCTCCCACACCAACGGTACCACTCTGAAGTGGTTGTATAGCCCAATATAATATAATATAATATACTTAGTGCTGTAAGCGTTAATCTCGATAAAATGACATTAACGCCATAACTGCATTAATGCGGCAAATCTCCGTTAACGAGTTACTGCGGATCACCCCGTGCGTGTGGCTGCACAGCATCAACGCGTTAGCATGGTTAGCTCGCTGACAGTACTAAATATGATATAATACAATAATGCAATTTCCTAAAAACACAGGCTTCCTTTAATTCTCGTGTGACCAGGTCTTCATCCTTTAAATGACAAATTAACAAAATTCTACATAATAGTGTAGAAAATGATCAGCCTCAAATGTAACATGGTTGTAATCTTGTTCGTCGTGTTAAAATGGTTTGACAAAACCAGAGACGCTCACAGTGACAGTTTGCACACGGTTTCCACAAATCACTTCACAAATCCCACATTAGTGACTGGTGCCAATGTTATGCTGTGTTTGCAGAGGAAACTTTTGAAAATGTTCTTCTCTGGGTCTTGAGAAACGTCTTATTTGCTTTATACATATGCAGCGTATCATCCAGCACAGTTCAGTCTGCACGCTCGTCTGGATGTCAAAGTTACCTGTTGAACCTAAAGAGTGCTGCACTGCAGTAACTTCTGCTGCGAGGACAGTCAGTGCTTCTTCACCAGAGAATGAACTCTCTGGAATCAAGAATGGGACAGACAACAACGCAAAGAGATGAATTATGCACTTTGAAGATTTAGCAACTTTTGTCATTAAAATCCAATCTGTGCATTGGGTCTCTCAGAGAGACGGTGGTGTGTGTGCGTGTGTTGATAAACAGCTGCTGTTGGGCCTCTCTGCTTGGTGGTGTTTTCATTATAACCATGTTTGCTTGACACAGTCTCTCAGATTATCTTTCAGTCTTATTATTCTCCTCTGTCTCTGCTTTCCATCAAATCACAATTCACCTGTCAGATCAGAGCAGATTAGCATTTCACAAACACATTAACCGTCTCTGTGTGCAGTGAATGAGGTGACAGACAGCCGCACTGTTACCGCCAGCAATAAAAACTTCCCCATTCAGAGACATTTAGAGCATTTGGAGATGATGCTCCCAGCAGGCAACATGCAGCAGGGAGGAGAAAACTTTAATAAAAGAAAAATATATATAAAAAGCTAGAAAACTACAAGAAAAGGTTTAATGTTGTGGTGTGCTCAGAAGAGAAAAGAAGAGACTGAAAAGGAAAGAAAGGAGAAAATGAGTCCCTACTGTATAAAAATCTCTTATTTCCACAACTGCAGCGTACCAACAGTACAAATGCAATATGTGCTTATTCACAAGTGAGCAAGACTGTTGACTTTAAGATGTCACTTAAAAAGGACCAAAAGAATCTGTTCTAGCACAGCATGGCTGGAAAGAAATCACTCAATAAAATGTATAATTGAAATGCTGACAAAAGCAGTCCATAGATGTTTGTTAGCTAAATTCCTCTGACAAAGTACAATTGTACAAGCTCGCACAGTTTTCCTTTAAAGACGTCTTCAAGGTTCCAGAAACTCCAAATTGTTATTCTCCCAAAACTTCCCGCATAATAAAAAGGCATTACAAATGAACAAATGCCAGCACTTACAGAAGTAGTCTTCCTGAGGGCCTGATTAAGGGACAGACTTTTCCACTTCCAGTTAAGCAAACAACATTCATGACCCTCATAAAAATGCACCATCAGCCAAATAACTGCAAACAACCTGATTCTCAGGAATAAAGAAATAAAGTTAAATCAACCCATAAAAAAATAAAAACACAAAATACCTGCAGCCTTTGAATATGACAGAGTGACAATACCTAGAGACTGCTGTAGACATAATTTCCCACATATACATTTTTTTTTAAATATTTATAGTAGTGGAAACAAGTTTGTCAACACTTTTAAGGTCCAGCACTGTAGTCTGTTTGATTCACTATATACATAATATACAGTAAAAGACAAAACTGTTCCTTTTATACGTTCTCTATTGCGTGGAGCCGCTGCGTTGTGGCTCAGTGTGCAGTCTGAAGTGCTGAGGGATGACGGACAGTCCGGTCTGCACCCCTCCAAAAACCATCATCTCATCAGGCATTCAGGATTCTTGTTAAATGATATACTCCTTTGGGTTTTCACAGGGGACGCTCTGGGAATCAGCCTGGTTGCTAAAAGCAAAATCCTGGCTGTTTTCCTGCCGGTCCTTCACTTGCTGGTTTCGATATGTCTCTTTTCTCTGGTAGAGTAATCTGCCCGTTATCGCCAGCCCAGTCACAACCACAAAGATCACAACAGCGATGACACCTGCAGGGCAGACATATCCAGGCATTCAGGTCTGGACAGGTCTTTTATGTTATGTAGCCCGCACTTAAACTTTATATTTGAATCAATGGAGCGGACTTAATAATACACAATAGAGTTTAAAAGCACTACAAACTACAAGCCTGGAGAACTACTTACAGAAATCACAACAAAGCTTGCTTAACAGAGATCAGAGGATATGTTTCAGAGTAAAAGGCGGTCAAACCAAATATTAATATCACTCCATCTCTGCCTTATACCCTGCAAGTCCTTGTATGTTTGCACACGTTTCAATAAATCCCTGCACCTATTTGAGGTGGCTCAAAACCTGCTCGCAGTGCTGTTTATTAAAAAAAAAAGTTAATTAAAGAAGGTACAAAATAGTTAGTGCTGAGCAGCTGCTGTTGGGTTTGTTGACATAGAGTGGATATCTCATCTCAGGGACAAAGATGTAACACAAGAAGCCCTTTAAAAGGTAAACACTAACATTTTTATTTATTAAAGTCTTACTTTTCTTATCTGACTGTAAGTATGCCAATAACAGTAACACGCTTAGCCTTTGGAAATCACTCGTCAAAAAAACATAAAGAACTGTCATCATAAGGAAGCTGGAAATAATTCGATGTCCTGCAGCTAATACCTACAGTCCTATAATTGGGTTAGACAATGAACTGAGTAGAATCCACATTGTAATTCACTTGTAAATCTCTCACAGTGCTCAGTCTCACAGTACATTGTCTGCCCATCTCTCCTGGGTAAGTCGGCTTTCTTGCCCTGCAGTCTGGTTGTTCTAATCTAACTTCAGCACACACTGAACAGAATCTCACACATTTGTACCCAGCTGGACTCCTGTTTGACACATTTCTTCATTCAGAGAAAGTTTCATCTAATTGGAATTCAAAAACAGAAATCAATTTTGCGCTTTACTACTTTGGTTTTAAAACTTTTGAAGATAACAGGGTGAAAGTTTCAGCAGAGGTTTGGTTAGTTCAGCTGCCCTTTGTACACTGAAACACCAGAATCTCTCACTTTTGTCTCGCTACAACTTTATAGGAACACTTTGGAATCAATCTTCATTTTGAATCGTTCTGGAGTGAAGCGGGGTGATGTAATTTAGTTCAAATGAAATATTTTGCTCATCATATCACCTTTGCCAAAAAACCCTTATCGCTGAAATATTGAGTCTCACGTAGTTCAAGAAAAGTTCAACAGCAAAATGCAGCAAAACAAGGTGAAGAAGGTTCACGGTATAGTGAAGTATGTTTAAAAAAAAAACAGTACCTCCAATAAGAGCCGAGTCCGTCCTAATGGCATTGATCAAAGGTTGACCCGAACCTGCTGAACCAGACTGATCTACAGCAGAGAAAGAGAAAGGATGAGATAAAGAGGGAAAAACGAGGTAAATAGACGCAGTAAGGATGAAAAACCAAGGGCAACGTGAATTAAAAGAAGAGATACAGAGAGCTATAATAGAAAAGCGAGGTAAGGTAGATGAATGAGAGGCAATAAGAGGAAATAAACAGGTCAGACAAAAGAAATGGACAAGGAGGGCTATTTAGAGAAACAATAACGCTCATAAAAACAGATACAAAGCAAATACTACAGCAGCAAGTTAGACGACTGTTTAAGGAATATAAAACTGGATGAAAACAAGACCGGAGGAACTGTTTGTAACTCCCCTGTGTGGGTCTAATTAATTACGTTATCAAGCACATTGTCATTTGTCATCCCAACAAGGTGTACAAATTTAATGACACCATAATGCAGCTCACAAAAAGCAGCTCCCATCAATAAGACACACACACAAACACACACACACACACACGTTCTAACCTGCTATTGCACAATTATTATCACGTTAAAAGGGTTGGAAATTATTAGGCGTTTAGGCCAGCGAGAACAGCAGTTACATTTAAAATGAAAGGGCAGAGGTATCCTCTGAATGTTTTTTTGGGGCGTGTTTAATATATTTTTCTAGGAATAGTAATAGAACTCCCATCTGCAGTGAGCAAAAGTACAGCACCCTGGGTGATTCAAGGGCTCATACAGCAAGGCTGATGTTTCCAGTGCAAGAAAATTGGGCTTTCGCTTTTTATGAAACAACTTTCCAGCCATGGCGTGAGGCAAGAATTCACTGTTGAGCCTCTATTGACCTCCCATCCCACCCTCTGCACATCACGTCTTCTCCAAACTGCAAAGCACACAGCGGGCTATATGCCAGCTTGATTGGACCCAGAGAAATAACCCTGAGCTGGAATGATAAATTCTGGCTGGAGGATTTCTGTGTACCAAACAGTTTACACGACCATCCCTTAGAAATTATGCATATATATACAGTTATGGAATAGAGCAAGTCTTTTGATGTTTAAGACTCTAATAATTTGTGAGCAATTTAATTACCACAAAACAGCTTCTTCACAGATAATGCAAATGAGGCTCCTCCTTTCTTACCTGACAGGTGGTGTGTGTTCTCAGCTGCATAGGGATTGGTTGAAGCTGCAGAGCCACAGTTAGATTGGACTAAAGGTCCAGTGATGATGACAGGGCTGGTGTCTGAGTGGAGAAGAGCTGCTTTCAGAGGACTCATGGTGTTAAAGTGAACCACAGACAGACAACCAGTAAAACCGAGGGACGCCAACTTGGCCAGGTCTGGATCCAGGTCTGGATCCAGGTCATCAGATTCTGGGAATAAGAAAATATCAGACTCTTGAAATAAAAAATACCAAAAAGTCTTTTTTTGTGACAACCATATAATCCACTTTTGATAGTTTTGCCCTTTTGTTGATTTTATAATGATTTGAAAGTGTAACTTTACAAATCAACCAGCAAGCCTTGTGCAAGGAGAAGGATCGCTCAGTGAACCTTCAGTCAATAAAAGAAAAACTCACAATGCTCACAGAAATAACTTACATCTGACAAAAGTAATAATAAATAAAAATTCTATAAATGTTAACCAATGAAATTCAGACATTGCCTTCAACCATGCTTCAATGTAATTATTTAAAAAATAAATGCATGAAAAAGGCCTGGACAAAAATGATGGTACCCACAACTTAATATTTTGTTGCACAACCTTTTGAGGCAATCACTGCAATTAAACGATTCCTGTAACTGTCAATGAGACTTCTGCACCTCTCAGCAGGTATTTTGGCCCACTCTTCATGACCAAACTGCTCCAGGTGTTTCCGGTTTGAAGGGCGGCTTTTCCAAAGATGCTCAATAGGATTGAGGTCAGGGCTCATCTCATAGAAGGCCACTTTAAAATAGTCCAATGTTTTCCTCTTAGCCATTCTTGGGTGTTTTCGCTGTGTGTTTTGGGTCATTGTCCTGTTGCAAGACCCATGACCTGCGACTGAGACCAAGCTTTCTGACACTGGCCAGCACATTTCTCTCTAGAATTCCTTGATAGTCTTGAGATTTCCTTGTACCCCGCACAGATTCAAGACACCCTGTGCCAGATGCAGCAAAGCAGCCCCAGAACATAACAGAGTCTCCTCCATGTTTCACAGTAGGATATTGATATGCTTCATTTTTTTAGAGCTGATGTGCCTTGGCAAAAAGTTCCATTTTTGTCTCATCTGTCCACAGGACATTCACCCAGAAGCTTTGTGGCTTGTCAACATGTAGTTTGGCTTATTCCAGTCTGGCTGTTTTATGATTTGTTTTCAACAATGGTGTCCTCCTTGGTCGTCTCCCATGTAGTCCACTTTGGCTGAAACAACGACGGATGGTGCGATCTGACACTAACGTTCTTTGAGCATGAAGTTCACCTTGGATCTCTTTAGAAGTCTTTCTGGGCTCTTTTGTTACCATTCGGATTATCCGTCTCTTTGATTTGTCATCAATTTTCCTCCTGCAGCCACGTCCAGGGAGGTTGGCTACAGTCCCATGGATCTTAAATTTCTGAATAACATGTGCAACTGTAATCACAGGAACATCTAGCTGCTTGGAGATGGTCTTATAGCCTTTACCTTTAACATGATTATCTATGATTTTCTTTCTCATCTCCTGAGACAACTCTTCCTTTGCTTCCTCTGGTCCATGTTGAGTGTGGCACACACCATGTCACCAAACAACACAGTGACTACCTGGAGTCATATACATAGGCCCACTGACTGATTACAAGATTGTAGACACCAGGGATGCTAATTAGTGGACACACCTTGGATTAACGCGTCCCTTTGGTCACATTATTTTGATTCTCTTCTAGGGGTACCATCATTTTTGTCCAGGCCTGTTCCATGCATTTATTTTTTAAATAATTACGTTGAAGCATGGTTGAAAAACAATGTCTGACTTTCATTGGTTAACATTCATAGAATTTTTATTTATTAAGACTTTTGTCAGATGAAAGTTATTTCTGTGAGCATTGTGAGTTTTTCCTTTATTGACTGAAGGGTATCAACAATTTTGTCCACGTCTGTAACTCATTGCTTCGAGTATTTGAGACGTGCATGTCTTTGCTTTTTTTGGCAAGAGTTTAGTGAGAAGCATTGTATCACTAAGAAATGTGTATCTATTGTCAGCCGTAAGTTAGCTTCACCTTGTAAGTTTAATCTATAGTTTTACAATTTACTGGCATGCCACAGCGACCAGACTTTGCTGTTTTGTCTTATTATCAGACTGAACTTGTTAACTTGGTTTTAGGACTAACTTTAAATGTAAATTTAAAATGTAAACGAAATGCTTTACATTAAAAGAAGCCATGTGTGTCATCATTTCAACAACAGCTTTAAAAATATAAACCTTATGGTTTCCATAGGACAGTTTAGTTAATCACTTCAGATAACTGAACTTTTAACCTTTCAGAAGCTTGCTCTGTCAACCAATAGGGTGATCTGACACGACAAAAAGCACGACAAACACTGACAGGTACATTGATCCTGCTTCACATTCCCACGTTATCAGAGTGGGACAATAGTGGCAGCTCATTGACAGTAATAAGGACACACACAACCTCACACACACTGTCAATACAACACAAACCGTTCAGCTGGTCAGCTTTAAAGTCTGCATCCATCACTCCGTTTGACACGTGCACTCTCCAGCTCTTTCTGTTCATTTTATTGACTTCAAACTCTCCATCATTCACCTCTGCTCCTTCACAGCGGTGTAAACAGCAGCTGTGAAAGCCCACATTACTGCTGGAAACAGCTGCATCACTATCTGTTCAGATGACTGAGAGGTGACTGTGGTTTAAGCAGCACACATCTGCATGCTGATGAGAGCAGCAGGAGACACTGGCGCAGCCTGTAAGCTCCTCTCGGCTGATACACTACAGCCACTCTCTCTACCCCCACTTTGTTTCTGTGTATTCCTTCCGGGTCCATTAGTTAGGCTGATGGATGACAGGGTTCGAGGGGAGTGACAGAAAATCCACTTTCCTGCTGCTCTTCAGATCCTGATCTGACTCCCAGCCTCTGCTGGTTTGACAGAGGAGAGGACCGGTCACATGCTGACATGACAGGGTTAAAACCCACAGTGGAACACTGAGCAGATTTACTGCATAAAGAAAAGGATCCTGAGGGGATTTGTATTAGTTGTGTAATAAGACAGCATGAGTGCACGGCTTCTATTACATGTGGATTTCCATTATTTCGTTAATTGTTGTTCTTTTAAACTGTTAAAGATTTTGCCACAGTTTTTCAGTTCTTACATGGTGCAAAATTGTACATTATCTTATGTTCATTACATAGCACGTCCTGATGGATGCCCCGGATGAAAGGCATTTCATTCGACTGACTCATGTTTCACTATTAATTGCAGAGTGTTACGTTTTAAACCACCAGTGCGCTGCTGTGACTCCGAGTCTTATCAGAAAGCTGTGACCACAGCCTGCAGCCTCTCAGCACCTCGTGTTATTAACAGCTTATATCTCAGCCTGTCTTTGATGGTACTGCTCAAGGAGAGCATGAATAAGTCATGACAGAGCCCATTTCTCCCTCACCCCAGCACTGTTACAGGTCCCAGTTCAAGAGTATGCATTGGAGATCAATGAAGATGTGGTTTACACCTCCCAGAGAGTGAGTACTTTTCCCCAGGTGTCAAATCTGCACTTGTGCATTAAAGCAAACACAGTTCTGGTTTAACCTCACCCACCAATCACGGTAAACCCTCGACGGAACCCCATTTGCCAGAATAAGTATCTATTTTTGTATGATAGAAAAAGGAAAACATTTGTATTTATTTTAGTTGTTATGTAATTTTTAAATATCTACATGTCTAAATTGCACATACTGCGATAATAACATGCATTTTACTATAAGTGGTTATACCATCTATGAAGATTTATGCTGTTTACAGATTATACTGTGTTGACCAAACCATATGTTTTAAGGTTTGCAATACTGTATTGCTTTATGCATACACTGCATTATACAGAGAAATGTTCTGAATATTTATCCTAGCCTCATTAATAGAAATGGGATGGAAAAAATAATGGAAGTGTAATGCAATTCAGATTAATGGCAAAAACACAAAAAACACAAAAACTGAATCCCATATTCTCCATTAACCTAATATTTATGAATCCTTCTCACCAGCACATCCTTATACTGGGACCAAACAGATCATATCCATAATTAAAATGCAATAAGTACCAATTTGTGAATATTAACAAAAAGATTGTTTAGCAGTACCATGTTTTGCATAAATGCACCATCGTTGTGTTTTGTTTCATTTGCATAGTATTTGATAGAAATATAAACATCCTTTATTGTCCCTCACTAGGGAAATTCACCTGTTCCAACAGCAACGCGAGAGAGAAATGGAGCAAGAAAATTCACACAACAGTAAAGAATAAAAATACAAGAAATAAGAGACTGTACAGGGCAAATTCACAACACAAGAAAAAAATAATACTGTAAAGTTAGGGTTTCAATAAAATAAGGGTCACTAATTGCAAAATCTGTAATCCCGGATACGTTACTGCAAAAGGCATGACGTTCAAACTCCCCAGCTGTTATTTGCTGAGGGAATTTGTCAACCTCCTACAACAACACCTGCATCATCTTAGACTGAGATTTTGATTTTCTGTGTTTCCTATTTACTGAGCCGAAGTCGTTCTTCATGTTTTCACTATGAACTGGCGATGGGGATGAGTTCTTACGTTTATTTGTTTTTACAAACTACTGCATCTCAAAAAAAGTAATATAGACTTTTTTAAAATATAATTTAATTGAATTAGTAAACCCCCACACTATGAATGTCTCTTTGTGCTCAGTAGAACAGTCAACTTTCAAAGACGTTGGCCCTCACGCAATGTTTACGCAAAGTTTCATGAAGACTGATCGAGTTGTCTCGAGTTGAGAGTGAAGCTTCTTAAAGCTCAAGTTGTCTGTTTGAACTAGCTTCCAAGCTTCCATTAATTACCGAAACAATACTGATAATATTAATAGAGATGCTAAAAACACAAGTGCAACAACTGGTGAAGCCAAGTAAGTCATGCATACACTCATCATATTTCAGGCTTAAAACACATACGCAATGATGTTTCCTTTAGCTTGTTGTAATAACATATTTTCCCACAATTGATGAGCATTAAAATTAAACATATTTCCTGTGTAGTTTTATGTTCAATTCAAATTGGTTTTATTAAAAAGCGCCAAGTTACAAGAGCTTACACTGTAAAGACACTAAAGTAATACATGGAAACCCCAACAATTAAACAATGTTTAATCAACAATATTGTATCGTTAGCTTTATTTTTTCTAAAATCTTGTTTCTATTTTTATTTAAGTTAACTGAAATGTTTGTAATACCTACTTTTTAGTTTTAGCTACCCATAATCACCTGTGTTTTATAGAGAAAATGGACAGTGCTATCAAACATGTGTCATTTTCAGGACATCATACATTAAAGTTGATATCATTTTTGGCTTCTGAACTATGGCATCTTTTTTAAACGAAAGATACCAGAAATGTCTGAACATCAGTTCCTGCAGCAGCTATACATGAAGTTCAGGGTTAAAGTCATGATTAAAGACATTTTTCCATTTTGCCTCAGTCTCTTTTTTTTCCAGATAATCTGAATAATCAGGCTTGCTGAGAACAGCTAAAGCTACATTTATTTCTTTAAGTTTCCCAAAGCTGAGTGTGAAATGAGGCCAAACACCCCAGAGCTGTTATTCAAATGAGTGTGAGTCTGAGTGTTCTTTAAGTAAAAGGGCTTCTTCTCTATTTTTACAGGCTCCTCACTTACCGTGCACTCTGCCCAACACCAGCGACTTCACAGCGTTGAATTCCCCATCAGATGTCAGATTGAAGTCTTCTCTGGCATTTTCATCAATCTGAAGGAAGAGAGCTACTTCCATTATTTAAATAGGAAAGTTTTGTTTTAATTTCGGCGACTTTGAGCGGTAGGTGTGGCACGAGAAAAACATCTTACAGAAACGGTATTACGAGGTACTCTAAACGTGCTTCAAATTTGATTCAAATTTGTTTAAAATGGATGTAAAACTATCTCCATCACCTTATGACTCCTATACTGTATGCTGCTAAAGATACAACAATTCAGTATGATGGAAAGTGATAAGATGAAATGTGCCTCATAGTTTACTGGAGCCTCACAACACAGTGAATCAGGAGGCTACACCCACGCAAGACAAGGTCACCTTGTAATTTATCTCACAGTTGATAATTATATAGGCATTCTGGCTGCTGCCTCCTGGTTAGATAAAATTTACCTCATACATCATCTGAGGCTCTTGTTAACAAGATAGGAGATATGTGTGTGTGTGTGTGTGTGTGTGTGTGTGTGTGTGTGTGTGTGTGTGTGTGTGTGTGTGTGTTATTGCCCTTGAGATAAGCTCCTCAATGGCAAAGACATGGAACAAAAAAAAGTTTATCTTAAGTAGCTTTGCACCTCATCTTCTTTATCTGCATGTACAAAAGCACATCATCGACATAAAAGGAGCAGGTTTTACGACACAGCGATGCATGACTTTGCATTATTTATGGAATAATTTTAGCAAGTGGCTCAAGCACCATTACATTACTGGTAACGATACTGGTTACTGGATAATCACAATTAGGATATTGTATTTGATGCAACATCATAACAACATAGCAACATCATAACATCATAACCTGTTGCATCAGGCTAAATTCTGGAAGTGTCAGAAGAATCACTACACCTATCTCACAATGAGACTGCTGTGACTGTTACGAGCCACACCTGCTAATCATTCTGGAAATACAAAATAAAATGATTCTCAGTGTGTGGTTCAAACATGCAAACTAAATGTTTCCAGCAAAGAAGAAACTCTTGTCGAGTTGTGGCAGCAGAAGCTTGTTTGTATGATGTGTTTTCTGGTGTGATAATGACAGTGCAAAGGAGCAAGTAATATGGAGAGAAACGCCCTCGGGATTGCTGCCGTGCACTGAAATTCTATAGTAGATATCAGCTTTACAACAGTCTGCAAACAGTGAATAAAACATGATGTTGTGTGCCAAAGCTTATGAGATCCACAATAATGAAACATCAGTTTGTAGACTCTTTAAGGGTTATGAAGCGAAGGTGGTAGGGATGTGGCCAAAGGTTTCTATTGGAATGTGTTGCTGTTGTCACTCACATTAACTCTGCAAACAGGATCATTTGTGTGCTGCTAATCTGTCTTTTGTTCCTCCAATGTAAGAAAACAACAACCTCGCAAATTTGCATTAAACGCTGGACTTGTTTTTTTTTACCTAAAACAATACCGACGCCTTTGTGCGAGCTGGATTTCGTTGTACTTTGCCAATTTGCAAACTTGCAGTGATTTCATGAGCTGATGAGGTGTTTTTACCTGCACAGACACAGAGTCTGTCAGCCTCTTGATGGTAACGGTGTGAAGCTGTCCATTGGCCACGTTCCTCACGCTGCTCCTTAACACTTCAGCATCTCTGCTGCTGTCCAGCTTGTATCTCACCTCCAGCTTATCTTCATACATAACAGACACACACACATACTCATCAAATAATAGTGTTACAACTCAGATATATGAAAGAAGTAACATTTCTACACTTTCACAGAAGAAGGATTTGAGATCATCAGCATTAAGTTTGGTCTTTTCCTGAAAATTAGGCTTTGCTACGTTGTATAATCTTCACCAGCAGGGCAAACATACATTTAATCCTTCATATATGGATCTGAATGTTTTGAAGAAGTTGTTGTTCTATTAATTGAGATTTGCATATTAGGAGGATAAGCGCTAATTCCCCATCAATAACAGAGCTAATCCAATTAATTCCCCTAATAGTCAAGCATATTAATTGGAGATTTATCAAAAGAGTGAAGATTAAAGATTGTTTTTAAAAACGAAAGTTTTTTTTCTCACATCTGCAATATTTCCATAAATCAAAGTGAATAAATCATATCACAAGGTTAAAATTACAATTCAATATCTTCTTTTTGAGGTGCTGAGGAGAAGGGGAAATATTAAAGACGTACCACGTACCAGCTACTGCTCTAATAACAATAAATTTATTCTTTAAAAAACAAAAAAGGGCCCTAAGTGAAGCAGTAGTGCTCGGGCTGAGAGGGTTTAACTGCAGTCAAGGATGAAAAGAAATGAGCCATCTTAGGGCAAACAAGAGAAAGCTCTCAGGGATTTAATTGGACGCTTCATTTTAAGAGCATTTACCTGACGACTCCAAGGTCAGCAGCAAATCTTAATGCCCTGCTGTCCATCAGCTTTCTCTGAGTCATTAACACCAGAAAAAATCCATTTACAACTAATCTAGCAGCAAAGTGCCAATTTTATTAGATTCCTGGATGCTGAAAATGTAATTTTCAACTCAAAGTGCCTCGTACCACTCTTAAAAGTCAAACTCACAACACAATTATTTCACACAGAAGCTAAGAAAACACTTCAGCATGTTTCCAGCTCTTTTATTCAGAAGTGCGCTGACCTGCCTCCTATTATCGGCCGACCTAATCCTTATTCCTGCAGTGTCACTCATTGGGTCTCAGAGATAAGTCCAGAAAACACTTTATTCTTAACTTGAGACAAAACCTAATTGCTGGCAAAGCTGGCTGTATAGAAAATGCTAAAGGCTGACGAGGCAAATCCAGAGAGAGGAGTGATCTGACAGATTTTGATGATGGAGAGCAGGAAACGAGGTCAAAACAGGAAAAGTTGTTAGGAATGAATAGGAGAGAACAGGAGGGAATAAAAGGAGAGGAGAAGAGAAACGAGAGGAGCATCAGGGAGGAGAAGCAAATTTAAAAAATATAACTAGACAAAGTTTAGGGAGAAAAATGAGGGCTGGCATTAAAAGTTTCTGAGGTTTCAAAACTTTAAAGTTGGGAAAACTAAAAGTGGAGTTAGCAGGGGTAAGACTGAGAAGAACAGTGTACAAGGAGGATCAAGACACCTCTCAATTAACTTAAGGAGGAGGATAAGGAAAGAAAGGAGATGAGATCATTAAAAGGAAAAGAAGAAAAGACAAACAAGCGTAGGAGGCCTGTGCCCCTCTTACCATGCTTGTTGATGAGCACAGCCAGGTATTCTCTGTAGTAGGAGCTGACGTAGAGCAGCAGAGCTGGACTCTGGTTCGTCCTGAAGCTCAAAGAGATGTTCTCTGCTCTCAGTGTCATCTCAGAGTAGATGGAGGACGGCAGAGCGCTGCTGTTCCTGCTCAGCTCATAGGGCTCCTTGAAGGTGTAGCTGACTGATGTTCCAGGCTTGAAGCTGGCTGACACCTCTGGGACAGGACAAAAATAAATAGGCGAGGATTTAGAGTGCTGTTCAAATTAAACATTAAAAGAGTTAAAGAGGTTAAAGAATAGTGCAACAACATCTTATTGCTGTCATAAATACATGAAATATATGACTTTCTAATAATAAAAAAAAAGTCAACTGACACAAAATTTTAAACTCACATTGCATATTTTATCATCATTCTGAGGCAGCGGTCCCCAACCCCCGGGCCACGGAGCGGTACCGGTCTGTGAGTCGTTCGGTACTGGGCCGCGAGAGTTGAGGCTCGGGTGTGAAATGTATGGGTTTCACATTATATTTTTATTGTTTTTATCATTAACTCTGTTTCCCTGGGTCTTTTCCCCTGTGTTATGAATAAATCTTCTGGTTTTTTGGTACCGGTACCGGTTTTATTTTGTTGTATTTATCCGCGACACCTTAAAGGCTGGTCCGTGAAAATATTGTTGGACATAAACTGGTCCGTGGCGCAAGAAAGGTTGGTGACTGCTGTTCTGAGGTATCAAAGGTCACTGGAGCTCAAACTTAAACTTTTTACTCCTGCGCAACGAGATCAGCCTTTGGAATGAACCCATCAACCTACAGTATCTATCCATTCATTTTCTTTCTCTTACCCGGGTCCAGCTCGGAAGGGTAGGGGTTTGAGCAGCGATGCCCAGGGTGTCCTCCTAGCTGGACATGCCTGAACACCTCACTTATGAGCCATCCTGAAGACATCACAGCTAAATGCCCAAACCACCTTAACTAGCTTCTTCCACTGTGGAGGAGTAGTGGTTTTATTTAAACTACCTCTTAAATGAAACAGCTCTAAGGGATGAAGTTTGCTTCTGCTGCTTGCATCCACAATATCATCCTTTCAGTCACTATTCATAGCTTGCGGCTATAGGTAAGCGTAGATTAACTGGTAAACTGACAGCTTTGCTTTCACTCTCAGCTGTACCTTTACCACAAGAGAGTCGTACATTGTCCACATCACTGCAGACATGTGTGAGTCTGCAGAGCGAGTGAGGTGTGTTGCCTCTGTGTGACAGAGTGAAGCTCAAGTACCCAGCCTGAACTAGCTGGATATTTGAAACCCACCTTATTTGTTTTACCAGTTTAATGACGTCTCCAGAATTTCAGTTATCAAAAATATCATTAATAATCTTCTGCTTTTCAGCTGATTGCTAGAGCATTGGCAATAATTTGAAAACTTCACATCCTAAGTTTTGAGCCTACATGAAAAAGATTCTAGTTTGAAAAGTGTTAGCTCTGCTTTCAATAATGTAAGAGTAAACAAATTATTTCTGGGGCACAGAACAATAAATATATACAAAATTATCCCCACAGTGTTTTCCAACTTTAATTAACTTCAAATGAGGGCTGTGGTGTAGGAAGGATCGTGCATGTCTTATTACTTAGGAACTTTATATTTCTAATTACAGAAATTAGTCTTTAGAACTTCTTGCTTTCATTTTCCAACCAGACACAGAGATTAACTTTTAATATATCAAACACAGAGTGTCTCACTGTGACTCACAAAGAAAAACAAAGCGTGCATCAGCATCAGCATCAGCATGATGTGGGAGATCAGAAGATATCGGTGTTTAGTGGGAGGCGGGCTAAAAAAGGACAGATGGTTGAACTCAGTTATAGAACTAATGGAGAACACAAAGGTCAACGTGGTGACGCACTGTTAGTGACTTTAACATCAAAAACAAATCACTAAAATAGACTTCAATCATATGAAACAGTAGCTATCTACAT
The DNA here is from genome assembly GCF_963969265.1 of Rhamphochromis sp. 'chilingali'. NCBI lineage: Eukaryota > Metazoa > Chordata > Actinopteri > Cichliformes > Cichlidae > Rhamphochromis > Rhamphochromis sp. 'chilingali'. The sequence continues at coordinate 29,173,750 of NC_137943.1, read as the reverse complement.
CAAACCACATCAAGTACTTCTTGATGGGTGCTGAGTAGCATAAAAGCAGAAAAATGTTTTCAGTAAAGTATAGGTTCTTAACCTTCAGGCAGCAGGATAAACACTCACTTGTAAGTGCTTTGGCATTATTTCAACTTCCACTCCATAAACGTGAGGAATTTCACCCATCTGTATTAGAAATAACTCTGAAAGACGAATTTTTTATGGCAAGAGAGGCAATCAGGACTGATCTTCACAGTGAAGGACTCTTCTCAGAGAAATAAAACTAACCTACATACCTTCAAACTATGCTTTAACCTCAGTGTGCGAGATGTATAAGGCAGCTGCGCTGAGGGAAGGGGATGGAAGTATGATGTGACACTGTGCAGCATCCTGTAGAGTTTAGACAGATCCTCTGGAGAGGGGTCAAAGCAGGTGACACCACTGAAGTAAAACCCAATCCAAACTCTCTCTTCTGAATATCAAATGATTTGCCATCTCCAAAACTTTTGCTTTTCACACAGAACAGTGGTGTTGGTCAGGATGTTACAAGAGAGCTAAAGACAGAGGAAGGGGTTTACTTCATATTTCTTATCTTCTGTTCTTCCCACCCTCAGAAGAACTTGTGTTTGGTTTCTTTACCTGTGTGCTTTGAGATAGTCAGCAAATTGCAAAAACAACTAACCATAAGGTCTAAAAATTCCTTAGAATAGAAATGCACAATGAAAAGCATGTGCGTCAGAATAGTTCTGCATGGGGATTCTGACATAGGCTACTTAGATTAAAATACGTTTGTGCATTGATTAGCTCGACGCTTTTTCGAATCCCGGTCAAACTGAACATTTCTTTTTGTATCACAAATACTCATTGTGATCTTTTTGCTCTGTATTTGAGATTTGAAAAGTAAAAGTGTCACGATTAGCTGTGTGGCTGGCAGTGGCTGGACCCAAGTGCAGGCCCCCGAGACAAAATATTAACTTAAGACGGCAGCTTTATTTGCTGGAAACACAAACTTGGCAATACAAAAACACAACTCAAACTAGGATTGCTTAACTAGACTGGGAATGCATGGCGTGGCATGACATAACCTGACGACAGAAGACGAGGGATACACACACAACTAACGTGGAGGACGTAATGACAAATACTGACTGACAGGGGCTAAAATACACTAGCAGGAAGATGAGGAAATGAGGAACAGGTGGACACATAGCTGGAACTTATTAGAAAAGACCAGTGTTGGGACTAACGCGTTATTAAGTAACGCGTTACAGTAACTACGTTATTATTGTGGTAACGAGCACATAACTAGTTATTATGCCAAAATCAGGAACGCGTTAGTTGTTACTGGGTCGTTATTCGTTACTTCTTGCGGTGGCTATCGCGGAGCTTCCACAGATTCAGTAACATTAGCAAGTGGTGGAGGCCAGCAGGTGGATGAGGGAAAGGGGACGCAGGAGGAGCAGAGACCCGAGGCGAACTGAACTTCAGGTAAGAAGTTATGACCTGCAGTCTATCTGGGTCAGATATGAACCAAGTTTAGGTGGAGTTTATTTTCGTTATGCTGACTTTTTTGTACTGGGTACTAGCTAGCATGACGGAGTTTCTATACAGCTGGGTGGGTGCTATGATGTTACTGATGTTGAACTTTATTTTGTTCATAAGGTTAATTATTAGAGTTTCCAACCGTCCCGTAAAAAACGGAATCGTCTCGTATTCAGAGAAAATATCATGCGTTTCGTATTGAGGTGAAAAGGAACACAGTTTGTCCCGGACTTCAGCTACAATGAAAAAGACACAAAGCTGGAGTTATTCTGTGTCTTTGCTGCACAGCTGCCTCTTCTTCTCTCATTCCCTCCCCCTCCCTCTCCTGTTTCTACTTCAATCATGAAACTGATCAATGATCAGCTGATCGGCTTTTCTGTCGCAAGTCCCGTCTCTGTCGTTTGTTTTCATTCAAAGGCTTTATGATTTTTCCTATAATGGTGGGCCGGGCTCTAGTCAAAATGCCCGGGCCGATTTTTTGTCCCAGTCCAGCCCTGTATGCAGCTCATCTGCAGTCTGGTGTTACCTACATCTTCCTATTCGGAAGGCAGAATTTCCGAGTTCTGAGTGCAATCAAAGGACCATGACTGCAGTTTTTGTGTTGGATGTAAAAAGCGCACATGACGCTGTAACGTAGGCTAGAATCATGGCGGCGGTCAACGACGGTCCAGGCGTGGGATTTCTCTCGTGGAAATGTGCACATTATATTTTCCTTTCTATTGGTAGGTGGCACAGAGCACTTGTGGCAAGTAAGCAAGCTAGAAGACTGGCACTCTTGCTGGGTATCCAGTTACGGAAGCAACACATTAACAAGAGAATTCTGAGTAAAATCAAAGTTACTTTCCCTAGTAACTAGTTACTTTGAAAGTAACGAGTAACTTGAAGTAACTGAGTTACTTTTGATAGAAGTAACTAGTAATGTAACTAAGTTACTAATTTAAAGTAACTTACCCAACACTGGGCAAGACTAGGAAGTAAAATTGAATACACTAACATGAGACAAGACCTTCAAAGTAAAACAGCAAACATGACAGGCACAGAACAGACATTGAACTAAGCCTAAGAACAAACTCTTAACCAGAATAACACTGAAACCTTATCATATTCAAAACAGGACAACTAAAGAATTAGAAAATAAACCATAATACAGAAAAACACCAAAATACAAGAAACTGAAAATGCTGGGTCGAAATGACCCAGAACCGTGACAAAAAAGTATTTTAAATGTCAAATAAGATGTCACGATGTGTTTCTAAAATCATGCTTCCATAAAGTTTAACTCTACATTATTGAGAAGTAATCTTACATTAACTAAGAGCTCAGCATTTTTTCATCAACGATGGAGCGCCTTTAAGACATTTTGGTTATACTGGACTTTTACTCTACTCATTCGACCTCAGGTGTCTCGTCAATAAGAAGCTACCCAGCAACAAACAACAAAAAAGACAAACTTTTCAAAAAGCCAAAATAAGATAAGGGCGAATGTCTGGGCCATGTACCTCACCTTGCTGTGGTATTCCTCTACACATAAACAATACATTTGTCATGTTTAATGAAGTGAGAGTACTGCGATGCAGAATGCGTGAAGCAGACTGAAACTTTTATGATGGGCTGATGAAAAAACTGTTTAACCAGATTAAACTAAAACCAGACAAAAGAGAAAATAACTTCCAAAAAGAAACGAGAAATGAGAAACAAAAAAACGAGGGGATACAGACACATGAATAAAGTTAACAGAGGGAAACTCACAGGAGATGAGGACAAAGGACACATTGAGGGAACTATAAAACTCTAAATGAAATCCGTAACTAAAACAAACAAGGACTTAATGCAGTGACAAATAGATAGAAAAACAAAACCTGCATTAAATAAAGAACAAAGAAACCACAGAGAAGTAAACCCAAAGGACTCCAAACAAAAAAGCCTCTAAAAAAGTGAGTGGGACAGACCTGGGGGTCAGCATCACTAAGTAGCTAAAACAATCTGTTTTTCTAAGAGAAAAGCTTGTGCAATCAACTTCCTAAGCCATACACAATATTAATAGTAAAATGTGTGTTCCTGTATCTGCTCACCTGTTTGGCAGAAAACTCCCGCATACGCTGACAGGCTGCAGTCACACTGGAAGCCACTGGCTCTCTCCACACAGCGGCCATGGTTCTGGCAGAGCGAGCCGTAGCTGCTGCAGTGACCCGGGCAGCCGGGTTGAACCCCTGGTGTTATCTTCGCCCTCTCCTCCAAGTCCAGAGTGACGCCGTTCAGCTGCAGAGAGCGGATACAGCCCCGGAAGCCTTTCTGCCTGGATGCTGTGCCTCCTGATAACACAAAAATAGGGCATGGCATTAGCATCCCATTTCCATTTTAAACATTAATGAACTAAAACTCAAAGCCTCCAAAACAAAGAGGAAGCAAAATTCTGCATGTTTAGCTAACGATCTACTACAGCATGACAACATGTTGTCTTTGTTTCAGCCCTTCTTTCATTTCTTTATGTGTTGACAGCTTCTCCTGTCGACTACAGCAGATACACATGTCGCCTGTGCTTCCCCGGAAGCTCCAAACTGTCAAAAGTTTTTATGAAATGACTCAACGATAAAACAGCAATGAAGCAACAAACTGTAGGTGGGAAACAGTTTGGGGGACGTAACTTTTATCATCCATCTGTCTGCCTGTCTAACAGGGCATTCTGCATGCTCTCTTTAGTGGAAGTTTAAACCTTGTTTTCATTGTTACACACTCTCTCTGAGATCTTACACGGTCACCGATTCTTCACATAGTTCAAATAAGACAACCCCTCTTTTTCTACATAGATCAGAGTCGATCTATTACCTCGCTCGAGGCACTAACTCAGCAGCTCTTTGCAGTCAAAGTTAGAAGGAGACAATGTCCTGTTGTTCAGCAGCAGCTTTGCACACCAACAAGTCACTGATCTCTGTTAGAGTCTTGTCTAGGCCTTCCGTCTTTGCTCTGATACAACTCCCATAAATGATTAAACCAGCAAAGCACCGCGTAATATGAAACTTGCTTCTGACACAACATAATAGTCATTTGAATCCTCACAGACTCTCCTGGAAGTCATTGTTCATGATTCAAATGTCTACAATCCAGTCATCCTGTCATCCTTTCAACTGTTACTCTTTAAATAATCACTCAGAGAGGTTAGACACTTGGACGCCTTCACTTGCATAACAATGCAACCCTGCAGCGGTCAGACTTACAGTGTAATCACATTTTAATCAGTGTTATAATCACAGCTATTGTACCACAGTTTTCTGCATAGTGATTCAAATTAATACAATATGCAAACACCTTTCTTTAACTGCAAATGTGTCCCGACCCACAAATCTCCAGCTGTAAATGTATTGGAACATTTTACTCTGCACTTATTAAACACAGGCGTACACATACAAAATTGTGACAGTTATTGCTGTCACGTGTTTAAATATGCCTTCTGGACATCCTGACAAAAGACAAACGTTTTTACATTTTCTTCAGTCAAGAGTTTCACATGTAAAAACTGGGAGTTTAGGCTCATGCTGACATTCTTAATCAGTATGATTCTTAATCTCAGGCCATGCTGAGATTAAGAAGATTAAGAATCATATTACTTATTACACCATTTTTTATAAAATTTCCATTCAGTCATGTAAAGGTTTAGCTATTAAGAAGATTTCTTAAAAGTTGTAGATTTGCATTCTGAGAGTCAGAAAGCACAGTTTAAAAAAAACAAAACCTATGTAGTCATCTTAAACTGGCCTTCAACAACAACAACAACAACCCAATATAAAAGAACTAAAATAACTAACACAATCTCACGCTGTGACTCTGATATTAAAACTACAGCTCACAGCTGGCCTATTATACAACAGTGATTTCAAATACCCAACAGGAAGCAAGTTTGGCCACTTTAAATAAAGTTTCTAAAGGTTCCAGGAAGAACACCCAGCACACATAAAAGTCATTTTTACCAAACACTAATTTGAGCCCTGGGAGATATTCACACAGTTAAGAATTTTATGTTTTTTATGTCTTTTGTAGTTATGACCACCAGTTTTAATTATTTCAGCTTCATTTATCAGGAATTCTATATTTTGTCCCCTTAAGAGGTTTCCTATGGCTCCTAGTATTACCAATGACCTTCAGTCCTTTGCTTTTTTGAAGAGATGAAGACACAGAAAGCTGGCAAAATAGAATATATTTTAAAGTGCATTTTTATTAAATTCAGATACATTCAAATATTTATCCAGTAAGTGAAAGAAAACTTTTATCAGAATTATACAATTACAATCATTAGCTTCCACGCAACCAAATCAGAAATCTGCTGACTTGATGTTTCTCCCAAAAGTGCATTTTCAGTCACCATTATCTGCTGTTCTTGAGTTTTATGCATATTTTTTCAAGGAAACCGACATCTTTCGACACAGACGCTCATATTTCAGGACGAACATTTAAACAGGATATTTTTCACGTCTATCCAAGCTTTAAGTGCTCCACTCATCTTTGTCACGTCAAAAACCCCAGATGTCGGAAATATCTTACTCCGCTTCTGTTTGGCAGCCAAAAGAAAAGCTTTAGTAGCGCAGGAAATTTTTAAATGTGTCATGGTACGACCGTGTGGCAGGCAGGAGGAGGACCCAATAGCAATATTCACAAACACGGGGATGAACTTAAGAAACACAGCTTTAATGCTGGCAGGACAGAATACAGGACATGCAAAACTAAACCGGAAAAAACGTAAACTAATACTCAAAGGTAGACACAGGGAGATCCACACAACATGAGGGAGAACGCGACGCCGAACAGAGGGAGACGCAGACAGAAATACACAGAGGGTAAACGAGGAAAGTTTGAACACACGGGGAACACAGGTGACACTGATAATCATAACGAGACAGGGCGGGGTGAACTGAACATGACATGTACAGGCGTGAGAGTCACAAAGTAAACAGGAAGTGCACAGAGGTTCAGACAGGAGGAGAGAGAGCACGGGGAAAACACAGACATAACGGGCTGGGGAAACATGAAACAACCACAAAGGAGAGACGAGGGCTCACAGATACACAGAGGGGCACACAGGGGGTGAGAGTCACAACGGGAAAACACATAAGGAACAACGTAACAGATCAACCCAGGAAGCATGGCCTAAATAAGGAACGAAATACAAAAATACAAGGAACTAAGAATACTGGGCCCACATGGCCCAGGACCATGACATCACCCCCCCCCTAAAGGGCTGGCTCCCGACAGCCCAAACCCGAAAAACAAAACAAAAACAGAAAACAACCCACCCAGGGCGGGAGGCGGGGGACCAGGACGGAGGGACCAGAACGGGAAACAAAACAAACAACAGAAAACACAGGAGCACATGACCATAGTCCAAATAAAGTTCAGGGGGCCGACCCAGAGCCCACAGGCACAAGAGTTCACGGGTCACACGGTCGGGGGGCCGACCAGGCGGGTGGCACAGGTGACAGAGCCGGTCCGGAGGCCGGCCGTGCGGAAGGCAGCGGCGGCGGCGAAGGAGACGACGGAGCAGTTCAGGGGGCCGGCCGCGCGGAAGGCAGCGGCGGCGCATCAGTGTCAGGCGCACTGGCTGAGGCCCGGTGGACACAGGACCAGGAGGAGCAGAAACCGAAGACTCGGAGGCTGGACCAGGAGGAGCAGAAACCGAAGACTCGGAGGCTGGACCAGGAGGAGCAGAAACCGAAGACTCGGAGGCTGCGGCAGGCGAGGCTGAAGCCGGGCCAGGCGAAGACGCTAGAGCTGCAGCGAACGTGGACGAGGCTGCCGGTGGAGCAGCTGGTGGCTGAACGTGGACGAGGCTGCCGGTGGAGCAGCTGGTGGCTGAACGGGCCCCTCGGACCCTCCAGCGGAGACAGGAGGCTGAACGGGCCCCTCGGACCCTCCAGCGGAGACAGGAGGCTGAACGGGCCCCTCGGACCCTCCAGCGGAGACAGGAGGCTGAACGGGCCCCTCGGACCCTCCAGCGGAGACAGGAGGCTGAACGGGCCCCTCGGACCCTCCAGCGGAGACAGGAGGCTGAACGGGCCCCTCGGACCCTCCAGCGGAGACAGGAGGCTGAACGGGCCCCTCGGACCCTCCAGCGGAGACAGGAGGCTGAACGGGCCCCTCGGACCCTCCAGCGGAGACAGGAGGCTGAACGGGCCCCTCGGACCCTCCAGCGGAGACAGGAGGCTGAACGGGCCCCTCGGACCCTCCAGCGGATGAGGTAGATGGCGGCGTGGGAGCCGCGGAGTCCTGGATGAGCTCATCCGAGCTCCCAGCAGGAGCTGATGCAGAGCCAGGGAGATTTGGGACCCCTGGCTGAATGTTAAGCTGACCAGCGGACCATACTGCTATCGGGGACTGGGCTACAGGAGCGACTGGGGCCTGCGCTACAGGCGGCACTGGAGACTGAGCCGGGAGTAGCTGCGGGGGAGCTAACTGAGCCGGGAGTAGCTGCGGGGGAGCTAACTGAGCCGGGAGTAGCTGCGGGGGAGCTAACTGAGCCGGGAGTAGCTGCGGGGGAGCTAACTGGGCTGCTGGTGGCTGCACCGGCGATAAGCAGCTCGCGTCGACATCCGCCACACAAAACACAGCCCCTGAGCGAACAGTCACTATGTCCTCACTCACCACAGCAGGTGAATTGGAAGTCCGAGTGTCCGGCTGTGGGGTGGTGCGTCGCTGTACAGTGTCTCCGGAGTCCAAACAAAAGGCGACAGAATTATCCGAGTCCGGTGTTAAAAAAACAGAGCCACTCACAGTTGTGCACGGGTTAAGAAGTCCGGGATCCGAAGGCTCGGGCTGAGAGTGTGACACACGGTCACTCTCTCCCAGGGGTGAAAACTGCTCCGCTGCTCGGGAACGGCGACGACGTGAACGCCGTTTTCTCCGGGAAGGGGGAGGAGACGAGCCGGGCCGCGAATCCGTCAGCGGGCCGGGCTGAACATCCTCCGGCTCTTCGTACAGGAGCGACCGCTCCGGGAGGACGCCTACAGTGGAGACGAGGAAGTCCTGGATGTGGGGGTGGAGCGCGCCGAATAGCCACTCCTGACAGTGATACTCCACTGTATAAATCAGATCCTCCCGGAGGTCAGCGGAGGGGTTGTGAATTGCTGGGTCCATATCGTGGTCGCGTTCTTCTGTCATGGTACGACCGTGTGGCAGGCAGGAGGAGGACCCAATAGCAATATTCACAAACACGGGGATGAACTTAAGAAACACAGCTTTAATGCTGGCAGGACAGAATACAGGACATGCAAAACTAAACCGGAAAAACGTAAACTAATACTCAAAGGTAGACACAGGGAGATCCACACAACATGAGGGAGAACGCGACGCCGAACAGAGGGAGACGCAGACAGAAATACACAGAGGGTAAACGAGGAAAGTTTGAACACACGGGGAACACAGGTGACGCTGATAATCATAACGAGACAGGGCGGGGTGAACTGAACATGACATGTACAGGCGTGAGAGTCACAAAGTAAACAGGAAGTGCACAGAGGTTCAGACAGGAGGAGAGAGAGCACGGGGAAAACACAGACATAACGGGCTGGGGAAACATGGAATAAAACATAAGGAGAGACGAGGGCTCAGATACACAGAGGGGCACACAGGGGGTGAGAGTCACAACGGGAAAACACATAAGGAACAACGTAACAGATCAACCCAGGAAGCATGGCCTAAATAAGGAACGAAATACAAAAATACAAGGAACTAAGAATACTGGGCCCACATGGCCCAGGACCATGACAAAATGGCAGTGTGTGAGAGTGAAAGAGGTGACTGTAGCAATGAGCAAAAAAGCATCCCTGAGGACCACCACCTCTGATCAAAGCAATAAAACAGCAGCAAGGAGAGGTTATTAAAGAACAAACCCTCCTACCAGGGAGGCTATCAGAGCGGTGAGGGTTTTCAACAAACATCCTGCCGTACAACTTCAGCTCCAACAAGGATTACAGAGTCTTCACATCAAATGGAAACGCTGCTTAAAGAAAACACTTAAACAGCATAATGAGGGATTTGTGATGTGGGGATCAAAGCATACATCAAAGAATTGAAATGCAGATAAACTCCACCTCTGACCAAAGGAGCAGAGCTACGAGTAAGACCTTCAAGAGAATTTCAGCCTCATATCCATCAAAAATGCATCAGCTCTAACAAGACATTTTCAGTGTCTACTATACGTCTGGATCCTGTGTATTACTGGACACGTGAGACGACATGAGCGTGAATAGAAATTAATTAGTGAAATGGAGATCAAAGCCGATGCGTGTTCAAGCCTGAACATCGAGCTCAACAAGCAAAACGCAGGAAAAAGAAAAGTTAAACTAAGAAGGAGCAAAAGCACAGCACAGCTCTGAGAAAAGACTTAATCTCAATATGAAACCAGGATATTTTCTGAAAACACAGATTAAAAACAAACAACCAAAAACAGTATGCTGTAGGATGAGCTGACCTGCACCGCTTGAGCGATGGCGAACAAAACAATCATCAAACACTATATGTGCTTTGTGGGCTGCTTATGCTGCACACATGAAAAGAGCATATAGATAACATGGCAATTTATATATATGTTCAGCCTAAACACTTTACATTTGATGTCTATTCCACCCCTACAGTTAAGAGTCTGTAAAGTTGCAATTATAAAAAAGGAAACATACAGTTTTGTTAGCCTGTTTATTCCTTTCTTCACTCATTAACTGTTCCTTATACAACAGTTTCTCAATTTACTCATTACTGAGAAGAAACTTTCAGATGTTTGAGCAAGTATTTACTTTGTACCATCACTGATAAACACTGATTCACAAAATAATCATTGCCACATCTCGAAATTTTGGCAAGATCATTTTTACTCAATAACTGTGTGAGCAAGCTGGAGGGTAAGAATATTTTATAATCTTTACTGAATAGAACACCGAGGCATATAAAAGCAGCAAAAAATGGTAGAATTAAAAAAAACACTGGAAGTTAGGCAATAATCACACATGCCTAGGAACCTGTTTGCGGCCTTCTGATAGCTACGGGTTGCTAGGGAAGAATGGTTCAATCCCTGATTGGTTGCTAAGTGGTTTCTGGCAGTTGCTATGTGAAACTGGGCACCGAATGGTACACAGTGCTGGACTGAAAACCTCCTTGTGATTGCTTTAGCGGGTTGCTGTGATGGTTTGCAAGGAAGATGTTGACTCGTGTGCAAAGACTTGACTCTTGCTGAGCAATGGTTAAAGTGTGAAAAACACAGTGCAAACTGCAACTGGAGGCTATGATTTCTCTCCGTTTATCCTGCAAAAAAGAAATAAATTCTGAATTCAAGTAAAACAAATGAGAGAGGAAGGATGGAACATAGACAGGGAGAAAATACTGAGCAGAATAATTAAACAAATTACCGTTTTGTCTCTTTGACGGTATATTCAGAAAACAGAAAAGCTCTCCACTTCAGAATTCACTCAAGAAGTCATTAATAAGCAGTTGTTGACCGGTTCCACTGGCCATAACACTGGCTCCATCATGTTTGACAGATGATGTGGTATGCTTTGGCTCATGAGCTTTTCTCTCTTTGCCCATACTTTTTTTGTAACCTTAGCCTCATCATCATCATTCATGAGGGCATCTCCTGAACTTAACAAAGATAAGTCTATCCTTCTAATGAGTGTTTTTAACCTAGCTAGATGGAAATGGAAACAATGAAAATAATTCTTTGATCATCCACATAAGTCTTTCAGGCCTTTTGGTGTTCTTGTGCTAGTCATTGCATTCATTCATTTTAGGAATGTATGCAGTGATCAGCTGACCTCTGATAAAACTTTTGCTATCCCTCATTTTTTTTTTCAGCCTAATGATGACTTCCACCTACATCAGCATGTCTTTGGACCAGTAAAATGTTATGCAATGCCAGTTCAACACTTTGAATTAACCTCAAATTGTCCATTCCTCTGCTGGAATTACAGTTTACAAATTGTTGTTTTGTGTATAACATTTGTAATGTGAACTCTGATGAACAGGATATGAACAGTCTAGTGAACAATGATAAGTTTAAAAAAAAAAAAAGTATTTTGTCATCACTGGTTTAACATGCAGGTTGAATATGCCTCGTATAAAGCATATAACTTTTCATAATCAATGTAATTAAATTAGATCAACACAGCACCGAACCCCCCCCCCCCCCCCCCCCCCCCAAAAAAAAAAAAAAACCCCACTAAGCTGCGCTTCAAAGAGGATTCGAAGAAAAATAACAACCTTGACTTGACAGGATACCGTGCACACCGCACTGTCTATAATAGGACAATCTAGTGCCAATGCAGCTGCATTTCGAGGGATATGAAGGGAAGATCAAAGGAATCCTGAAAATCCTTGTAGAGGATGGAGTCTCATCTACACATCCCAGCATGGAGGAATAAACTGTGCATCAGTTGGTGGATAGTGATGCTGCACAAATATACAAAGGCTCAGCTATCCAAACAAAACAAAACAACTGCTTCTAACCTTCACAAAGGAAGTGATTTCTGCTGAGCTAATTGCCGAGCTCACTTTAAATTGCTGTGTGTGGATTTTTAGCACCTCCAACGCAAACAGCATGCTGGGGATTATAAATCCATGCAAGGCGATAACACGGCTTATTAATCAAGACAATGGAATCCGCTGCCTTATAAAGCAAGGCAGGATTATGGCACATAAGTACAGCATATATTGAAATATGGCTTGTGAATTTATACAAACCAACACAGGAGCTTGTAATTTACACAATAGAACAGTTTTGCCTTACAAATGGAGTCTTACAAATACAATTCATGGGGTAAAATGGATTGAAAATGTAATCACGCCCATGCTGAGGCTTGTGAATGCAAATAACTTAATATTCAGCTTTTCATACTATGTGAACAAGGAGGGACGCGGTGAGATACTGACGATGTAGAGAGAAATCTGAACACTGCTTTAAAGTCACCCCCCTTGCCAAGACACTAAAAGGGTTACATTTCATATATACGTTTTACACTTAAAATCTTATTAATAATTGTGGGGATTATTATGAGTGTAATATAGCTGAATGATATCTTTTAAGAAACGTGTTGGATGACATATTACCCTATAGAGGTTTGATATTTTTAACTTTTAAAGTGAGATGGTTTGGTACAAACTGGGGGGATGAGAGGTAGAAGTAAGGAGCCATCCAGCTGTCAGGGAGGGCTTAATAAAAAACAAGATATGAGATTACAGCCATGCTGGGAGCTGTGTGGAGGATGTATTTAGGCACCGTGGTGGTGAGAGAAATGCTGACATCAGCTTGCCGTGCTGATGTTTAGCAACTAATGTTCAGCATCTTAATCGTAGTTTATTAGCATGCAAATCTGCACAAAATTCAAAGTACAGCTAGGGTTGATGGGAATGTCATTAGTTTTATTTATCCATTTTAGCATATATTTACTAATAAACCAAAGAACCGGACAATATAGCTACAGTTTTGATCTGATGATGGTGATAGGAAAAAAGAAAGGGGCACATGTAAATAAACCGAAATTTTACTGGGAAAAAAACCCCCAACAAAATTGAACAATTTATTGAGGGATCTGTATCCAGACCAAAATTTTTAGACATATCTAGGCGTGATCCTTGAGGCCTTGCTGGTAGTATGGCTAATAACCAACTGAGCTGTTTCATAGAAAATCAAACTGGACGCACGTGTTATTAAGCTCCAACATCATTGTGAAGTTTGCGGACGACACTACAGTGGTGGGTCTTATCACCAACAGTGATGAGACAGCTTACAGGGAGGAGGTCAGCGCCCTGACCCACTGGTGTCAAGACAACCATCTCACCCTCAACGTCGCAAAGACAAAGGAGTTGATAGTGGACTTCCGGAGGTGCAGAGAAGTACACACCCCCATCACCATCAACGGTGCTGCTGTGGAGAGAGTGAGCAGCTTCCGGTTCCTTGGCGTACACCTGGCTGAGGATCTTACGTGGTCAGTACACACAAACAAAACAGTGAAGAAGGCGCAGCAGCGCCTCTTCTTTCTCAGGAGACTGAAAAGATTCGGCATGAGCCCCCGCATCCTCAGGACCTTCTATCGCTGTGCCATTGAGAGCATCCTCACTGGATGCATCACCACCTGGTATGGCAACAGCACCGCCTACAACTGCAAAGCTCTCCAGCGAGTAGTGCGGTGCTCTGAACGGATAATTGGAGGTGAGCTTCCCTCCCTCCAAGACATCTACAGGAAGCGCTGCCTGAGGAAAGCGGGGAGGATCATCAAGGACTCCAGTCACCCCAGCCATAAACTGTTCAGACTGCTTCCATCAGGAAGGAGGTTCTGCAGCATCCGGTCCCGTACCAGCAGACTGAGAGACAGCTTTTTCCATCAGGCCATCAGACTGCTGAACACGTCATAGACACCTCAGCTTCACTACTGGAACTTCAACATTATGCACTCCACACTGTATATAAATGCCACTTGTTTTGCACATATTCAACTCTGTATATTTTATATATTTTATTATTATTATTATTATTATTATTATTATTTATTTTTTATTTTTTTTTTACTATTTAATTTGTAAAAATGTGTATACACACACACACACACACACACACACACACACACACACACGTAGGAAAATATTTAGTATACACATCCAGAAATGCATACACTATTATATATTGTACATATATTTATTAGTTTCAGGTTGGCCATTCTTGTATTTTGCTCGTTTGTGTTGTTGTGTTTGCACATCTCTGTTGCTTGTGGGGCTCGCACACAAGAATTTCACTCGCATGTGCTGTGCCAGTGTGCCTGCACATGTGATGTGACAATAAAAAGTGATTTGATTAAGCTGATGCCAAATAGCCCCACAACAGCCACGAGGCATTCATTTAAATATTACTCAAAATGTGATTTGGGGGGGTCTCAAGCCATTTTACTCCTACTGCTGGTCCCAGGCCCGGATAAATGGGAGGGCTGTGGCAGGTAAGGCATTTGTAAAACCTGCGCCAAAAATGTAGATCCATCCAAGTAAGGGAGCAATGCTGCAGTCTTCAAAAAAATTGAGGTTTGTGAAAAAAAACAAAAAAAAACACGTGAAGAAAAATCTCTCATAAATAAACTGCTGGAAAAGGTGTGCATATCTAAGACCCTGTCACTGATGATAAGCAAAATGTGTTTGCCCTTCAAAAGCAGCGTAAATGAATAAATAAATTACAACAATTACAAGTCATTAATCAGTTTATTTACTTTGGTGCCAAATTTTGAGTCTTCTGCTCAACAACATCATTGCTAATATTTAAAACATTAATTCACAAATAAAGCCAATAAAATACAACATAGAAACAAAAAGAGAACCAACAACAAACCAGGTAATGTAGCTAGTATCCATCCAGGTATCAATTGATGTCAACTGCTGCTTTTTTAATTACTGACATAAACTATCAGTATAATCAGTAGAGTATAACTGCTTGCAGTTTAAAGAAAAGCTACAGTATGAACCACCTGTTTTTTTTTTTAAATTTACTGTCAGTTTATTGCAAAAGTAATCTTGATGTTCTTTATATTTTAAGAAAAAGACAGCACAGCTTGATCAAGCAAGCACTTTGTGAATGTGGGGATAAAGAACTCCATTTTAACAGGAAGTGACCTCTATCAGAACCACACTCAGGAAAGAGCAACCTTCCGCCATGACTGTTTGAAGGGTGAGGGGGTTAGACACCGAAACCTGATGTCTTTGTAATTATTTCCTCTATTAATGTCTTTGGTTGAGTTACGTTGTTTGAGAGGGACAGGTTGGGTCAGGTGATTTATATACAGCCATAAAGAGATGCTGATTTGAGGAGAATTCATGTGAAACTGACCATGACCATTCGTAAAGAGAGATCACAGACTTTATAGCACTTTAAGAGGCTAACTCATCAGATTTAACAGCTGCTATATAGGAAGCAGCAAACTGACAGCAGATATTTTTCTCTGCCTGCTCTGCTTTGTAGATGAGGTGCAGTTAATTTACAAAGAGCCTATTGGTTAAACACATGCAGCCAATCTATATTCTCCTTGATTTGTCTGTTCTTGTGACCATCAGACAATTTCAGAGTTTGTTGGCTTGTTTTCCCTTCAGTGTGATTACTGGTAAGAAGTGAAAGACTAAATATTTACAGAATGATAAGACTTGAATTGTACAATTGTACTGGCTGTAAGTTAAATTTTCTATTCTATTCTATTTTTCTATTCTGTAAAATAGTCAGATTGCCTATTCCTATTAATGTACAGAATTCACCTGCTTGCTGCTACTACTGCACATTCACCTAATGTATATACTATATATATACATATAATGTTCTTCCTCTACCCCCCCCCCCCCCCCCCCCCATTTTTGCACATGTTGAGGAGCATGTCAGGTTACATTTCACTGTGTGTTATACTTATATAACTATGCATGTGACAAATAAGGAACCTTGAATAGGGCTGCGGCATTGATGAAGTTTGTAGCTGGTTAATAAGATAACTGCGAAATTAATAACTTAGAGGTTTAGAGTTCTTTGCAGTTTATTTATTGCTGCAAGAAATCACACCATGGGCTATGTATGTGTGTGTGTATATATATAAATAATCACAACTCCCTACTGCATGCTTATTTATTGTGATTATTGTTCAGTGGTCAGAACCATTGCCTCAGCACTTTCATATTCAATAATGCTGAAGAGCTGGTGGCATCTGGCCAAGAACAGTTTAGCACTCTGTTGTAGATGATTTCTTTTCCTTTAAAGTATGACTCTGAAAGAGGAAACCAGATGTGGGGCCTGCCTTTGAATCCAAGTCTAGGAGGATTTCTCGCAAAATTAGGAGAAAATAATCAGAAAAAAGAAAAAAAGATTTGCTTCTCTTATACTTTTTAAATTTTATTTTTTAAAAAAAATCTCACTCACAGTTTATTTGACCTAGCGCCAAGAAGTTGAAAAGAGCAACTTTAGTCAAAATTATCTTCTAGATCTCAACTGAGCTCAACTGCTAGAGCGCAAATCAAAAAAAGACTGTAAAACCTCTACTTAATCTCTCAACTGGTCCCGAGTGTTGGCTGGATTTTGGCTTTCATAGACATCCTGCAGTGGAGCTGATAGGCTGCACTTGTGAAACACACTTTAGGGTCAAAAACAAGCATTAGCTTTCTAGGAGCCTCTAAAAACACTCTCTCCCACCAAGTCTCTCCCACCTTTTTAGAAATGATCAGGCAACAGGATTTATACAAACAGTAGTAAAAAAAAAAATGGACTACTAATCTTTAAAATGTATTTTTCCACCCAACGTTAGCTTAGAAGCCAAAAAAACAAGGCTCGTATAGGCTCTGATGGTGCAGTAGTCAGCATCTTTCCTTGGCCCTCTCTCTCTGGAGTTGGCATCTACTGCTTGCACCTGTGAGGGGTTTCTCCAAGTTTGCACGTAAGGTTAACTGGTGCTTCTAAATTTGTGGTGTGGATGTGAGATAGATGACAATAATCAGTCAATGAAGAAGTGTGTGTGAAAAAAAAGCGCCATGATTTTTTAAATTGTTAAGAATCCAGATACTGGTTGAAAAAAAAGCTCTTGTTTTTGGTTCATTCATATTCCTTTAACTTAGTTTTATTATATAAATTTTCTAAAGGTAATCAGGACCCCCTGAGTGGATCTATTCGCCGTCTGTTTGAGAGCCGGTCCTCTACAGGAGCAACTGCACTGTTTATACGAGGTATCAACAAACTAACACAATAAAACTCTCTGGTTCCTAACAGCAGCTGGGCATTTTGGTGTCTGTGAAAAATGGCTCGACAAAACCAACAGAATTGTTTTTTATTAATAATTAATCTTCAGGGATGTTTGAAAGAATATATATATATCAGCACAATTTAATTCTGTGTGGGGTTTTTTCCTCGTAAACAATAGAACTTCTTTGTTACATTGGATATTTGCCAGCTAAACACTCCAATAAAATGGTCTGTGCACTGTATCTATTATCCTGCACCTGGCCTAAACGTCGGAAGGACACACACCAACCATTCTGCAAAACACAACAAAAATCCTAACATGCATTACTAATTAGTGTTCGGCTTAATGTGCTGAACACAAATTTTTATTGTTCATTAAGGTTAAATTTGTGGAGGATGAACCAACAAATAAATCCAGAAAACGTGTGCCTGAATTTAGCAAACTATAGCGAGAACAAAAACACAACAGCAACAAGAACACAAAGGCACTCAAGAATGAATTAAAACTCAACAGCTGACTATTTAATGCTACACATGCAAATACGAGTCCGTATTTTTTCCATAATTTACTTTTTCCGTCTCTGCAATGCCAACTGTAACCTACGGGTTCCAAACATTTAAAATAAAGCTAAAAGTTGAGGTAACTCTACTTCCTGGCACAGATGGCTATACAAGCTACCGTGAGAATGAAATGTTCTAAACCACAGCCTTTGGGAACCAGAAATAGCCCTGCACAGTACAACAATTCATACAGTGACATCTGATGTGAACTTAAGTGGGAGGCACAGAGTTATACTACGGGGACACGGAGGAAAGAAAAGGACTAAAAGCTAAAAGCAGACTTTAGAAGGAGCAGTACAGAAACACTGAGCTGAACTACTGTTCCCCGGAGAACAAAGAAGATATTGTCTGAGATATAGACTACGTACAGTGGGGCAAAAAAGTATTTAGTCAGCCACCGATTGTGCAAGTTCCCCCACTTAAAATGATGACAGAGGTCAGTAATTTGCACCAGAGGTACACTTCAACTGTGAGAGACAGAATGTGAAAAAAAAAAATCCATGAATTCACATGGTAGGATTTGTAAAGAATTTATTCGTAAAATAGGGTGGAAAATAAGTATTTGGTCACCTCACACAAGGAAAATCTCTGGCTCTCACAGACCTGTAACGTCTTCTGTAAGAAGCTTTTCTGTCCCCCACTCGTTACCTGTATGAATGGCACCTGTTTGAACTCATCATCTGTATAAAAGACACCTGTCTACAGCCTCAAACAGTCAGACTCCAAACTCCGCCATGGCCAAGACCAAAGAGCTTTCGAAGGACACCAGGAAAAGTATTGTAGACCTGCACCAGACTGGGAAGAGTGAATCTACAATAGGCAAGCAGCTTGGTGTGAAGAAATCAACTGTGGGAGCAATCATCAGAAAATGGAAGACATACAAGACCACTGATAATCTCCCTCGATCTGGGGCTCCACGCAAGATCTCATCCCGTGGGGTCAAAATGATGATGAGAACGGTGAGCAAAGATCCCAGAACCACACGGGGGGACCTGGTGAATGACCTGCAGAGAGCTGGGACCAAAGTAACAAAGGTCACCATCAGTAACACACTACAACGGCAGGGAATCAAATCCCGCAGTGCCAGATGTGTTCCGCTGCTGAAGCCAGTGCATGTCCAGGCCCGTCTGAAGTTTGCCAGAGAGCACATGGATGATACAGCAGAGGATTGGGAGAATGTCATGTGGTCAGATGAAACCAAAGTAGAACTTTTTGGTATAAACTCAACTCGTCGTGTTTGGAGGAAGAAGAATACTGAGTTGCATCCCAAGAACACCATACCTACTGTGAAGCATGGGGGTGGAAACATCATGCTATGGGGCTGTTTTTCTGCCAAGGGGACAGGACGACTGATCCGTGTTAAGGACAGAATGAATGGGGCCATGTATCGTGAGATGTTGAGCCAAAACCTCCTTCCATCAGTGAGAACTTTGAAGATGAAACGAGGCTGGGTCTTCCAACATGACAATGATCCAAAACACACCGCCCGGGCAACAAAGGAGTGGCTCCGTAAGAAGCATTTGAAAGTCCTGGAGTGGCCTAGCCAGTCTCCAGACCTCAACCCCATAGAAGATCTGTGGCGGGAGTTGAAAGTCCGTGTTGCTCGGCGACAGCCCCAAAACATCACTGCTCTCGAGAAGATCTGCATGGAGGAATGTGCCAAAATACCAGCTACTGTGTGTGCAAACCTGGTAAAGACCTATAGTAAACGTTTGACCTCTGTTATTGCCAACAAAGGTTATGTTACAAAGTATTGAGTTGTATTTTTGTTATTGACCAAATACTTATTTTCCACCCTGATTTACGAATAAATTCTTTACAAATCCTACCATGTGGATTCATGGATTTTTTTTCACATTCTGTCTCTCACAGTTGAAGTGTACCTCTGGTGCAAATTACTGACCTCTGTCATCATTTTAGGTGGGGGAACTTGCACAATCGGTGGCTGACTAAATACTTTTTTGCCCCACTGTATATTATATTCTAAAGAAGTGCAGGGGAATATATGGAGACAGAGAATTCTTTAAACAAAAGAGACATTAAAAAAAAAAAAGACACCAAAACCAGCAGTACTACTATTAACAAACAAAAACTGTGCGCAAATGCATCCATGTCATCCTCACCTATGAACAGCTGGCTGTTGAGCTGCAGGTGGAAGTGTCCGTCAGTTGGCGCCTCCTGCGTGGCGACAGGAAGTTCATCCAGTCGAAGCGATGCCTCCTTCACGTTCCGTTCTGCTCGGACCCGATGCCACCGGTTGTCATTCAGCGGGACGCTTGACTCCACACGAACCTCCAGTGGGCCGTTACCAACATCAAAGGAGAAAACCACCTGAGTGGAGGCTGAAAAAGTAGCAAGGGACAGGAAAACAGCGTGATTTCATTAACTGATTAATAGAACGCTTTTTAATAATGATTATATGGATCATTATATAAATTAAATCACAAAACTCATAGGCTGTTAAAATTTAGACTGATTATTTTGTGATAAGAGTCTTTTAGTATTCTGTGTAAATGACCTTAAGCTTTAAGAGGGTCCTCCTTTTAAAATAAAAAAAACAACAATTCATTAGAAACAACCTCATATTATTTAAGAAGCTTTTAGTAAATACTAACAAACTAAAATCTGTGTATTTCATTGTGCAACTCTCTATAGCGGGGGTCTCAAACTCGCGCCCTGGGGGCCACTTAGGGCCCACATCACCTCTACTTTCAGCCCGTATATTGATGTGAAGAAATATAATGTAATTTGACCCTTGAAGTTACTTTTTTTGTTAGGGAGGATTTGTTTATTGTTGTGTGCAATGTTAAAATAAGTTCTTTACAGAGCAAAAATGATTTAATATGAAGGCAATATGAGCAGAGAGCACAAACATGTTGAGGGTTTGGTTGTGTTAGTTCAGTGAGGGAATTAATTAAAAGAAAACAATTTTCACTAGTAGTCAGAAACTAATGTGTACACTCATGTCTGCATTTTTATTTTGTTAAATACGAACAAAATTGTGTGTCCATGTTCCTGGCCAGAAAGACAGCACCAATTTGTTTATTTGGTAGTTCAACGAAAGGCTTCAGTTAGTTAAAAGTGAGAAAAATAAACTGTGTTCACGCTTGCAGTTTTGTCATGTTATACAATATTTGAAATTTGAAAAAAAAAAGCAAACAAAACACTTCATTTTCTGAAATATTTGTCTGTGTTTTCTTGTTTGCTTGTTTGTTTGTTTTACTTTGAAGTACTTGAACACTAAAGTGGCCCTCACATGACATGACAGTGTCTGCAGTGGCCCACGGCTCATCTGTATGTTAAAGTGACTGTGGAAACACTTCTCTTTTGGAAAAATATGTCAGATATCACATTCTTAAAACTATCAAGAAACTATATGGATTCAACACACAGACACCTTGCCAAAATACAGTACTTACAATAAAATACTTATATTTTACTCACAAAAACTAGAATACCCAAAAGTACAACACTAATGTTTTGGAGGGACTGTCACCACCATACAGCAGGCTTTAGTATTTAACTAATTCAATAAAAAAAAATGTTCTAGAGTAGCGGTCCCCAACCTTTTTTGCGCCACGGACCGGTTTATGCCCGACAATATTTTCACGGACTGGCCTTTAAGGTGTCGCGGATAAATACAACAAAATAAAACTAGTACCGGTACCGAAAAAAGAAGATTTATTCATAACACACGTGAAAAGACCCAGGAAAACAGAGTTAACAATAAAAACGATAACAAAATAACGCTGAAAACCGATAAAAACCCTGAAAACCAAACATTTCACACCTGAGCCTCAACTCCCGCAACCCAGTACCAAACGACTCACAGACCGGCTCCCAGACAGCTCCCAATTCACATATTCCAAAGAGTGGGTCAACAAAACAAAAGTCACCCAATACAGTAACATTATACAGGCAAAAGTATTAGGCCACACCTCAGTCACAGTCTGTCCAACAACCTGCAGAGACCATCTGTTGTACATCTATCAGCCAGCTGCAGGAAGCAGTGAAGTTAGAATATATAGAGACCTGAAGTGAAACTGAGTGTTTGTCTCCACTTTTCATGCTGTATTGTTTTAAATCTTTTTCTTCTCAAGTCAAGTTCAAGATTTTTCAAGTTTCTCCAATTCTTGGTAAAGTTGCTGTCACTCCCTTCCCTATTCCGGTCCATTTGCCAACCAATCAGCATTTGACCGACGCATCAGTCATCCACGCCCCAACATACAGATGGGGTTTTGGAGGATGGCCTGGGAGCACATTTGTAGTGGGTGAAAGTGCCACTCTGTTCCCTGCAAACAGAAACACGTATGCAGACGAACACATTTGGAGTATCATAAATTATACATCATGGACTTTGAATTCAGGTGTTTTTAATTCTACTGCCACAGGTATAAAAAAAACGAAGCACCTTGCTCTCCAGTTTGTCTTCATAACCATTTGTGAAATAAAGGATTTTCTATACTGTAACAGGATTCTACTGTTGCAGCAAGTTACTTTGTGAAATTTCTTTCCTTCTAGATATCCACTGATCAACTGTAAATTTTATTTTTGCAAAGTGGGAGTGTTTAGTAACCATACCAACTGTCAAAGCCATGTGAAGTGGGAGGCCATGTAAAGTTACAGAGCAGGGTCACTGTTTGCTGAAGCACATAGTGCGTAACACTCAGGTTTTTTTTCTCAACACACACACACACACACACACACACACACACACACACACACACACACACACACACACACACACACACACACACACACACACACACACACACACACACACACACACACGATGAAGCAACTCACAGATCTATATATATGATATATGAAATAAAGGCTGTAACTAAATCCTAGCTGGCTGATAAATCTATAGTGTCATGGTATAGATCATCCTTTCACCAAGCTCTGACAGAAGCCAGGGAAGCAGTTTTGGTAACACTGAGCAGGAAGTGAAAAGTCTACCGTAATCACATTTTAAAGTGCTGCACCTTTTTGCACATCCGCGAGAAAAAAAGCTTCCTGCGGTGTTCATTCGAACAAAAAGACATGATGGCAGTTGTGTAACAAACTCTCATCCTTCATGGTTTGGAAGGAGAAGATGTATTACTCTGTGAGCACAGAACAAGATGAAACAATATCCTGCAGTAACTTCATTTAGAAATTGTTCTCAGGCCCAGCTGCAGCGTTACAGAGTGATCTGAGGCAGCTGCCAACAAAGCAACACTGTTCAGATCTGAAACAACCTCGCTGACAGTGATTTCCCTGAGGAGAAAAGCTGTTGCTCCAGCAGTGTCCCTGTATTCAGCTGTGTATGTGTCCCTTTAAATCAATTTTTTAGGAAAATGCAAAAAGCAGTGCAGCGATAACACTGCAAACTAACCTCAAACTAAAGTGACTATAAAACTGGCTCATAAATGTGTACCTGTCACTTTGCTGCACTGCAGTGCTGTAGGCAAAGTAATGAGCATCCATGAGTGTAGTTCTGCTATTTCCTAAATGATACTATAGAAAGTATATAGAAGATGGACACATGACTTAAACATGCACTCTGTCTGATGGCCAGCATGGAGTGACACTTCTGAGTTCAAAGTTCAACTTTTTTTTAGTTTAAACTCTTAGGGTACACTCATTCTGTAAACCAGGGTTGCCATTAGATGAGGGAAAAGAAGAATTTCAACTTATCAGTTCAATTCTCTTATTGACTTCCACTGGGTTCACATTGGTACCAATCATTTATCACCACCATTGCTAAACAGCATATCAAAGACATGTGCATACAAATTAATTGCTGTGTGGCATTGTCTCATAATTAGTATTTAACAATATAAACCTACAGGCTACAGTTCACTCAGCTTTAACATCACACTGTATTCTTGGCTACTGAGCATCAGCATGCTGTCTGTGCAGATGTTAGCAAAGCGCCAAAGCTGTGTTAGCAGCATAATGGAGTTGTTTCTGTAGATGCATTTTCAACTTTACCATCACATTCTTGTCCTTTTGCACAATAAAAAAAGTGATGTCCATAGCCATGCCAAAGACTGTGCCACAGTTCTCTTCTTCTGGCTTCCTCTGGCTAAATGTCTCCATTAAATTAAATATTTTCAAAAACGATTATTCATTAAATATTAAGTTGCTAGAAGATTCTGCAGGTAGCACAGAAAGCTAGCATTTAGAAATGAAAATTTCAAAAGTAAAGAAGAGAAACACCATTTAGCCATGCTATGACTGTTGATGCTGCACATTTTGTCCACCAGAGGGCGCTCTGCAGTGTCCCTGTTGGCAGCAGGTCTTTGGGCCACAAACACAGCTGATCTGAGCAGAGTTGGGCAGAACATAAACAAATAAAGTGTTAGCTTATTTTTGTTAGGAATTAAAATTCCTGCATGTAAGGTTGAGTTCAGGTACTCGACTTTATCCCAAACTGTTGGGATGATGATTGTGATGATTCAGATATCGTCATTATTCGGTTTCCTGCAGCTAGGTTTGACGGTGTCCTGGAAGAATCGAGGGTAATGTTGCAGCAAACCATTGCCAAAGTTACAAATGGTATCCTTGTGTCAAATTAATGTAGCTTGTTTGCATTCAGATTGTGCAAGACACAGGAAGATACAGTGATGTTTTAAAAAGGTAATATTTGTGCCTACAGGACAGTTTTGACACAGATAAAGTCTTTAACCTCTGGGTTTACACAAATCCAGATTAAAACTTTAAGTTCCAGGTTTTAGTGACACATCACTCTAATCCTCATTAAATTGGTGCCCTCAAGCTCCTACAGTACTCACAGCTCAGTTCGATGCGAATGAAGTCTTTGATGCCCAGGTTTTCCAGGAACACACCAGAGGAGCCCGTGGTTTTAAAAAGGAAGGAGATGTCGGCGCTCAGCTCTCCATGGAAGGTGGGGAAGTGCAGGTACGACGTCTCCTTGTCGAAAAATGCGGCATTCCAGAAGTTCTCTAAGAAGCATGATAAAAACATTGTGTCATGAACATTAAATGTAGCTCATAACACTTATTTATCAATGTTGTGAAGCATTTACACAGTGACTGGAACAGCAATCAATGAAAAGAAGAACAAAGTCAGTGCGATACTTTGATTTACCTTGTATTTTATTCTTAATGAGAAGCAGTTAACAGAGAATGAAGACTTAAAAGGAAATATGGATTAGTAACAGTTATGTTAGTGATAGCTAGAAGGAGGAGGAGGTGCTGAACCCATAAGAATCCATTTAATTCATAATTAATTAAACATTAGACACATAATCCTTTTTTCTAAGCTTGATACTAAAACTTCTAGTCTTTTTTTTTTTTTTAATTTAGTACTCAGCATCTTTTACATTAAGGAAATGGCATTACTTCCAGAATTTATAGATCTGTGTCACATGACTGAGATCTCAAGGGAAAGTTCCAACAAGCTGCCCAAAATGGGCCACAAGCTTGTCAACCTTCTGTTTCTGTTCACAAACATCTGACCTCCTCTAAAAAGCAGGGAAACAAACGTGTTTGAATAGACTTTCTGGATTTCTAAAAAGAGCAAAGTCCAAGTCAGAGCATCATCATGTTTAAAAATATCTTGTAGACAAATCATATCTGTAACCTGCTTCCAGGATCAAAGTGTACAATAAAACAGACTGCTTTATGTATTTCTTTTCGTGATTGGTTAAAAATGTCACCATTTCAGAACGGTGAAGACCATGAAATTCTCCAGTGTCAAAGGTTAGGCTTTGATTAAAATGGGACATATCCAGTTGGAATAGATGTTTAATCCCAGTGAAACTTGTCCAAACCAATGAAATCATCGTTAAGCCCTTCCTACCAACTGTCCAAACCGATGAAAACAATGTTAAAACTTGTTCAAAGCTGTCCAAACCAATTAAGTAGATGGTTAACTTTTCAGAAACCAGTCCAAATTAATGCATGACCACAACTTAACTCGTCTAAACCAATGATATTGATGCTTAACACCTCCAAAAACACTGCCCAAATTCAGCATTTAAACAAATTAAAATACATGGGCTGGGATTAAATGGTTAAGCTTTAATGCTGCTCTATTCTACAGTTTGCAGACAGGCATACTTGTGCAATGTGGACATTTGGTATGGCAGATTTAGGACACTGACGGCAAGTCATTAGTGCATATTATTTAACAACCATCCAGAATTTTGGCTAAACAAACCTGTTATAAAAACAACAACAACCAAAAAACAACTGGCAGGCAGCGATAGAGAGCTTTGTTTTGCCTTCCAGGTGGTCATTTATATAATGATGTGTGGTCACATAAAACCTATAAATAGGATGATTTTTGTCAGCTTTCCGTCTGCTGTAACCAAGCAGTTATGGAGACTTACTGTCTCCATGGCAACGGAGTGGTCCCACCCGGTAGGCAGCCTCCGACCCTGGCCTCTGGATGTCACCCAGCACCAAAGACCTAACCGGGAGGGTGTCCTTATGGGTCAGAAGGCCTGAGTCTTCAGTCCTGTAAAGAGGAAGATGAGAAAGGAAGAAGAGATGAAGAAAAGTAAGCAGGGAGAAGGAAAAGGTGGTGAGAGATTGAGAGAGCAGGAGACAAGGGTGAGAAGAAACACATGAAGAATGATTAGGAAGGAAAACGGGAAAGAGGAGGAATCGATGAAAAAGGAAGTTGGAGTAGGAGCAAGAAAAATGAGAAGAGAGGGAAGAAGATGAGAAAAACCATGAAAAAGGACAAATTACTTTTTATTGGGATTAACTGCTTTGACATGTATGCTAATTAGGCTAATTTGCTTGCATAAATCTCCAAGCAAATGGCACCGCTGAAAAAAAGTCTAGACTGCTGTAATAATCTGCCACAACCTGTTTTATGTGCAAGACAAATTTTCAGGAAGACAATTTAACAGTGAGACAGATCGTATCATATCCAACCTGACACTCAACACTCCATCTCCGCCAGTTTCTGTGACAGCCTTTTCCAAAAGCGCTCTCCAGACAGACAGCCGAATGAGCAGCGGCGTCCGTTTACACACATGTTCAGATAATCTACAAGACAGTCTCGCTGTCAGGTGAGAATTTTATCCAAGACTGGAAATGAGTGGCATACTCGCAAAGCACATCTGTAAAGCCTGTGTCTGCGCTGGAAAGCTTGACAGCGAGATGAGAGAAAGCAGAAGGTGAAGTGTGATGAAAGCAGCAGGATTGTTCACAGCATGAAGGACGGTAAGTAAAGAGCAATAATTTATTACTCGAGGCTAGAAAGTCCGTTTGTCCGTGTATTCAAAAATAAGTCATATTCAGAATAATGAATCCCACAATCTGAAAGGATTAACACAAGAATTTGATCAGAAATAAATACCTGCCTACTTTAGTGTTTTCTTTTATCTTTTAGAAATTACAGCTTTTGGTGTACCTACGTTTTTTCAGTTATCGTTACAGGTA
Source organism: Rhamphochromis sp. 'chilingali' (assembly GCF_963969265.1). Taxonomy (NCBI): domain Eukaryota; kingdom Metazoa; phylum Chordata; class Actinopteri; order Cichliformes; family Cichlidae; genus Rhamphochromis; species Rhamphochromis sp. 'chilingali'. The sequence goes on along the minus strand of NC_137943.1, from coordinate 29,146,537 downwards.
GTAATGTTTAAATGCATGGGAGGTAACCTGAAAAATGCTCATACAAACTCTAAATCTAAGCCCAAAAGAGAGAGCACATACCTAATACCTGCTGATGCTGCATTTTTTAAATTACAGGTAGAGAGCTGAGTGTGCTACTGAGAGCCAAGACTCTGCAGGTTTTGTTTTACAACCCAAACTCCACCTGTCTGATTAGCAGAGAAGACTTCATTAGCGAACTCACTTGCTGAGTTGATTAGTTAGACAAAAAACCCTGCACACTGGCATGTGGTTGGCCACCCCTGCTGTAAATAATTCATTCCAGTACAAACAAATCACTGGCAAACCAACCAAAAGTTACCACAGAGAGGAGGAAGCCCCTCAAACTAGAATGGATCATTAATGTTGGACTGTGGCAGGGCTACCATAGTTTAATTTATGAAATAATGTTGAGAGAGCAAACCTGGCATGAAATGAACAAAGTAATAATAATGCCTATGAATTTTTAAAGGTCAGTACCACTCCAGGCGATCTGCATCACAGTTGCAGTAGTGTTGTAGATCCACACAGTCGCCCTGCAGGCCGCAGGCACACTGCTGGCTTCCTGGATGAGCTCCTCCCCAGTAAGTCTGGACTCGACCTTGACCTGGACCGCCAAGCCACCAGCTAAATGGAGAGCCCTCTGAAACACACAATCATGTTCATGTGTAGCTTCAACATAAAATTTTTTTACTACTACAACTTCTACTATTATTATTATTATTATTAAATAACACCAACTAAGGAATCGTTAAATGTTTATCCTTCTACTTCTTTTACCTATTGCTGAGTTGAAAACCGTGACACAATCAAAAGGCTAAATTAAAAATATTTAATTGAGATGGACAGCCAGGGATTTCCAGGCACTGGCTCGTCAGTCGCATGGATCTCTCATTATGAGCCAGTTCATGTCAGTCTTGCCAAACAGCCATACACAAACTCATAGATGCATGCTAACACATCATTAGCATAGAAGTTCTTTATTTTGAGTGAAGACACAAAGTTCATCAAACTGTGAGGAGATTGCCGCAAAATGTTCTCAACAACAAACCTAATCGAACCTAAATCATCCCGACTCTGCTGAACATGAACATTTTAAAGACACCCATAAATCAAAGTGGCTAAAGTTAAAGTTATGCAGATCTCAGATCCAGCTCCAAGCCAGCAGCCTCGGAATGAGCAAAGAATCAAAGCAGCTATCAGACAAATTATGGAGAGTTGTTACGTAAATCTGTTGCATCTGCTTTTGTTTGGTAAGGTAAAATGTGTTGGGTAAAGGTGGTTGAATAGCAGCTCATCTTCAGCTAATTGTTTTCACTTCTCTTGGTAAATGCATTGAGGAAATTAATGACTGGTTGTGCCACAATTTTCTCCAGCTAAACAAAAACAAAACTGAGGTAATAGTCTTTGGTGCCAAACAAAAACGATTACAGGTCACCAGAGAACTTCAATCTATACACCTAAAAACCACAAACCAGGCGAGAAATTTGGGTGTAGTGATGGATGCAGACCTAAACTTAGAAAAACACATTAAGACAATAACAAAGTCAGCTTACTATCACCTCAAGAATATATCAAGGATAAAAGATCTGATGTCTCAACAGGACCTGGAAAAACTAGTCCATGCATTCATCTTTAGTAGGCTTGATTACTGTAACAGCATCTTTACAGGTCTACCTAAAAAATCAGTCAGACAACTACAGCTCATTCAGAACTCTGCTGCTCGAGTCCTCACTAAGACCAAAAAAGTGGACCACATCAGTCCAGCTCTGAGGTCCTTACACTGGCTGCCTGTCCGTCAGAGGATAGACTTTAAAGTTCTGATGCTGGCCTATAAAGCTCCTGACCCAGTATGAACCTTCCAGATCCCTCAGGTCATCTGGATCCGGTCTTTTATCAGTTCCCAGAGTCAGAACCAGACACGGAGAAGCTGCACTCAGCTATTATGCTCCTTATATCTGGAACAAACTCCCAGAAAGCCTCAGATCAGCTGAAACACTCAGTTTATTTAAATCCAGGTTGAAGACTCACCTGTTCTCAGCTGCATTTGAATAAAGCACCAAATCCACACTTTAAGCTTAAATTTCAAAACTTACATTTAACTACTGATTTTATCTACTGTTCTGATTTTATCTGTTTTGATTTTATATACTGTTTTGTTTGTTTGCTTGTTTTAATCAATTTTAAATCATGCTTTTTATTTGTTTTTGTTTCTAATGTCTCTGTAAAGCACTTTGAATCACCTTGTTGTTGAATTGTGCTATACAAATAAACTTGCCTTGCCTTCTACCACCAGTAGCAAAGCATTTTGTTTTCAATTGTTTCAGTGAGAGAAGATGCTGTGATTTACTTGAAGTTTTGGAGGAAACTGTAAAGTTGAACTTTTTTGTAATTGTGAAAATAATATACTGCATAGAGTAACAGTTTAGTTTTCTTTGTATATCCTGTCAGTTATTGTTCTGATAAGGAAGACTGAGCACATCTTATTTAACTTCAGCCTGCTGCTCTCAATGCCAGCCCAAATTAGCTGACTGCAACTGATGCACTTCTGCAAATCCTTTACTCAAACCTCGGGAAATATCAGAACTCTCACTACAGCATGCGTGCCTTCTAAATACAGGCTTTTTACTTTTAATTTACCATCAGTCTAATTCCTCCTTTTAAAAATAATCTTCAGAAAACTGGGAAAACCTGTGGAGCTTCCAATGCTTGAAACAGACAAATCTCACTCTTACAACTGTTTTCACTGATTTCAATAAACGGAGCCTAAAAAAGAAGCAGGAGATGGAAAGACAAGGTTTTGCATTTGGAAGGGTGTTTTTGATCAAATTAAATTGGATATTTTTGTTCCTATGTAAGTGTCCGGTTCTATAAAATCATGAAATTCAAAATGAAACAACAACTAGACGGATTATTTTGTGATAAAAGCATTTTACTATTCTCTGTAAATGACCTTCAGCTTTAAGGGGGATCCTCCTTTAAGAGAAAATAATCTCTTTTTGAGACAAGATTGTTAGATTTATTAGCTTTCTTTAGTTTTCCTAGAATTCTGGAGCATCTGCAAGCCGCTTTGTCACCCAGCAGCACCTTTAGCGTTGCATGACTTAGAGTCATGTCTGCTGTCATTGATATCTGCTCTGTTCTGCAGGGAACAGTCTTATTATTGGTCTCCCAGCCTTAGTTTTTCCATGTAAGTACATATAAGCGCAGGAGGTGTGACCATATTGGTGGGAAAAACCTAGAAGAGAGTCGTCAAAGGAGCTTACAAAGAAAAGCGTCTGGACTTCTTTAAGTTAGAAGTCCAGACGCTTTTCTTTGCAAGCTCCTTTGACTACGATGACCTGGATGACTGAGAACCTTCACAGACTAGAAGAGAGTCAGCAAAGATAAATTACAGCAGAAAAAAAAATATTAATCTCACTTTATTTAAATTATACTTTTTTATTTAAACACTGCTGTGAGAACAGCCTTGACCTGTACCAGAATCCCCTGCAGTCATTTGACCAATCAAATGACTGTAGAATCGCTTGCAGTCATTTGATTGGTCATTTTAAACCCACTAAGTATTATGTGGGAGTTGTAATGTCATGAATTATTTCAAACTTTTAAAAGAAAACTGAGTCTCAAAATTTTAAGCACAATTTTCAAATGCAGGCTAAGATGTTGCCATTTGCACAACACATAACTTATTGCACTTTCTTTGGATGCCATATTGTGCCCAAGATGGACTGGGCTGTGAGAAAATAGAGTGCGGCATGGAAAGAGCCCACATGATCCTCCAAAGACAAAGCTAGTGTTTGAGGCGGAGGGATGCTTGCCAGCTTCTAACCCTAACACTGAATATATTGTTTTTCATATTGAGGACGATGACAGTATAAGCTGAAATATGTATTTCACATTTTGAGAGAGTGTAGGTGGAGAGATGGCGAGAGGGTGTTTGGAGATGTCTCTGCTGAGTCAGCACTCCTTTATTTTTCCCAGGGAGTGCCAGAGAGTTTATAATGGAACTTCTATTTCTCCGCTCATTCTTCCTTTTCGACCACTTTTCCCACTTTCATCCATCATTCTATTACCCACCAGACCAAAAGTTTCTTCAGTTTCTTTCCCTTATATACTCCATTATAGGTCCTGAATTGATAAAAACTTTCAAGACTCCCACTGATCTGCATTGGATGGGTAGCAATCAAAAGAAAACTAAACTGTTTATCTGGTTAGCTGAGACACCTGACGGACATTTCTGAGGGTCAGTCGGCTTCGTTACTACAGGCTGACATTTCTTGACCACTTTTGGGTTGTTGAAAGGACAAAACTCAAAGGACTTCTTCTAAGTAAGTTTGAAGTCCACATGTGAGCAATATTTTACATTTTCTTTCTTAACCCTCTCAATGCAGGCGTTGCAGATTTGCAACAGTTAAAAGCTAACAACCTGATTACCACACATACATATTTTATGAGTTGTTTTTACTCAGAAGTATCACTGCAGGTATTCTTTTGTGCATTAGCAACAAAAACTTAAGTTGAGCCTGAGAGGGTTAATTGTTTTATTTCCTCCTTTTTTTGTTTAGTTTTTTTTGGAAAGCTTTAGAAAAAGATCAGTTTGCTAGGTTGCCCCTCACAAGCATCGCATTTCATCACAATTTGCCGTGAGACCAGCGTTTGATAAGTTAAATCAATGTTTTTATTTTTTATTTCTCAACACCGAACAATGTTCGGGTGCTCTTTTACACAGACTCTGAAAGAATAATCTGTTGAATCCACTGCTACTAAAACAAATTTAATGCAACTTAGGGATCAAAGTAATTGTAATTCTGTTTCTAATACTCACCGCCTCTGAGTCAATGCAATCACAACAAAACACATGAACAAAAAAAGAAAACACTAACCCAACTCGATACTCATTCCAAAAGGGGGAGGTTTTTAACAAATCCTGAACAATCAATGTTTCTGAATCATTTGTGAAAGACAAGAAAATCCCTGCAACCAAACTAAGTTTGAAGAAAGGAGTGAAGTAAGTTTGTTGTTCTCTGGCTGAGAGTGAGAGTATGATGTGGTGAGCTCCAGCTGAACAGAGTCAGCCTAATCAAGTTTTTTATTGATTTTTTTCTTTTTGACCCAAACACATTAATTAAAAGCAAGTTTTTGTCTTATTTGCCAGTTTTTTCTTAACACACATCAAAGGAAAAAGCAAGTTAAAACCTCAACGCCAATATTTTAACTACAATTTAAACATTACAGGGATGAGGATTAAATAGGATGTTTAAATAGTGAGAATTACTGAAGTTTAACGTACATAAAGAAAATTTCAGCAGCAACAGATAACGCAATTCAAGTTGTCTAAGATAAAGCTGTCAGAAACTGAACTGATAAACTAGTATCTATTTTCAGAGAGGGAAATACATAGTCAATATCAAGCACTGAGAACAAGAAATGTTTTGCCTCGCAGCAAATGGGAAAAGAACAGCGAGCCAAGGAGAGGCAGACTTCATGCTACAGAAAAGAGTTTAGTGTTTGCAGGTTGAAAAACATTTTCATAGCTATGTGCTTTTTACACTGCAACACTTCCAGTTGTTCCAGCTGAGCAGCATCAGAATAATCATTTACAGAATAATAAAGAAAGACATATAATGTTATACTGCAACTAACAGCAAATCTTTACCCAAAGTGTTGAGGAGGCGGGACTTCCTGCAGTGGTAGGACAGTTCCTGTTCACAGTGCTCTGACTGGCTGATGGCAGCCAGCAGCTGCTCCTCTTGAGATGAGTAGTCGAAGTGAACCGAATGCTGGGACACAGCCGGAGAGGGTCGCACTCGGGTCAGCTCAGTGTTGTTGTGCAGGAGCACCATCCATGTGTTTTCCTCTGGTGGGAAAGATGAGCGTGCAATTTATACTCATTTATTATTATTACAATAAAGCTCTACTGCAAAGTTTCTTTCCTAGAATGTGTACCATTTAAATACCATCTAAGTAGCCAGACTGTGAAATTAGCAATGTATGCATGATGTAACTACACAAATAAGCCTGTGATGGAAGAAAGTGAAATGGATGACAATTATATTTCTGCTTTTTAGAAAATAGCACAGATTCAAGAGTCGTCTACTTTCGTATAGATATACCTCCATTTTGGTCCTTCTGTTTAGTGTCGTGGAGTGGCTGGAAGTTATTCCAGTGTAAGATGCGTCATGCAGACAACCACAGACTCCCACATTCACACCTACAGCCAAGTTTGAATCGCTATTTAATCTGTGGGTGGAAGTCGGCGTACCCACAGGAAGAACAGGTGAACACAGAAGGACTCGAGCTGAGTGGGAGTTTTTAGCCACAAAATCTTTTGCTATGATGCAACAGAGCTGATGAAGCTTCCCTTTTCATGCTGGATCTTCATATTTTCCTTCAGCACTTTGCTTTCGAGTTTGCCGCAGTGAATCATCTGCTTCCATCTCCCTTGATCCACTACCATGCTCTCCTGTCAGAACAACCCGCTGCATGTCCTCCTTCACTACATCCATGAACCTCTGTGGTCTTCCTCTTTTTCTTCTTCTTGGCAGCTCCATGTTCAACTACTGCTGTGCAAAATATCTACTATACCTTTTCTGCGCATGTCCAGACCATCTCAACCCTGACTCTCTAAATTTCCATTCAAACTGCTCAACTTGAGCTCTTCCTCTGATTCTCACTTCTAATCCTCTACCAGGAGAGAAAGACAATCTTAGCATTTTCAACTCTAGCACCTTTGACTCCGCCTCCCGTCTTTTTGTTAGAGCAACCATTTCCAAACAATATACCATAGCAGGTCTCACCACGGTCCTGTAAACCTTCCCTTGCATTCTTGCTACTATTCTTTTAACAAATAACTGCCCTTTTGATGCTACGTGAAAAAAAGTAAAATGTCAAATTTTAGAAGCTGGAGCTTGGGAATGTTTTACTGGAAGAAACAGGAACAGATCAATTATCCAAATAGTTGATCTAAAGTATTTAATGGTCATTTGATCTTCTGCAAACCAGCCAGCTGATTCATCGGCTAAGTTTTGCAGTTATGTTTTGTTTTTTAATGTATATTTGATGTATAAATGTAAAGTGGTGACATGAAGGTGCAATGGTTATCAGTGCTATTGACTGCTATAAATTTCCCAGTCCTTCAATAGTAAATGTTTGACCTTGTTTCCTAATGTTTATGTCTAACGCTATAATTGACGAAACATAAAAAGTAATACTTTTTTTTTTTCATTTCTTTATGAGTGGGTGATTTCAGCTCAGCTCACTCTGTGTGTGGATTTTTCATGTTTTTCATGCTGCTTCCAAACACATGCATGTTAAGTTAGTGTGTTACTCCTATTCTTAGTGTTAGCCTTGCAATCGCCCAGTGACTGATCTAGGCGGTAAATTTTCACTTTCCGTCAATGAGTTGGACAAAGATAGAAAAGTAAAAACAAAGAACTAAGTAAGCATGTGATTCAGAGAAAGGTAAAGAATGTTATCATAGTTCATTTATATGATTACACAAAGGGCATGAAAGATTGAGTGAAAGAGAAACAGGAGGAGAGGGAGTGAATGAAGTCTAGGATGAAATAAAAAAAGATGAAGGTGGACAATAATGGGGATCTGGGTGTGATAAGCGGGGACATCATTTAAAGTTATGTCATCATCTCAATCATAAAAAAGGTTCAGTGATGATGGGAGGCAGGCAAGGTGTAAAAGCATGTGTGAGTCTGTGTGTGTCACCTGTCATGTTGCAGTAGACCAGCTGTGGTTTGATTGGTCCGCTGCCATCCACGTCAATATAAAAATGTCCTGACGTGTTGCCGTTGTGTTTGTATGCCTCGCAGGACTGTTCGTACACAGCTGGGAGGAAAATAATGAGAACTACATCAACACGCTGACCCACCGGAGCTGCGAGGGGATGAAGATTACACACTGTGGAGGATTACTATGCTGTGGGTGCTGCTTCATATGTATGTATCACAACTGAATCAAAGTCATGTGATCAGAGAGAAAAAAATAATCGGAGGTTCCTTTTCTGCACCGGCATCCCATAAACTAAAGTTTAATCCAACTGGAGATGACAGTAATGACTGATGGGAATACACAGCCTCAATAAATTTAACTTTATCAGACCTTCTCGCCTCTTTCTCTGTGTCTCCATAAGTCTTCCTCTCATCTCCGTCTCAAGCACGCAACAGTACATCTTCTGCAGTCAAAGATTCAAATCCATATCTGAAAGTTCCCACACTCTGCTCTCCTGTTTATCTCGCTTCTTCTCCACAGCTAAAGGCTTTTTATTCCTCACACTCCGAGTGTGGTTAGAGACCAGTTTTCAAAGAAACATCAGAAATAAAAATGAGACCATAGGTGAACCGTGTGGGAAACTCTCCTTGTTTTAGTCTCGAGGATTTGACTCGAGGCATTCAGCACACAGCCACTAAATCTCACCTGCAAGCTCAACTCACTGTCACGGTTTTATTTATTTATTCCCTCTTTGGTATTTTAGTCACAGCTACAGTCTCATTAACCTCCATCATATCACCTTATACACAAAAAGGCGTTATAGAGAGAAAAGATGTGCAGGTAATAAAAATAGATCTCAGGGGACACCTCATTTAAAGTTTGATTCCATAATAAAGATTTATGGACACGCAAGCAGTCAGAAGATCACACAAGAGTTTTCATCTTCCTTCAGATAAACAATATTTTCTAAGCAGGTATTTGTCACTATTTATTCTCTAACAAATACTTATATTAATTTTAAATTACATACTTTTATTCTCAGACTCTTTCTACAGCAGAGTCACAGTTGAAGATAGTTCTTATTTGTCTTATTTTGAGCATTAGTGCAGTTAATGCACCATCAGAGACAAGATGCTCAGCTCCAGAGGCGGAGCCAGACATTTGAAACACCCGGGGCTTAGCCCAAAGAGTAGTATGCATGTGGGATTTTTTTTTTTTTTTTTGGGGGGGGGGGTGTAGAAATGACTGAAAGATTAATAGGCTCTGTTCAAAAAAGAATGACTTCATATAGGGAAAAATATATATCACATGTGCAGGACACCTTAAACTAGTTTTTTAATTAAGCAGCAAGGCAGAACAAGGTCAGGGCTGCATCAAGACACGAGGACTAAACCCCAATTCAACCAGACCCAGAACTGATCCAGAATTAAAACAGGACTACAACAGTTCAAAATCAGGACTACTGAGGACTTAACCAAGACAGAACCAGAATCAGAACTAGATGATAGCACTAAAAATCATCATAGACCTGCACTACACTTATTTTTTTAATTCTACCAAAGTCCACTATTTAGATTGAGAAAAGTTTATATAATTATTTAGCCTTGTTGTGCAAACAAGCCTGCAGAACTTAATAAATACAGAATTTGAAAAATAACAAACCTAAAAAGAAACACTAGGTACGAGATACATGAGGACCTGTCTGTCCTCGTTCTCCTCTCTCTCCCTCTTTGTGCTGACAATCATCAAATATACAGTTGAAACCAGATATTTACTCTTCAGATAAAAACACTTTTTTAATTGTAACATCAAATCAGACTAAATGTTTATTTCTTTAGATTGATAAATATAAAAACATATTTGTTAACTTTAAGAGTAAAGAGAGAAACTATCTGTATTTCTTAATTGCAAATGGCACCAAATTGTATTCAAACTTGAGCCACACTTATGGAGCTCCACAGTTCTTTTCCTGGTGTTTTGGTTGATATCTCTTGATTTTCCCATGTCAAAGAAACAGGCTCTGTGTTTTGCCTTATATGCATCCACAGCTGTGCCACCAGTTTACTCACATGGACTCTACTAACCTATCAGAAGCTTCTTCAGCTCAGAATGGAATCGTCTGGAGTTTTCTTATTAATTAACAATAAATTTAGTGTACATGTACTCCTAAATTTGATGAAAGTGATAAAAATAGCTCTGTCTCTCTTTATTCTGAAATTTAACTAATTCAAAATATATTTCAATATTTATCTAAAACAAAAATTTACTCTGTTGTACAGTAAAAATGTTTTATGTTTTCTCCCTAAAGTGTATGTAAATATCTGGTTACAAATGTGAATATCCTGCTGTGTACTGAAATCCCTCTTGTTTTGCATAGAAATATACTGAACAACATACAAAGCATAATATATAAAATAACATTTACCTGAGTTTTTTCTTTGAAAGAACCCTCGAATGTCCATTCTTATGTTTCAGTACATAACTGAAACCGATTTAGTCGGGAGGGTAAGAACTGAGAATATGAAATAAACACACGTAAGCTAAGACTCTAAAAAAAAATAGCATTTGTTCGGCTTTTCATTTTGCCATTTGTTGATTCACTTGAAGAGCGAGTAACGTAATATTGGTCAAGTGATCAGTTTGATATCAATCTTTCGTGATGCACCGTCATATTTACATTATTTGTACGGTACGAATGATTTGCTTTGGTACCTGGTCAAACTTAAGCTCTCCTTAGTATGGCTGGCTCCGTCTCTCCAACAGCGCACTCACGGGCAGCAGCTGCCCCGCCCCCTCGCTCAGTCGCTTAGTGCCTGAGCTTGGATCATACCAATATCAGGGGGGGATTCACGCACAGTCGTAAATTCCCACAGTGTGCACTATGTGCTTCGAATATTGTGTGTACTTTTTGTTTTATACAGTTGTCAGCCAGGCATCTAACTATGAAAAAATTACACTCCAAAATACCCCGGGCTTCTGACAAAACAACCCGGGCTTAAGCCCCGTAAGCCACCCCCCCGCTCCGCCCCTGCTCAGCTCTCTTCTACTTTCCTTCAAGTGATCTTTCTTTTGGCCGGCTGACAATCTGAATGGCAGGCTTCTGGGGCTTCCATACTCATCACATGTTAGTATGTAACAGGTGAAAGGATTGTAAATAACACAAATCAGGTGTCAAAAACCAAGCTGATGCAGAAGTGCTTTAAACCTGGCCAGCAGGAAGTGACTTCCTGAGGTGTACAAAGTCTATTTGTATAGAGGTCTATGGGGAAA